>NC_136061.1:1685318060-1685658060 GCF_964261635.1 Lissotriton helveticus
ACAATTGCAGTGTGCACCTTTCAAGGAGACATCACATGTAGTTGACTTTCTAAGGCCCTGATTATGAAATGGGCAAAGGAACATTTTCATGAGGAATGCTGCTGCTTTTGATTACAACTGGCCCTGGGATCCTGAACCTAGGAAAGGAGTCAGGGAACATCTGACCCTGTTTTACTGACCAGGAAGTGTGGCTAATAAAATCCACCAACCCTAACTAAACGTTTTCCTTTGGCAAAAGGGATCATGCAATGCGCCCTCCCCTCTTTTTCCCCTTTCCCCCACGCTCCCCCCTCTGTTCTTACCAAACCTCCTCTTTTTAACGCCTACCTCCCTTCATGCATCACCCCCCACCCCCGCACACAAGCAAGTGCTCATCGCAGGTGGTAAATGTGATTGTTAAGCTAATTCGAAAACGGAATATAACACACTATTTCTGTTAGGTTAACTCATAATTGCTCAGTACTGGTGAGGTATTACCGTACAATAATTGTAATCATATGTGAAGAGTTTGCACCCCACTAGTATAGTGCAACCTGTAATTGGGGCCTACGCAGTTTTCAGTCATATTATATTCTAGATCTGTCATTAAACTAGGCTTGCGATATTTATTTGGGTTTTCATTAAAATTTCAGAAACAAAAGTTGACAAAGGTCAGCGTAAATGCATATTTCGCAAAACATAACATTGTAGGTAAGAGTTTACTTTCTTGTGTTCTACAACTTGTAGGAGTCAGGTACTCACTTCGATACAACGTGTGGGCATTTCTGAAGATTGGTTATTGATGATGAAACGGTACCATCCTTGTGTCAAAGAATTGTCACAGATAAGATCCTGACGTGCTGTGCGCTGAAGTTCCAGTGAATCGAAATCAACGCTTCGATAAGGATTATTCAAAATCGTATGACCTTCTGGATGGCACTCACGATGAGCTAAAACAAAGAAATGCAGAATAAACATTTTCTTAAGGTGGAAATCCTAATTACTTATTTGTCCGAATATAATATTTTGTTTTGATTAAAACAAAACGTTGGTCCACAACATATTAAAGGTATTTATAACACGGTCACTTCTAGATTTTTAATGGCTGAAAAATTACACGTTTCTTGTTCAGGATGTTTTAGTGCATTATAGCATTTTTGTGCATTCTACGGTGCAACACATATACATAGAGTGACAGAGCTCATCCAAACACACATATTCACTTATGAAATACATTCTACAAACACCGACAATATGCTCTGTTTGGCCCCAGGAATTGTAGACTACCATGTGTTAAAGATATAGGGTGGCCTTCCTTCATTTGATAGATTAGCCTTTTTTCAGCAATATGGGGAAAATATCTTCAGACAGTTCATAGACAACCAATCAGTGGGTGGTTAAGGGAAATCGACTGGGTGTTCAAACAGCTACTTAATCTGATCAAGTATAAATATTAAAAAAATATGTGTGTAGAATATTCCTTAAGAGTTCTTAAATAATGATAATTCTGACAAGTTTAATATCGGGTGATGGTTTAATTGAAGAAGAGGAATTTTCTCTTGGCTGGTTGGACGGTGTTTCCTTGCTGTGCACAGCAATCAATTTTTAATGCCCCAAATTCCATGTTTTGCATTTTATCAAAGACCTTGCCTCGGATAAATTTCAGCAGGGTTGTTCTGCTGATATCCGCCCGTGGTAAGCTGTGGATGAAAGATGGTTATCCCACAAGTCATAATTCCATTCCCAGTTCAAACTTCTGTTTGTACAGGGGTAGTATTTTCCCTACCCTCGGAATTAGAGTCTTTCTGTATAAAATAGATCAATCTGCTTTGCTTTGGACATTTTACAGTCTACAACCACAGTCCTTGACGAGGTCAACCAGACAACTCACTAAATAAACCTATGGTTAACTCTTTGGCTGCTTGGCAAAATGCAAGCAGGGTTAATTTAGAGGCAGTGTATAAAATATTTATGCAATGACCGTCTCAACATAGTTAGGCCTATGGTGATGCACCAATATTATGGTAAATAAGGATCCTGAATGCATATCTGACAATACTTTCTACATATCTGCACTCCTTGAAGCACTTGGAGATGTATTATTTTTCTCTGACTCAGCTCCTAATTAGGTTCTAGCCTTCAAATATGTTAAATTATTCCTACTGGGCCAAGTTAAATATTCTGATGGCCAGTTGGAGAATCAAATACCCCACTCTCACGCCCTCTCTCAAGGCCATTTCCCAGTTATTAGGTCTTCTCCTGTGAGAGTAAAGAGAGGGAACGCTAGCTGCATGTGCTAAATACTTCACACACTGCTCCTGGCCTGGGCAGGCTCAACCCCACAAAACCAAAAAGGGTAGTCAGACAACTGGAGTCGGTCACATGAAGGCCTGTACTTTGAAACGTTGGAGGGAAGGGACCAGGCAGCTGTGGCAGTTAGGGGCAGGTCGTAGGGTCTAAGACAAGATTTTTCAACAGACCATTTAAAGGCACCATCCTGGAAGTTACTAGCATGTTCTGCAACGCACTTGGGACAGGAGTAGGGGTATGCCATGTTAAACTTGCATTGAGCAGAGGTTTTTACATTCTTGAACTCTCCACCTCCACCAAAACCCCTCTGCATGAGGTTTGGACGTATAAGAACAGTTTAAACCTGGGGTAAGAAATGCTGGAGGAAGGCCGAGCTGCAAGGGAGAAGACACCTGACCTCTACCTCAATAACAGACTTAAGGACTTCTGATTTCGTTAGGCACCCAGGGACTAGGATTTGTTTCCTCTAGGGCCAGTGGGGCCCTCCAACCCCTGGAAGACAGTGGAGGGATGGACTTGCTGGCAGCCGCGGGCCGTGGAGGAGTTACGGTGGGGCAGGGAGGGTGGGAGGGGCATGGTGGAGGGAGCTAAAAACTGGCATATGGATAATTGCAGGTAAGTACACAATTTAATTAATAAAACGAATTTTGTAGCGCGCACTGCATCGCAAAATGTGATGCTGTGCGCGCTACGAATTTCGTTTTATTAATAAAATTGTGTACTTACCTGCAATTATCCATATGCCAGTTTTTAGCTCCCTCCACCCTGCCCCTCCCCCTCCCCGCCTCCCTGCCCCACCGTAACTCACTCCACGGCCCGCGGCTGTTTGCTGGTAGGACCCTGATAGATTCCCCTGGATTTTCTGTGGACTGGTCATTCCAGAGTTGTGACCTCCAGAAGGAGGAGGCACCCAGACCTCTGCTGACCCAGGTGTCCTGCAAGTGCTCAGACAGACAACATCGCTCCCCATCTTCGCAAGAAACCTCAAAACCTGGCTCTTCGACAGACCCCCTCCTTGATGGAATGGAACCTGCACCTCCCCCCCCCACCCCTAGCGCCTTGAGACCCTTACGGGTGAGTAGTCGCGCTTTAACAAACCCCTGATTGACGAATGTTTCCACTCAGGAAGGAAAAGGAAGATCCCACATTGGCACCTCAGTAGTGTTGGCCTGGCGAAGAACCAGATGGGTAATGTGGGCTTGGGTTCCGGCCCTTTTAGAGGCCAGCTTTCAAGTATCCCTTAGGAGGTGTAGGGGGACATCCACACCTTAAATAAAAAAAAGGTAAACAAGAAGGAAAGCATATTGTTGTTGCCCGAGGCCCCATGATAACAAAATAAAAACGTTGTCCTAAGGAAGAGGCACACCCGGAAGAGCAGGAGCACTGCTTTGCCTGTTTAACATGCTAGAGGGCAGCCTGCAACAATGCTATGCCCCATTAAAACCACAGCAGTCCCCTTTTTAAAATACTTAATGGCACCATAAGCCCGACAAGTAGTAAAACAAATGACTTGGGGAGGGTTACTTCCCTTTTCCAGTAGTCACGGAGCCTAGTGTATTCATTTCATAGCTCTAGAGTGCTGGAATTCAGTGTTTGCTTTTGAGTCTGTTTTACAGTTAAAAAAAAAAACAATCAAGCTCACAGTTAATTAAAAAAGAAATTCAAGGGCAAATTTTGCTGTGAATCATTACATGTATTATAAAAATCATTGTACCACTGTATTGACAATGTGAATAACGATTAATTAAACTGAGTGAAATGCTTTATATACCATTACAAATTTAACAGCAAATCATTTGTTTTTAACGAGGATGCATTGGTTTATTAAAATACATTTCTATTTTTCTAAAGTTGGTCACACCCTGACAACGTCAGTCCACCTGCCTTTTGATAATTTCTCCCCATTATATTGTATCTAGTACATATAAGGGGTGTTGTGGTTTTAGGGTTCAATGCTCACTAGGGGTGTGAAGTGCTAAAAGCAGGTAAACATTGAGATTTTACCTGCCCTCATGTATATATTTGTCAATTTTAGTGAGTAGTGTGTGTTTAATAAAGTATTTCTCCTTTTTATAAATACATGTACTTACTGGTTAATGATTTGTTTGGTGTTATTTGTTGCATGCCTGTACACTGAGGTGCTAGCCCGCAACACTTGTGCTGAGTAGGCCGTGGACTGTTCTGCCTCACTAGGGAGGTTAAAGGCTTGTTATTTGTGAAATAGCCACATTGTTTGTGTCTAATAAGACACATTCTTGTAGTTATGTTCTGCGGAACAGCTTTGATGTCTGGAGGGGGCATCAGCATGCTGATAGTTATGTGTGTGAATAAACCAAAAATGCTATCATACCAGATGGAGGGGACCACAGCATTATCAATACATGCAAAAGTTTTTCCATATCAATGCTATTTTCTGGTGCACCTTCAATGAATGCATACAAGAGTGCATCATCATTCCACAGCTTAGATGCCGGATGATATTACTTTGATTGTAGAAGTCCATAATAATAATACTGACCAACTTTCATGTTTTTGATCAATTTTGAATACTGATGATAAATCGGCATGCAACTTCAATTAAACAGCAGCACACAACTTGTTCATGCTAATTTCAGACTGCAGCTCTACTCATGGTAATGAGCATTATAATTAACATACCATTCAAGCAGCCATGATAGCATGACCTGCACGTGCATAATACAATATTTTGCACCCCCTCACACAAACGGGTATCTACATGTATGGGCCTCATTTTGTACTTTTTTCAATTGTGTTACATTTCTTTTGACAAGCACCTTCACAGACTGGTGTCTGTATACCAACCATTTACTGTGAATATTCAAGAGACTATTTTACACGTACCTTTGTAACTCCCTCTGTAGGGTCAATGATTGATATGGATCAGTTGCTAAGTGTTCAATCAATCCAAAAGAAAAACACTGTATGGGTCACCATATTCGCTCATGACGAAGGACCACACAGAGCCACTGGGGAGTACATCTCTCATGCAGAGCCATTGTGTATAGGCTGCTGAGGTGTATATGCTTGGGAGAGAGCAGAATGTTATGCCGGCTTTAGCGACGGGTGGTGAGGGGTGTATAGATTTAGGACATCACAGGACACATTTGATTTTCAGGGATAGTCTGTGGTGAGAAGTACTTACATACCAAGTACAGATCATTGGGTGCTCCACCTGTGAGACATGGATAAAGAAGTTAAGGGATGGATAAGTTAACAGATCGTTAGACTAACAGCTTCGTTGGGGGAGAAGCGAGTGGGGTTTCTAGTCTAATAGCAAAGCTGCAGAAAAAAATTTAGCTAAATAAAGTTCACTGCAAAATGTCTACATTGTCACTAAATATTGCAAGCGGCAGTGCGACATGCGTGGCCATTATGCCACCGCAAGAAGGAAGTAATGTAGAAGAAGTATTGAAATGCAGCTAAATCTGTGCCTCATTCAATCATTTGGGGACATAATTAACAAGCGGCAGCGATAATTATCTCTGGCCTCGCTTAGCGAGAAAAAAGTTATCGCCATGCTTGCGCTGTATTAACAATGCATAGCGCAACGGCAATAATTTCCCATGGATAGCGGTGTTTTCCTGCTAAAATGCGCGGGCAGCGTTGTAATATTGCAATGTGCGCATCAGCGACATTTACAAGGTTGTACTGCCCAGTGACGCCCACTTTCCATCTCATTAGAGATGCAAAGGGAGGCGTCAGGTAAAAGGGTGCTAACATGCGCTAATGCATGTTATCACCCTCTTGTAAATATGGCGATATTTTTATCTACGCTTTTTTGGCTTTAAAAGCCAAAAAAGCTGAGATATGGCCCTTGTAAATATGCCCCATAATGTTTTACTACATTATTTTAATGCAATAGAAACAAGAGTACTTTATGAAGAACAAAAAACAAATCAATTCAACACGACTTACAGAAGAAAGGGTTCTCGTGAGATATTGCCTTGCCTCAATATTCACCATTTTTCTGAGACAAATCTGGCTACTAATATTATAGTAGAGCTCCCAGTACAGAGCACATTATACGTACAACTCAGCGGGCATCGGTATTGTGAAGAAGACTAATGAATCAGCTTTATTTTCTGCAGAAGTCTCTTACAACTGTGAATTGTCACTTGTTTATTCAACAGTTCTGCTCGAACAGTGAAGCCTTGGTTTCCCATCAACCACTAACGTGTAGTTACTATAGACAGTAATATGGAGTCTCCGCGGATGTTTTGGGGCAAATCAACAAGTTTCACAAGGCCCATGCGAGTCAATATTGCTCAGCATCACTTCATCCAGTACTAAATGGATCAGTTTTTTAGCATTTTGTACCACCGCCCCTTCAACTGTTATTTTAGAACATTTATCAAAATTGCTTACATGCACGCCAACATCCCTCATCTCCTCCCGCTACATCAAGAAGCCCCCCTAAGAGTTACTGAAATATGAAGTTGCCGTCTCCCAGCCCCTAATTACAGAACAACCTACCCTGAGTTCTTTAATCCAGCATAACACATTGAAACCTCAAATCACATTGTGCCCAAAAGTTCACTGAAGGCATTCTAGCGCGTCAGGATTCACACCCACAAGTTGTCCTCCATTTTCTGTAGGATATTCCCTGGGAACCTCTTTCATGGCTGCACCGCTCCTGCCACTACTTCTTGATGAAGTCACGTCATGCAATACTATAGTGATCATGGGCAGCTGCCAGCATGTAATAGAGATGTGAGAGCTCAGTGATCCAAATAGTTTCTGGGACCGGGCTGTAATTATCATTTCCAATTCTGGCACTCAACTATGGTGTAATATTTCAGAATCCAGAGAAACAGAAATGTCAGAAATCAACGTGTTTTGGTTTTCACTATTACGATTAATCCTTCATAAAACAAGCTCTTGTGAAAATCTAATAGGATTCAAAATACAGAGGAAAGATAAAGTGTGACTACTCTCTTGGTATCAGGCTTGTCAAGGGGGCATTTTTTTCAATTGGGTCCTGTCATATGATGACTATAAAGCGCTATAAAATGTACTAAGGGTCAGATGAATTATAATACATATCGTATAAACTAGCAACTATGTGCAACTAGTATATTTTAGACCAGTAATATATTTTGCGAACCAACCTATACTCTAATAGTAAATCAGAGTTGATCACAATCTGACCTTCCTAATTAATATTTATTCAGTACGTCACAAGTTGCAACTCACTCTGATTGGATACTATCACAAGGATGGTGGCCTGCATGTGTAAGCAGACTACCTTTTCTGTGATTTCATTACAATAAAGTTCTTTATAGGAGGCCCGTATCCTTAAAAAAAATAGTGATAGTTTAAAAATAATTTTTTTCTTTTTCCAAAAGTTCTTCATGGATTCTGGTATGGCTCTCAACCAGTGTCTACTCCTCCAGCAATCTTTCCCACAATTCACAGAGAAAAGAGTCCAAAGCGGACCCCTTTCCTATTGCAGATCAATTACCACCTCAACTTGGTGTTCGGTAACTATTCAATGGCTTGCAACAAGAATTACAATCAGATATCTTTGATAAAAAGGGTACCAATCAGGTATTTTTGAGGAATACTCAAAACATTTACCTTCCAATTACTGAATCGGTATCTAGTTGCAATTTCATTTTTAGGAGTCAGTAAAACGTTATTAAATCATAAAATGAGATTGATACACGGGAAAAACAGTTTTTGTGGTTGCAAACTCCGATTTGGAGTGTCTGCAACAAAAACATGATTAGTACCTCATGGACTAAATGATTCCAGAATGTGCATAACTCACAAATGAAATTACATTTAGTGTATAATGTAAATGCTGGAGAAGGAATCTGTTTAAATTAAAATCTTGGTTTCCCATTATCCGGGCTAATTCCCGATGTCAGTGAGGCAATGGATCTTTGCATTGTTTCAGAGAAGATCAGGAGCTGTACATCACATGCAATTATAATCACAATCACTAATCTATTTTCAGTCAATAAAGAAAGTCTGTTATGAGTTATAGGGTTTTATTATTCATATCTATAGCAAATCATCTTTTATTGAGATTACACGTTAATGTCATCAATCGCAGTTGTTAGAATCTCATTAGAAATCAATAAGTAATTAATGAATCACATTATTGTGTATTAAGCATGTTTTATAAATGAAAGAATACCTATTCTAAGAATGAAAAAGGTGTCAGTCAGAACCCATAAAGAGTTCCAATTTGAGAGAAAGTTAGAGAAAAAGCATAAAGCTTTAACATCACAAATCAGACTAATAATTCAATAATTGAAACAGAACTTCTCATAAAAAGAGTTTTAAGAAACTCAGTAGAGTCTCTGAGCAGCATGAAATTGCGATAGGTGTGGATGAAGTGGAAAGAAGGGGTGACTACTCTAGGAACACACACTATTATAGACATTACAGTCTGAAGCTTTTGCAACATGTTGCTTCTTTTGTCTCCAGTCAGCCAATCACCTTCTAATGCTCTCACGAGAACACAATCACTCCTCGTCTTCCAGGGCCGGCCCTAGGCATGTGCAAACTGTGCACCTGCACAGGGCCGCCAAACCCCAGGGGCCGCCACGACGAGGCGGCCCCTGGCAGGATTTGGCGGCCTCCCGGCTCCGACCCTGGCTTAGCAATGTCAGCAGCCGGCCAGCGCCGTTGTTGATGTTTACCGCTCCTGTTTCCCAGAGTCAGAGAGGCAGCCAGCAGTTTGGGTCCCAGGGCCGTCAATCTTAGCACTACAATGACGTGACGGCCCTGGGACAGCCCCCGCGGCGCGCGCTGCCTGTGCGCAGTGCGCAACTTGCACCAGTGCTGCTTACGTTACGCGGCGGCGTGACGTCATCCCCGGTCACGAGTGGTGGTCTGGTGGAGTCTGGTCACGAGAGAGTGCGTCGTCATAAAGGAAGATAACGCGCCCCACCACCGGATTCAGAGAACACCTCCTGTCCGACTCCGGTTCGTTCCCCGAGTCGACCCTAATTGGACGACGGTGTGAGAGATCTCAGCGGACGACAGTCAGCGGACGACTTGCACTGCACAGCAGGTATAGACTACCACTGACACAATTAATTTCAGAGCAAGTCTCTAAGGAGATGGCCACAGTGTGATTTTTCATGTACGTCATTATTGATGTTGGCTTTTCCTAGTGTGATGCAATCAGGTTTGTTTTAGCAGGATGTTTAGATAATGCTTACTGCTTTCATGGCTGCCCAAGCACTGTGAATCGAGGCCAGGCCTGCAGTTGCACCGTCCCACTCCCACATCAGAGTCATCACATTATAGTGCCGAGCCGATTCATTGAAATTATATGTGGCCATGCAAACTCAAGCACCTATACGCATTCCTATGAGCAATAGCGCTTGAGATGCTGATATTACGACCCCCATCACGCACACTGACAGATGCACAGTGGCAGTACTGTTGCGCCCAGTCACATGCATTATCCCCTATCACCTCTGTCTTATTCCTTTTTAAAAGTCATACACTGACTGTATCATACACCGTGAGACTGCTTAAAATGAACATGAGCACAGACATACGATGTAACCACTGCCCGATTGCTTGGGCCTGCCCAGGTATCTCCAATTATTGGGTTGACATTTTTACCATGGTTGATGCTGATATTCTGGGTTGTTCCCGTGAACGTTCCTCTCCGTGTTGCGCTATTGGGATATGTTCAGAAGGTGGCGCCTGAGAGGTGCAAACTGGCAGCAACCTTCCTTCTGCTTGCCAAGCACAGCGTAGCGATGAGGTGGGGGCGGCGGGCGTTATTGCTTGCAGCAGACTGGCTCCAGGATGCTACTTACTGTCAGGAGCAGTTTACCGACCTGTTGAAAATATGATTACTCATGATCACACAGTTTGTCAACGGGGAGCTGACAATAATAATATTTTTACAGGTTCCACCGTGCCCACAGCACTGTGACTATGGCAGAGGTGGTTCTTCTGATGAAAATTCTCAGGGATCACCGCAGTGAAAAATGCCACTGTTCGGAGACATGCCAGATTTTAATGCAGAGTTTATTACACCATACTAGTGGGAAACAACCATCTTTTGTGATGGACCCCTAGATTTTTGCTTTGACTACTTTCGCTGGCTGTAGGCCACCCACTACCTTCCTCCAACTGTCAGGCGAAGATGCCAAGCTCTTCAGTTTAATCAATATGGATTAGTAAATGATAATTTTAAGTGTACTAAGACAGAGACATATGTGGCAGGCACACAGACAGCAGTTACCATCGAGAAGTTCTGTGGAGCTCTCCCTCTACGATGGTTTTGTTATGTGCTCATGTGTTTATGTTTGAAGCGGACACGAACACTCTCGCACTCGTGTCAGCTCCAACTACTTTCGACGCGGCATCGTATTATTTAAATGGTACCGCGTGGGATGTGCGTCTTGTGTGTTGATTTGAATGGGAAGATAGAGTAGTTAATGGGGAGAAGTAGACGTTGGGATTATTCTGTTATTGTACATCAGACTCGCTTGTTCTGAATAAACGGCTCTTCACTGTACCTGCTCTCCATCATCTTCTTTACTGGATTTGTGCAAGCAGGGTTTTACAACAGGTTTGTCATCAAACTTAGGGCAAATAGTCATGAGAATCAGCACCCAGTCCAGAGTCCACTGGCGTAACGAAAAGTGAGGGGGCCTCCCTGCACGGTACTTAGAGGGGCCCCCTCCGGGCTCAATCAGGAGCTCTCCGGCCACAGTGCAGTGTTGAGTGGGCCCCTTGGAGCT
The DNA here is from genome assembly GCF_964261635.1 of Lissotriton helveticus. Classification (NCBI taxonomy): domain Eukaryota; kingdom Metazoa; phylum Chordata; class Amphibia; order Caudata; family Salamandridae; genus Lissotriton; species Lissotriton helveticus. Next base: position 1,685,329,091 of record NC_136061.1, read on the forward strand.
AGAGGCCCCCCTCGCACCAAGGGGGCTGCGTGGGCCTGTGTTACGCCCCTGCCAGAGTCAGTCAGGCCCATCCATCTCTGCCCTGGCAGAGTTGAGCAGGTCTATGACCTCCAATTCATGGCAATGTGTCACTTAGTAAGGGCTAGGGCCAAGGCTTGATCCATACATTTGTTATGGGGTCTGCTAGCTTTGGACCTAGGCATGAGACGCAGCAAGCATGCTTTTTAGCATCTTCAAGTCACACTTACCAGTCCAGTCTGCAAAACAATCAATGACAGCATTCCACAACCCCTTCAAAATTGGGCACAACCAAATCCTATGACCAAACATAGTATCATTCGAGCTACGGCAGGAGCAGAAGAGGGACACTTCAGGGTAAATGACTTGGTAATGAGCTGGCGTTAGATAAGTCTGGTGAACATAATAAAAGTGAATAAAGGAGGGGGTGTTGCCAGCCAGAGAACATGGTGGACGCAAGATGAGAGCTTTGTGTACAGCAAATCATTGTTTCCATTGCAAATGTTTGCAGTCTGTCGCACAAAAGTTTAATAAAAGTATGCCCAGCATTATTTGCTGGATGAAGGGTAAGTTATTTGAACAGTGAGTCACTCACTCGTCTTCTCTTGCTTGAAAGCACCCTGGTCAGCAAGCGAGCAAGCCGTGGGCCGGCTTCTAAAAGTGTAATGAGTGTGCTTTATGTTCACGTCGTTACATGCACATGTTAGGTCAGGTGGCTGGCCAGACGGACAATAGACAAATTTAGTGGAAAGCTAATAATGGATGCGGCCCTCAGCATTCTCCTGCCTGCAGGGTGCCCTCAATGCTTCCCTGAGTACACAATGAGGAGAGTAGCGCGCTCCTCCCAGGGGCATTAATATGCATTCAGTTTCCAAAACAAAAAAGTTGATTGAAACTGCTAGGGTGTCCCGGGCTTCACACTAAGCTTCTCCAAGGGGACAGGATACTTGCAGGTTCAACTAAAACTCAAGGGCGGGAAGCTTGCCTGCTATGACATATTACCATGAAATCAAGCCACAGCTAGAGAGAGGCAAAACTTCTTGGATAAACAAATCTCGCTCTCGTGAGCCATGTATTATTGAGCATTTGATACTGTAAACTCAGCAAATAAACACTCCTAATTTGGACTCAGACAAGCCAGCAAATGGTAATGGGTTCTCTGTTCGATTAGAAGCTCACGTGCAGAATATATTGGCCCACGTCGAGCGCTATCTGTCTCTATAGAGATAGATACACTTGTCTTTTGTCTATTTACCTGCAAGCCTTTTACACATACTGCAAGCAGGTAGGCTAGAGCTACCTGAATGTATTGCTTTCCTCTCAACTGCTAGGCCTAAAATGGCCGGCCAGGCCGCCGACCAGCAGGGGGAAGCATGCCCAGTATGGCTGAAAATGAAATGGGGCTGAGGGACCTGCGAGCCACTGGGCCAAATAAGAATGTTCTCAGGCACTGGATGCTAGCACAGTTGATTCAGAGCAGGCGGATAGGGGTTTATTTCTGTAAGTCCACACAGTCCAGCAGCCTGGCTCTGCATCTTGAGAACGCCATCTTTTCCTTAATAGGCCATGGGGCACAGATTGTAGTGCAGTCATTCAGTCGAGATAGACCCAGGGCAGGGGTACATTTGGATGCTGGTATATTCCATGCAGTGACACCACCAACAAAAGGGAGGATGATTCTGGGTACTAGGGGAATAGTGTTTTTAACAAGAGCTGGTACCTGGTGTGCAGAGCAGGCATTTGTGTTAAACCAGATGCTGACCTTTTTTGTCTGGGCAAGGGTATATCGTAGAACCTCTGGGACTGGGCATTGGACAGGCACTACACCCTCTGGGCTCTTTCACCCACCACATCTATACAGCCCCACCGCTACCTCATAATCATGGCCAACGAAATTATGCGCCACGGGAAGAAAAAAGTCTGCTGCAGTAAACGTCTTGATTCTGCTCAATGTGTGTGGTATGGTATTTATATTTTTTGAGGACTCCTAGGGTTAATTTCAGAAAGGCTCACGTGACGTAGTGACAAAGATGGGGATTAATTCAGGCTCCGCTTTTTATTTCCATAGCCACGTTCAGAGAGGTTTTATGGGAGTAATGATTATTCTCACTAATACCAAATGTGTAGGATGTAGTGATAATTTCCCTGTTACCAATGTTCGTCATTAAAGAGAAGTAAACGGTATTACAGGACAGTAAGCTAGGCATTGCATCCATGGTAGGACAGTGGTCATGCATGGGTTAAATGACAACGAAACAACAGTAATCATGTCTGATTGTATTGTATATGATCTATAGTACACACGTAGATACATGCATGTGGAAAGCTTGGCGCGCCTAGTCTTTTCAATGCCCTTTATTCGGATGTTGTCTTGGTTTTCTTTAAGGTTCTTGTCATTTTGTATTTACAAGCCCCTTGCGCGACCAGTGCGTTACTTTTAATATGGGAAAAAGGTGGTGCACCGGCGGCGCGAGGGGCTTGTAAATAAAATAAGCCCCAGGGTTTTTACTGGTATCCTTGGTGCATGCGGTAAGTCGTGAGGGGGTCGGTGACACCATGAGTTACCCGCACCGGGTGACACCAACCCTAGTGACGCCACTGTATATAGGCATAGAAATCATAACCATATGTAGACTTAGCCTATGCAGTCCAAATACGGCATGGCTACTTCCACTAGTTCCAAAAATCCGTAACGATTTCTTGGAAAAACTAGTCTTCAGCAGTCAGGGACTTCCCCTTGCTTGAATATTGATTTATCCAAGAACTCATGGAGTTTTCAAAGAACTGCGAGTCTTTAATGACGTTATTATGTCCAACGTTACGTCAAACTCTACACCTTCAAGGTATAAATATGCCCACACTTGCCCTAGCAAACACGCAGTGCTTTGGAGCAGTTCGACTATCGACTTGCTCGCGCAGCTCCGAGCTCGCTACAGTAAGTGCAGAAGGAAGCCGACCCTGCTAGCTGGCACACACAATTAAGTCTAGTATATTCGATAGACACCTAGTCTGTCAACTTAAGTCCTACGTCAATTCTATAGTGTATACTATTACAATGCGCAGAGCCTATTGGGAATATAGGAACTACACAACAACGTGACCTATCAGAGTCCTAATTTCTTTAGGAAATATCCTTTGATTTGGTAATTTGTGGTTTAAATGAAAATGACACATCAAAATCTTTCACCAGCCGCCACTGCTGATTGCCTTCTTTTTTTCCCTACCCACTGTAGCCCGGCCCGTTGTATTGCAAGCAAAATGAAGAGAATTAGAGTACACGAATCTGGTTCTTCGAAACGAAAGAGAAAGGTGGCTCAGCAGGCTTTCGTAGCGTCACAGGAAGGAGCAATCCTGAACTTTCTCACCCAAGGGAAACCTAAAGATGGAGAATCCTCTGGCCAGAGTACTGCTGATGCACGAGGTAAAACAGGCGCTGACGACCATAAAGAAGAACAAAAACATGATGATAATATCCATGAGCAGAATGATACTCCCAAGCAGACCAATGAAAATGAACAAGGTGACTCTGACATTGATACAAACATGCAGCAATTACCAACTCAGGATGAGGATCCTGACAATAGACCCTCAGACAGAGAAACTGAAACATCAGTCATCGGTCCATCAACATCTGGCATTCTGGAGGAGGTTCAGAGTTTACAGGCGGATGATGCTGGTAGTGAAAAGGAAGCCAAAGAGCAAGACCATGATACAGACCTGTGTTCTGAATATGATTTATGTGATTGGAGTGATCCTGCTTCGTGGCCGAACTCTCTTACTGACGCTCAACGTGTTCTTCTTGTTGAAAGGGGTCCCTCCAGAGACCCAGATTCTAAAACCAGGTATCCCAGTGGTGAGCACTCAAAAAGTAAACGTCGTTTTTCTGTTACCATGTTCTCACGGAAATTAAGAAATGGTGAAATTCTAGATAGGCGCTGGCTTGTTTATTCAAAAAAAAAATAATGCAGTATTCTGTTTTTGCTGTAAATTGTTTTCTGACGCAGGGATCAAATTTACTAATAATGGAAATGACGACTGGGTACACATGCACAGTTGTCTGTCTGATCATGAATCCTCTTCAAAACATATACGCGCCGTCAGTGCCTGGGTTGAATTAGAAAGAAGGTTAAAACAAGGACAGACAATAGATAAAGAACAGCAGAAGTTACTGCAAGTGGAAAGTGATCGTTGGGGCAAGGTCTTGGAAAGGATCATATCCATTGTTCATTTTCTAGCAGAACGAAGTTTGGCTTTTCGTGGTACAACTGATACTTTGTTCAAACAGAACAATGGCAATTTTCTAGGTCTTGTTGAGCTGCTAGCCAAGTATGACCCATATATGCAAGAGCATGTGCGTAGAATTAAATGCGCTGAAATCCATGCCCATTACTTGGGCAAGAATATTCAAAATGAAATCATTAATCTTATGGGAGCGTCAGTTTTGGACAACATTATTGCAAAAATACACAAGAGTAAATATTTTTCTGTCATTTTGGATTGCACACCCGATGCAAGTCATCAGGAGCAAATGACAATGGTCCTTCGAATTGTGAACGTGGAAACAATGCCAGTCGAAATAAGTGAATTTTTCGTTGGATACTTGCCTGTTGAAAGCAGCACAGGTGCTGGTCTCACAGAAGCATGTTTGCAAAAACTGCAGGAATTGCAATTGCCGTTTCAAAATTGCAGAGGTCAAGGGTATGATAATAGAGCAAATATGAGAGGCTGCAAAAGTGGTGTTCAGAAACGTTTACTTGACATGAATCCAAGAGCGTTCTATGTTCCATGCGGTTGCCATAGCTTGAATTTAGTACTTAGTGATATGGTGAAATCATCCACTCACGCTGTGACTCTTTTTGGAATCTTGCATCAAATTTATATACTGTTTTCTGCCTCAACACAGAGATGGCAAATACTAATTAAGCACGTTAAAGATCTGACAGTAAAGGCCATATTCGAAACTCGATGGGAATGCCGTATTGATAGCGTCAAGGCTGTCCGTTTCCAAGTGGCCGCCGTTTATGATGCCGTGGTTGAAGTATCAGAGGAAGCGAATGACCCAAAGGCCAGAACTGAGGCAGCCGGGTTGGCTAAGCACTTAAGGAGTTATGCATTTCTAGTATCGCTGGTGATTTGGTATGACCTTTTGCAGCAAATAAATCTTGTTAGCAAAATCATGCAAAGTAAGGATATGCAACTTGGTATTGCATTGAAATGCCTTGAAAACACTGTCCAGTTTCTGGAAACTTATAAGGAGAGTGGTTTGACATCTGCACAAGTTTCAGCTAAGGAGTTGGCGGAAGAACTGGAGATGAGCTCAGATGAGATAAGTTTTCCTGCATCTACAAGTTTGCGAAGAAGAACGATTAGGAGACAATTTCAATACGAGAGTCGTGATGAGGGAATCTTAGAACCAAAAGAGAAATATCGCATTGAGTTCTTCAATGTCTTGATGGATCAAGCAATTATGTCCATGACTGAAAGATTCACTCAGATGAAACATCACTATGATTTCTTTGGATTCCTTCACGACTGGGGGAAATTTGCTAGCATGAACGATAATGAACTGATGAAAAGATGTGCCGATTTAAGCATCGTGTTAACCGACAGTTCTGACTCAGATGTTGATCCCGGAGATTTACATACCGAGCTTCGAATGTTCTCCTCCTTGGTGCCAAATAATGCAACAGCTTTGGAAACATTACAATTCATTTATGAAAACAAACTGCACACTGTAGTTCCAAATCTTGCAGTGGCTTTACGCATTGCGTTGACAATCCCAGTTACAGTGGCTTCAGGGGAGAGAACTTTTTCAAAACTGAAATTGATAAAAAATTGTTTGAGGACATCAATGACTCAAGAGAGACTGAATCATTTGGCCCTGTTATCAATTGAACATGACATTACTAGATCTCTGGATTACGGACAGCTTATCAGGGAATTTGCAGCACAGAAGGCTCGTAAAGTTGACTTCCTTTCATAAAGAAGTACGCAAGATGTTTTCCATGGTTTTAATCAGACTCGCCATGTTGCTATTCAGCAAGTATGCAGAAATGAAAAAAACAGGTTGTAAGATAACGAAAGATGGAAAAGTGGAAACAATATAGAAGAGATAGCAAACAGTAAAACACAAAAAGTAAAAAAGTTAAATGAAAAAGTTAAAAAAAATAACATAAAAAAAAAAAAAAGCTGGGTATTGCTGCTACCTCCACGTGGTGCCTGGTGGAAACAGCGAAAGCTGGCAAAACGCAGCCGCAAATTTCGACAAAAGTTAAACGCTTGTTGTGTCACGAGGTGGCTATGCAGTGTCTGCAACGGACGTGGCCATCCGCCAAGCGTAAGACACCATATTCGATATGGCATCGATATTACTGTTTCTGGGCAAAGAGCCACCGATTATTTCTCTGTGGGGGGTTGTGGGGGTCCGGTGCCCCTGTCATGGCCCTGCAGCTGTCTGTGCGCCCAGTCCCTCATGTCGTGTGTCACAATGCCCTCCTCCTCCTAAATTGTATCATTCGGAGATGAATTCGGAAGGGTAGCAGCAGCCGAAGGTACTGGTCAATCATCTAACGACTTTTCTGGACGTATTATGAAAACACCTTCCTGAGCTCCGCCCCGTCCGGACCCCCTCTTCCGGGGCCCCCACCTACGCTCCCTGCACAGGGCCACCATGAGCCTAGAGCCGGCCCTGCGTCTTCTCACAGGAATACAATAGTCCATAGACAGCAATGTTGACTAAAAGATTCCTTATCAAATACATTGTTAGTTGTCTTAGACTTTCACACCATTCATTCTCTTTAGAAAGGCTGCATCTTCATGTGTGAACTTCTTCATTACCTCACTGAATGACACATCTCTAATCTTTAGTTAACAGTGATCTTTGTGTAAGTAGAAACATTTTGCAAAATTAGATGACAACATTTATGCAACTATCACTTATTGTGAAAAATATGTCCATTAGAAGGTCAAGAAATAAACGGTAAACATCCTTTACAACGCAACTTTTACCACGCAGTGCTGTTACAACACAGGTTTTACTACGCATACCATTACAACGCATTACACTGGGGGGCGCTCTAGGATAGGGAATAAGTTTAATTTACTATCCAACACCTTCCCTAGTGTCCACGGGGACTGGAGTTGGAATAGTAAATTAAACTATTCACTATCCAGCACCCCCAAGTGTAATGCGTTGTAATGGTATGCGTAGTAAAACCAGCGTTGTAACAGCATGCGTGGTAAAAGCATGCGTTGTAACGTCATACATTCGAAATAAACATGTGTATGGACATTAAGCATTTTCTAGTAATTTCAGCTTCTCAGGCAATTTTACTTCAGCCATTTGAGGCCTAGTACAAATAAATATGCATGCCTACAATCATTTTTGCATGTAAACACATTTTTATTTTCACCAACGCCTACATGTTAATTCTGCACATTTATTGTAAACTGTAGTAATTTCAGTTTATTATTAAATAATTCTCCAAAACATTTCACAAAGATGGTCTGAATCTTTATGTTCATAAAGATTGCCCAAATTATTCAAAACAACAATTACGCTTATACTGACTTCAGTATTTAGCACATAGTAGGACAAAGTGGCACGCCGCAGCACATTAAGCTAAGCATTGTAATCACTTGACCAGTAGTGGATATGTAATTACATTTTTATTGCACCTTTTAATATGATCTAAACTTTACTGGCTTTGCTCCAAACCCGCATGTTTTCAAGATAGCTGTATTATGTATCAGCTGTCCAGAACTGGAAGAAAATACTATCTCCATTTGCAGCACCACACCTGTAACCAGGACATTATCAGACTGGAAACAGAAACATGCTAAACACAGAAACCCAGAAGTGAAGTCAGTAATGCTGCCAGGATGTGAATCAATATCTAAATCATCATGGACCCTGTCCCAACCCTTCTTCAATTCAGAAAGGAGGAGAAGGCCCAAAACATCTGAACACACTTCAACTCCATCTACACATTTCACCATTCACATGCATTGTGTGACATTGTAAACGATGCTGAATCTTATTTCACTGCTCCTGCCCTTGTTTTATGCTATTCTTTCATGTTCCATTGCTGCCTAGCTAGTTTACACTCTACACATTTCTATACCTTTAGATACATACATTTGTGTCACTGATAAAATTGTTTCATTCAGTGAACTAGACACCCAAAGCTAATGGCGCATAAATATATCAATATATTTTAGCACAAGACTGGCCAGCTTGCAGGACGTGAGGTGATAAGAACATGTCTATCCGACCTCTTTTAAAGTGTGACGCTAATGCTGAAAAGTAGTACTGGAGACATGTGGACTTAGTGTTAACAGCAAATCTTTTTAAAGTAGGGATCTATAATAGAGAAAACTCAGCACAGTAACAAAAGGGAAAATAATTACATTGTTTATACCCATGCTAGTTATTGCAAGAGTACAAGTTATCCAAATTCTTCCATGACAAAATTCTGTAATAGTTTCATACAATCAGTACAAAAGAAATAATTTGAAATTAGTAAAATTTGCTTCAAAATGTATAGCCTAGTTGTGCATTGAGAGAAAAACATAAGGAACTGATTCAAACAGAGCAGCCGAGCCTAGCCCAGCTGAGCCAAGAATAATAACATTGAAACAGCGCCATGATAAAGGGACCAGAACAACTGGGGGCATATTTACATTAAAGTAGTAGAGTTTGGGTTAGCTCCAAAGCAGCTAACCCAGCGCTTTGTCACTTTAGAAATGCAGGCGCTTCAAGATGGCGGTAGCGAGTAGCTGCTCCCTGACCATGACCCCGCAATTGACTCTGGATTTCATGAAGACTGCCTAAAACTCATCGCGTAAATACAGATAACGGGCGATATTGGTATTGAATACTGTAACACCCTTAAAGCACTTTTAAAATAGAAATTCAGCTCCTACCTGGCAGTAATCGGATGCGGCTGCAACTTTCTCCCGCGGCGCTGACCCTCGCAACTCAAGCGTTGCGAGTGTGGAGAGCGGCGGCGGCTGCCATTGAAAGAAGCAGCGTGTTTCGGGGGGATCGGCGATACTTTGTTGCAGCTTCTGAAGACAGGGCCCACTCCGGCAAGCTTACTCACATCGGCGCGGTAATGCCCCCGAAAGGAAAGCCGGTGGCAAAAGACACGGATGGAGCTGGCGTCAAGCAGGCATCCTTCACCGCATCTTCAACTCGCCCTGCCGGCGAGTGCAGAACCCTGGATTCTAGCACTGATGCTCGTCCTGATGACCTGCCCAGAGACGGCGCACAGGGGGGAAGAACAACGCCGAGCGAACAGAAGGTGGAGAAAGGCGCCCGTGGTAAGGGTCCAACGGTGCCAGGTATGTTTGCAGATAAAAGAGCAAACAATATTTCTGCACTACAAATGAACACCGGACAAAACAAAGGCAAACCTGTTATCAGCACCAATGGTAAACTTATTAAGGACACGGGGAAAAAAAGCAACTAGCAGATAAGGGGGCCGACAAAGGGGCACAAGACAGCGGGCTGATTACCGTGACTGCTCCGATATCAAGGGCAGAGGAGATTAATGGCCTTGCTGACAATTTGGCAAACATCTTCACTACTGCTCCCCCTAACATAACCAGCGGGCTCACAGATCAGTTCACAGAAAGCCTCACGGAGGACAGGGAGCAAAATGAAGGACAGCTCGAGAAAACTGATAACAGGCCCCTCCAAACCCCTGCTAAGGAATTATTGATCAAGCCCTGCCAGGCACTAACGGAAGGAGCAGCCGCAGGGACCCCCGAGGTGGATAAATTCTACTCAATGACAGATGAATATGAGACCTCAGAGGAAAGCTGGCAGAATAGCTCTGACGAGCTCTCATCGGACAGTGGTAGTCCCGCGCTGAAGCCTGACACTGGCAGAAAGAGAACCCTAAAAGAGCATGGTTTTACTTCCGATGGCAGTCAGTCAAACCAGTTGATATGGGACTACTCTTCTTCACACCTTTGAGGTGCTCTGGAACTAGAAACCACTCCTGGACAGGGTGTCAAACCTGGCACGGAAACTGGGTCACAAGGAGGCCCACCTTCAATAGAGTTAATCTATGCTACTTTAAAACAAATGCAGACAGAAGCCCGACGGGAACACAAGAGAGCCCATGCAGCTACTAGAAAACTTCAGTGCGCAGTAAGAAAAGTGAGTAAGACCTGCTCCGAGGTCAACGACCGGACTACTGCACTAGAGGAGCGCATAGTCCATCTGGAGGCAAACGCGAAGAATTCCAACAAACAATCCACTTCCAACGAAAGTAGAATGACCGATGTCCTCTGGAAGCTGGAGGACTTTGAAAATAGACAGCGGCGCAACAAACTTCGGCTTCTAGGAATTGCGGAGAAAGAGGAAGGCGACGACATCCGAGGCTTTGTTCTGAGACTCTTTCGGGAGGCCTTCCCAGAACTGTCTCATTGGAACTGGGATGCATAGGTGCAAAGGATGCACAGGTTCCCCCAGATGCTCAAAAAAAGGCCAAGCCAGGATGACAAACCTAGAGCCATACTAATATTCTTTGGTAACTTTCTCTTGTGGCAAGCTATTTTCGAGAAAGCCAGGCCTGACGCAAAAAGAACAGCAGCAGGGCACTCCTTTTTTGTCCGCCCTGACTTTTGTCATTCAACGGTAGAGAGGAGATGGCGACTCCGTTCTCTGATCTGTCCCTTCCAGCAGCAGGGTTGCGAAGTATTTCTGATGAATCCTTCTAGACTTAAAGTTATTTGTAAAGGCACGATTAGAGTGTTCACTTCCGAAATCCAAGCACAGGAACACCTGAATGAGCTTAAAAACAGGGGAAAATAGGTAACAATAGGTAACAAGGGACAAGTTGATAGACAGGCAGTCTCACATGCAGCTTCACGTACTGGTTTGGTGCGGGGTAGGGGCCGGGAGCGGCTAGGGGCACAACCACATGCAGGAGGCATCACAAGGGTCTCTTGACCTTTTTTGCCACTTTGAAGGGAGGGGGAGGGATGGGCTGGAGAGGGGGGGGCGGGACCACAGGAGAAGTAGTATCTATTTGTAGACAGGCGGGCACAATGTGGTATTACATGTTGTATTGTATGCTGTTGGATTGTATTTTTTGATAGTACTTTATGTTGTAAATGGGGAGGAAAATTAGAATAGACTCAGTGAATAGTTGCGGCTTAAATAACCCCCAAAAAAGGAGGCAGGTAAGCATTGATGTGCAAGCTTTAAGAGCCGACATCCTATGCCTCCAAGAAACTCAATGGAGGGTAGCAGGAAGAGTCTTCTGGAATTGCTTGGGTATTACATAGTAGAAAATACATCACAAGAAACTCGCACAAAGGGGGTGGGTATCTTGGCACGGAATGGGACAAGGAGCTCTCTTAACTTTCCTCACTGCCAGGCTGACAGCATGGGCAGGTGGGTGATTGTACAGGGGTGTATAGAAAATAAAATATTCACTCTTTGCTCAGTATACGGCCCAGTATTGGATGATCCAGCCCTGTTGGATTGGCTCAGAATGGAATTAGTAGGCTGGTCTTTACCCCTGATTATTTGTGGAGACCTAAATATTAATTTGAATTGCCAAGTCAAATCAAGGAAGATCCCCTATCAGGGCAGAAAGCCTAAAGTGTTTAATTCATTATCCAAGCTACCGGCACTACATGGGTTAGAAGATGTGTGGGATTTGAATAAGGGGGCTGATCTAGGGTATACTTATTTTTCTGCTCCTCATAAGGTTTTTGCAAGGTTGGATTATTTTTTAGTTTCAAAGGAATTAGCCTAAAAAAAGTACAATTGACCTATACCCGAAGGTTATGTCGGACCATAACCCTCTGGTGGTCGAGTTAGATATAGAACTTCCCATTAGGCAGACACAGTGGTCTTTCAACAGGGCATATCTCAGCGATGTAGAATATATTCGGCAGCTGGGTGAGTGGATCCCCAGATTTATAGAAGATAACTATGGAAGTACTAACCTAAGCAATGTGTGGAACACACTGAAAGCAGGGGAATGGGGAGAATCAAACAGGTTTGGGTGGGATTCTCAGAGGGAAGAGAAACCCCTGTTACAAGAACTATATCAAGATCTAGGCGCAGCGGAGGCTCAGCTGATAGAGGCTCTTTCTGCTGGTACAGACTCAGAGGCCATGCAGAAAAAAGTTACCTTTGCAAGATCTGCAATCACTCAAATTTCAGTTAAAAAGGCTGCCGGTAAATATCTGGCTTGGAAAACATGGGCTTATGAGAGCAGTGAAAGAATTGGGCACCTCCTTGCTACACGCACTAGGGAGAGAACAACACACACCAGGATAAGAGAAATTAGAGATCCGAATCTGGGGTTGGTGACCGAGACAAAGGCAATTATCACTGCATTTCAGAAATTTTACCAAAAATTATACACTGGAGACACCAGGGGCGGAAGGCAGGACATTCAGGACAACTTATCAGGGGTGGTTTTGGGCCAACCTTCGGTAGAAGAAAGAAACTGTCCAGAGGGGCCAATTACCTGGGAAGAACTATCAACCGCAATAGATCAGACCCCAATAGGGAAAGCCCAGGCCCAGACTTAATCCCAGGTGAATTTTATAAAAAAAATTCAAAACACACATTATGGGATTGATGTTGGAAGTATTCTAAAGGGTACAACGGGACCTGATCACACCAGATTCATGGAAAGGGGCGTTCATCACAGTTTTCCCAAAGAAAGGTATGCCATTTGAGGAACTAGGCTCCTACAGGCCAATAACCCTGCTGAACAGTGATTTAAAGATTTACTCTAAAATTGTGGCAAATAGGCTTTCAGCAGTTATAGGAAAATTAGTCTCTCTGTTCCAGCATAGATTTATGCCAGGCAGGGGGACTACAGATCACATAAGAAGGCTCATCACGCTGTTCGATCATGCGAAGGTGTCAGGGGACCCTATGGCAGCCATACTTCTGGACGCAGAGAAGGCTTTCGATAGGGTCTCCTGGCCCTTTATGTGGGCCACTATGGAAAAACAGGGTCTAGGCAGAAATTACATCAATGCAATAAGCTGCATGTACCAAAACCCTGAGGCTAGGATTAACGTGATGGGCGCCTTATCAGATCCAATTGAAATCACATGTGGCTCACGCCAAGGGTGTCCTTGTTCTCCACTACTATTTGCTTTATATATAGACCCTTTTATTAGGATAATAGTGGAGAACAACGACATCGGGGCAGCGCAAACCTTGGGGGGGAGAAGATTTTAGCATATGCAGACAATCTTGCGATAACAACATCTAATCCAGCGGACGCAGCTAGGGAAGTAGAAAAGGAGGCTGAAAAATTTGGGGAAGTTTCAGGTTACTTTCTGAACAGGGAGAAGACCATGATCATTAAAAATTCCCTGGTAAATCTGGTTGACAGTAGGGTCACAGAGAAAGCTAGATACTTAGGGGTGGAAATTACAGCAAATGTGGAAGATGTAGTGCAATGTAACCTGGTGCCCTTGTTAGTCAAGACCAAATCAGACTTTGACGGAATGAATAACCTTCCCCTGACTCTACTGGGAAGGTGCAATGCAATCAAAATGCGGTTTTTGCCCAGGATTTTATATTTTTTTAGATCAATCCCACTGGAAGGTAATAAAACCTGGCTTTCTGCCTTTAATCAAGTCATCTCTAAGTTTTTATGGGCATGGAAGCACCCCCGCAGAGCTTTGAAATACATGACTCTCCCCAAGGATCGGGGTAGGTGGTCCATCCCAGATATCCAGATTTTTTATTGGGCTGCAAATCTCCAACAGATGTCTGAGCTGCTGGGTAAAGGATATCCTAACACCCAAGACGGATCCTATCTCTCCATATACAAGCTTTTGCTTGGGGTTGAGGCCCACGGGTGCTTGGCACGTACATTGATTTTGCTTACTACAAAAGAGTAAAATTCAAGGTTTTGCCGGGTGCTTATAAAATATGGACTTCAATCAGGAAAAAACAGAAATTAAATAGGACTCACAGGTATACGCCATAACAAAATAACCCACTATTACCAGAGATTTTTCATGATGGTTATATGGATGCTTGGAGGGAGAAAGGGATAAGACACATCGGGGACTTAATAAGAGATAATGCAATTCTGTCATTCGCGGTAATAAAAGAAAAGTTTGGTGTGGGGAATAATCATTTTTTTAAATACTTACAGATCAGGGACTTCCTTTTTAAAACGACGATTCAGGGTCAAACAATTCCACTAATAAAGACTGTCTTAGGAACTCAAGCGGCGTCAATTTTTAAACTATATACACTTCTTAATGATATAATGGAGGATGATCTTGTCAAGCATAAGGACCAGTGGCAAGAGAAGGTTCAAGCAGATCCGGGGGTCTGCGAGGACTCTCTAATGCTAAGCTATACGGCAGCTATTTCAGCTAACATTCAGGTTCAATGCTATAAGACGTGGCTAAACTTATACATTACTCCGGCGCGGATTTTTAGGTGGGGAGGTGCTTCAGGTATTCATTGCTCCCACTGTGGGGAGCTAGCTGCCGATGGTGTGCATGTATTTGCTACGTGTCCTTGCCTAATGAGTCTAATTAGGAAAATGGGCTACCATGTTAAACAAATACTGGATAGTGATATTGAGTTGTCACCCCAAGTTATACTGTTGGGCGTAAGCAACCAAGGCCTGCCATTACCCAAGAAGACGCTGCTTTATATAATGATGGCAGTGTTTAAACTCACCATAGCAACAGTCTGGCTTGAGAAAGAGCCCTCTTCAGTTCACTGCTGGCTAGGAAAACTGCTTGCTACATATCGCTGAGAGAAAGAAATATACAAACAAAGAGGTCTAAGAGCAAGGAAAAAGGGGGCTGATATTTGGGCTTCAATTGGCTCATGGATTAATGAATTTATGTTTTAAGAATCAGAACCGGCTGGACTAAAAAGGCAATAGCTAATGGTTTGTTTTGGCCGTATGTTAAATCTATGTTAATTTATGTTAATTTATTTTTTCTTTTTCTTTTAATTTTTTCACTCATGAAATTTAGTCTCCTTTGGTTCCGGGAATTGGGTGGGTGGGGGGGTTGGCTGGGGGTTGGGGGGGAGGAAAACAGGGGGGAAAGAAAAATCAAAAAACTGGATATATATATTCTGTGTTCGATTACATGGTATGTAATTGTTTTCCAAATCATGTGTAATTTGTACTGATTTATTTGAAAATGGTTGGTCCAAAAAAAAGAAAATAAAATAAAATAAAAAAAGAAATGCAGGCGCTAAATTTATCTGCCTAGCGCCAATACAGGCACCTTACTCCAGAGTGCAATGGTGCAAGGGTGTCTGCATTGTGGGCATAATTGTTTATTTGCAGCAAGGGGTCCCTTCCAGCACATAAACAATCATACAATCATAAATGGTGATTTGTAAATTTTATGTGTGCTGCAGCACAAATAGAAGTTGCAACACGTCATTTTTGAAACTATTGTTTATGTGCAGGAAGGGATACCTTCCTGCACATAAACAATCATACTTGGTGTTTTGCACAATTCAGCACGCATAGCAACAGCAAAACCGAGGAGAAATTAAGCGTTTCTCCTTGTTTTGCCTGTTTAAGACCAGGTTTTCCCTGGTCTTAATTTTGGCACTACCCCATATTTACGCCACTCTTGTAAATATGGAGCAGCGAACACATCAATGGGTGTGGCAGCAGAGCACCCACCACAACATCCATTGCCCTCTCCTTTCACGCTAAGTATATCATGAAAGGCTTCCCTATAGACAAGGCGACGTTAAACCACATTAATTGAGTTAACTCCACCTTGCGAATAAGGCAAGGCCCCTATCTCCCCAGGAATGTCAAAAGAAGTGATGTTCTTGTGGCGATAGAGGATTGTTAATATGCCCCCTGGTCTTCGGGTAGCAGTGCATTCTATAACCCCTTCAATGCGCCCGTCAGCCAATGGCTGTCGCGAGCACTACCTCCGTACTGCGGCACACATCCGTTTGCCGACGCGGCCCCGCCCACTCAATAAAACCGCCACACCACGGCTGAATTGCTGCCGCGGTTCCCCGGATAAATAGCACATTATGTATTCAAATAACAATATTTTCATTAATGCCTGTGCTATCTACAGCTCCTCTATAGGGAATTATACCTTTTTTCTCAACTTTATTTAAAAAAAAAACTTTACAGCGTTGGTACAAAATAATGGTTAAGACTCTTAGAAGAGGTCAGAACAAGAGTAGCTTGATTCAACCACAATACATAATCACAACCAGCATGTTATCATTTTCAAGCACATTATTTCCTTAAAGACCTTAAAAGCAACATATCTAATTATAGTCACAAAATCTCACATATTACACCAAATTTAGTAACTGCAATTCACAGTGACTAAGTCAACACAAATAAGAACTCAGAGTTGATATAAAAAGAGAGTCCTGAATGGTTGCATTTTATGAGTAAACTAAAAGAGGGAGCACAAATTTTAACAAAGGTCAAAGATGCTCCTATTTGCTTAGTTAGAAATATAAAAGTTTAGGTGTATAAAATGTTTTCCCGACTATAAAAAGAAGGGAAGATCATATCCTTCTTCTCCCAAGTTTCACAATACAGAGTGATAGGTGTTGATTAAGAAAGTGTATTTGTGAGATATTTATACGTAAAAACACTTATATTCAAAGCCCTAACAGTAAAACACATGGTAATCAGATGGGATACGTTCAGACAGACAGTGTAACATCTTTAACCGGATGGACCAGATACATGTGAGATATTTAGCAATAGCAAACTCAAAATAGAGGGGGATATTCTCAAGAACGTGTCATAACCATTGCAAAATTAGCTTAACGCAACTTTCAATATCGCAGTCTATCGCGGGAAAAGAACGCCGTGCTAACTAAGTATTCACAACACGGAGGAATCATGCGATAGGCCCCCGACAATGCATCAAATGTCCGTGATAAAGAAAAAGCGACGACGCATAAATGCAAAACACGAAAGCAAAAAAACTTGCGATGAGGCCAATCGCGATACAAAAAGCAGCAAAAACAAGCAACAGTCCTGCATATCCCACGTGTCTGGCAGGAAAATGCACTATATAAAGAACAAAAAGAACACACTGAGCAATCCAAAGTGCGTAGCAACATGGATGCGCCCGGACCACGTGCAGAGGCCAACGCGAACCCCACAAGCCCCACAGATCACCAGCAAGGAACAACGGGGTCGGGAAAGGCCAAGGAGAAGAGGGAGAGGAAGACAGGGTGCAGTCTGCATTTAAACCAGATCAGCGTCACGGAGGTGACAGAACACTACCATCAACTGACCCACAATTAGACTACCATGAATGTAGTCGGAGTGTCGAGGAGGTAAATGGAGGAGGCCAAGGGGCACTGGAATGATGTGAAAACTAAACCAAGCACAAACCTGCTGCTAACAGGAAGCAGCAACGGCGAAAGAAGGTGGGAGTCCTGCGCCACAGGAGGAGTTGGAGTAAACGGAGGCCAAAGTCATCAGTGTGGAGACCATGCAAGGAGTTGGGTGTCCGGACACAGTTCAAGAGGACCTGACACAACATCAACAGGGCAAATAACGGCCAGGGAATGAGGGGACGGGGGAGATGGGCACAATGGCACACATGCACAATGATATGCAGCACGCTGGACACCCACAAGGACCCCAGATCATGTCCATGATCTCCGTGGCACACTTCAGCACACACACATAGCAATAAAAGCACATCCACTTTGACGACAATATGGTACAATGTGCAACCCCGACACTGCAGAACAGAGGACACAACTAGCTCCGCACATGCGCAGAAACAGGCCAACTTCATCTAGCAGAGCAGGAAACTGTGAGATGGAAATGTACATGTACAACCTCACATCCGTCATGTAGTCCAAATGTCCACTGTCCACCATCAAAATCCAGCACCTCTCAAACATTCACAATACACATTGCCATACAGTCTGCATGTAAACAAGGACAATGCACCAACATACATGTCAACACAATGTCAACATGCATCTCCCCTTCACATTGCAGTTGGGACATACAACACCTCCAGCAGAGCAGACCAGACAACTCATCAGTGATGCCGGTGCGGACCACCACACCTTCGACACTGACGCCCTACAACAGCTCATGGACATCTCAAGCAACCCACAAAGGGCAGCCAAGTGACATAGAGGAGAACCCGGCCCCTGCACAGACCACACAGCAGGAAGCACCCGCAAGCACGGCTGGCTCCCAACACGTCACTGAGGCACACATGCCATTCCAATGCCAGGTGTCTGAATGCCAAAAGGAGGTGGCTGAACAGGTGCAAGTGGTGTCCGAATCAATGGAAGACGAACTCGATCACATCCGTGGGTGTCTAATACACTTCAGATACCACCTACACCCCACAAAAGAGAGACCCACAATGCTACAGAGGCACATGCATATGCACATTTCCAGTACAGAACCACGCCCAGAGGCACACAATTATCATTCACTCCCCCACGCTGGACCTGCGTACAATGGCCCAGTCCACTCCTCTTACATATTGAGTGGGTGACGACAAAGCTACATGTCCAAGCTCTAACCCGCTGCCTGCTGTGACATGTCTGCGTCCGTTGTACACAGCACAATGTAATGTCATAGGGCCCAGGGCCCTCATGCATACATTATGACCCCACGGACACACGGAGATAGTATGTGGAACTGGCTACGGGCACGTGCACCCGGACCCTTTATTGGCAGGGCCACATGTACTGTGACACCTGTGCTGGATGTCTGTGGGGTTAGTGTAAGCCAGCCCACATGGAGTGGTTGGTGCTGGCAACAACTTGAACAGTAAACACCATGAAAACGGAAACTGCAAACACCAGCAATACGAGACAACTGCTGAGCAACATGGAGGTAGCAGGAGCAAGTACAGAGGCCTCCCAATATGCAAACAGAAGTGTCCATGTTTTGCAGTGCACAGAGGTTGTGGCACCAGAGTTCAGGGCGCTCATGTGTACAAATTGTCTAGGATTGTGTTCCCTTTGGGATATACCAGATGCAGCTGCAGTGATGAGTGTTACACTTGCATCATCTACCCCATCATCGTCCCAGGTCTCCCACACTGCCTGATATGACATTGCAGCGTAACTTCTCCACAGCACAAAACTCAATCAGTAACGGTCCATGGGTTGCGGTGCACTAAGTCAGTGGCGCCTGGAGTGCTGAGCAGGGTGTCAGGCAGATTTTGGCATCCACGACAAGTGTGAGCAACTCCGTTACACTGCCAGTATGGCTGTTTTGACTCTGCCAGTTGACGGTTGGAGGTGGTCCTGGCATTGGTGCCGAGTGCCTCCTGTGGTGATGCGACGTCCGGGCCGGTCAGGACTCGATTTGATGTGTGAGCCATGGTGGACTGCAGTTGAGGCCAGAGGCAGCAGACAGCGCAGAAATTGCAAAGAATAATTGTTTCTCTCTCCTATCAGCACTAGGCCATTTCAGGCAGCTCAGGGTGATCTAAGAACTGGAACATAACACATCATCAATGAATAATCAACAGTATCGACGTCTCCTGAAGGATCTGAGTGAAAATGTTTATGGAATTATCATTCTATGATCCGGCCAAAAGCCATATTTATAGACAGAAAGTGATTCGCTGACTTGCAGAAGATTTTGCAAATAGGCAGCAGCAACTGTTTGAATAAGACATTGCCAAAACATCAGTATCTGTCAAACTTCTAAGTCATATATCATATTTCATGATCATAAAATGTAATTTGAAATAACATTGGTTAAAACAAGCACATAAGCACAGCCTACCCTTCCACCCTGCCTGACCACAAGCTGTAGCAAGGTCAATAGGAAAGAGAGAAGTTAATATACTTGACTATCTTTTTACAGACAAAACATATTGAAGAAAAGATGTGTCAAATAAAGAGTCAAAAATAAAAATGTGCAGAAATCCAAATTTGGTTGAATATATTGTTTGCATATTTTTCAATTTCAATAGAAAATGTGTTTGTGCGATAAAGTTCCCACTTCGAAGGCAAAAAATAGTTCACCATAAAATGAAAACAATATGTGTCAGGATAATCAGAAAAATGCTTGTGGTAAATTAGTTGGAAACCTATTGCGACTGAAATTTCAAAACAGTGGAATGCGGCAATGAGCGAGGAACACGGTGTACACTAATGGCTTAGATTGAAATTCCAAAGGGGTGAAATGAAAGTGGAAATGTATAGGGTATAATAGTAAGAGGATCTGCGCATAAGAAAAAGCAAAAGAGCAGAAGAAGAGGAAAAGATGTGATGGGCAGAAAGGGAATTGAAAACACAGATAGTGGGGGGCAGAGAGAAGAAGCCTAGTACCAATGGCAATCAGGATATAAATGGGCAACATTGGAGTAGAGGCGAAGAAATAAAAAGATAAGTGATTGTGAGGCATCGGAACAAAAATAAACAAATTAAGAAGTGAAGGGAATCTTTGCGATCCAACTAACAAAAAATCCTTAAAAGTCACATGAATGTATGCTAAGTGATCTGGAGTTCTGTCACTGTTAAAAATGATTCAGGCACTCTACATTGGCATTTGAATGTGATGGATTGGGGATTCTTAAATCTCAAACATCGAGTATAGTCACCAAACAAAACCCAACATTAAGCTTTCAACAAGTGTGTTCCATAAAGCAAACCTCCTAATTTAAATAAAGGAGGGATAGCTTGAGAAAGGGCATTTGGTCAGGCAAGTAAGATAAGGTGTCAGCTACAGAACACCGAATAAAGGTCTCTGCTAAGAGAATGTGAGTGCTTAGGCCTAAAGCTCCTGCACTCGGAAAGTGGAAATAAGCAGAGATGAGAAGTGCCTTCTAAGTAAAAAGTCGGCAAGCATCTCTCCACCTGTCTAAGGAGCACACAATATTAATATTCAGCAAGGAACTAGCTTACAACATTACAGCATGTTGTTGCTCTCAAGAGACAATCACATTACTCCAGACTCTAGGAGCAGGTAAACACCCCTCTTTCTCAGGGAACAACAATGGTGCAAGCATGGCTATGTCCTTGAGCTGTAACTCTAGACCAGAGGTCTTCAAACTTTTGGATGCCGAGAACCCCCTGTCAACATTTTCAAACGTAAGGACCCCCTCCTGACAAAAATTTCTAAACCTCTAGGTTATGAGGAAGGTGAGGACCAAATTATGCGTCAAGCTTGACTAAATTGTGTGAGTAGAAAATGTAAATAATGTTCTGTGATGCTGCGTATTTTGGGGTAGCATTGCTTTATTATTTATAATTTTTTTAAACACAGTAATACTGAGGAAAGATGTCACCCTATCAGTACCAGTTTATAACCAAAATACAGCAATTAACATCAGAAAGATGTCGAGTGAAACTCTGTGAAGGGCCTCCCAATCCGCAGGAATACGCGCTGCCACATTAGAAGCTCACCTGGCCATGGCTGGGAGCAGCAAGGGTGCATTCAAACCGTGGCGGTCTTGTGCAGAGTTAAGCAGTTTGCCCATGCCCCTTTCCTCTCACCCTTTCCTTCCATCCCTCTCTTCTCTCATCTCCCAACCCCGGATCCCTCTCTCACATTTCAGGCAGATGGTTATTAGCCCCAGGACACGGTTTGGTAACAGTAGCGCACTACAAATGTAAATAATAGGCAGAAGCAGGGGATCCAGTAGACCCGAACTTCAGGGGGGGGTTAACACTCCCAGCCAGGGCTTGTCCAAGCACTGGTCGCACACAGTGCAACAGTCTTTCCACCTTCTCCATGAATTCCCTAACTACTACTCATCTCTCTATAGCACCTGTCTGACAAACATTTCATTTTTTTATAGCGTTACTCATAGTTTACTCACACTCAGTTCTGTGATGTGCATGGTACATCTTCTTTGTACCAGGCACTTTAACCTTCTGCACTGTGTGGGTGACAAGAGTGCCCATGTGACTGCACGGTGAGCAATGCAACAGTGTGAGAGTAGGGTAAAACGAGTGACTGCAGGGTGAGTGAGGTGACCATATGAATTTGGGTTCGTCTGTAAGTGCAGAGTGGGACAAATTAGTGCATGGTTAGTGATGGCCTTGTTTGAGTGAGCTACAGATTGAGCAGTAAGGAGGGTACAGGTGAGTGGGTGTCACATGAGTGAAGGGTGAGAAGTGTGCTCGTGTGACTGCAGGGTGAGGTACAGAGTGAACAATGCAAGTGAATTTTTAGTGCAGAGTGATCACTGTGAGAGCAGGGTGAGCGGGTGAATGTTGTGAGTGCATTGTGATCCGTGTGAGTGCACTGTGATCAGTGTGAGTGCATTGTTATCACTGTGAGTGCAGGGTGAGAGGGTGAATGGTGTGAGTGCATGGTGATCAGTGTGAGTGCATTGTGATCACTGTGAGTGCAGGGTGAGTGGATGAATGGTGTGAGTGCATGGTGATCAGTGAGTGCAGGGTGAGTGGGTGAATGGTGTTAGTGCATTGTGATCAGTGTCAGTGCATTGTGATCACTGTGAGTGCAGGGTGAGCGGGTGAATGGTGTGAGTGCATGGTGATTGGTGTGAGTGTAGGGTGAGCGGGTGAATGATGTGAGTGCATTGTGATCAGTGTGAGTGCATTGTGATCACTGTGAGTGCAGGGTGAGCGGGTGAATGTTGTGAGTGCATGGTGATCAGTTTGAGTGCACTGTGATCAGTGTGAGTGCATTGTGATCACTGTGAGTGCAGGGTGAGCGGGTGAATGGTGTGAGTGCATGGTCATCAGTGTGAGTGCATTGTGATCACTGTGTGTGCAGGGTGAGTGGGTGAATGTTGTGAGTGCATTGTGATCAGTGTGAGTGCACTGTGATCAGTGTGAGTGCATTGTGATCACTGTGAGTGCAGGGTGAGCGGGTGAATCGTGTGAGTGCATGGTTATTGGTGTGAGTGCATGGTGATTGGTCTGAGTGCATGGTGATCAGTGTGAGTGCATGGTGATCAGTGTGAGTGCAGGGTGAGTGGGTGAATAGTGTGAGTGCATGGTGATCAGTGTGAGTGCATTGTGATTGCTGTGAGTGCATGGTGATCAGTATGAGTGCATGGTGATCAGTGTGAGTGCATGGTGATCAGTGTGAGTGCAGGGTGAGCGGGTGAATAGTGTGAGTGCATGGTGATCAGTGTGAGTGCATTGTGATTGCTGTGAGTGCATGGTGATCAGTGTGAGTGCATTTTGATTGCTGTGAGTGCATTGTGATCAGTGTGAGTGCATTGTGATTGCTATGAGTGCATGGTGATCGCTGCTATGAGTGCATTGTGATCAGTGTGAGTGCATTGTGATCGCTGGGAGTGCAGGGTGAACGTGAAAGTGAAGGCAAGAATGAGAAGTGAGTAGTCTGAAAGCAGGGTGCATTCCCAGAAACTTGAAGAGTAGGGTTTCAGATATAAGTTAAACTATTGCTATAATTGGCATTAATCAGGGTTCGAGGGTGGAGAGAAATAAATAATGTGCTAATCCTGCAACAAACTTCCAATCTAATGATTAGGGTTACCAGCTCACTATTTTGATGGCCCAGAAATAAGCATTCACCTACAGCTGTATTTTTTGCACTTATCTGTGAATACTTAGAACAGCAAATATAAATAGAAAGCACTTTTAATTGTGTTCTAGGGATGCCTCAACGATCCATGACTAATAATTAAAGAGAATAAAGACAGAAAAGACACATAACTAATTAATACATACTTTTTATTTATAACTCAGTTTAGTGTCAAGAGCAGGTCTCTGCAGGATCTTTAAACAACACATAGCAGGCATGTTTCTTTTGGCGACACAACTTTATATTTCTTTTCATTAAATGCATTCTCACACTACAGCAGTAAGTGTAAAAATAAAAATGTATGGAATAGGCAGAGTGGGGGCTCAGGGGGTACTGGAACCATAAAAAAACTAAGCTTGGGTAATCAGTTAACAAAGGCATGTAAATATGCTAATGGTCTTTAAAGACCTGTGAAAATCTCTGGCTGGAGATAAGACTCCAGACACTGCCCAGCTGAGGCCCCAGGAGCGCGAGCTGCACTGCAGCACCCCGGGCTGAGACACAGGATGGGGGAGGAGGGGGGCTGAAGCCCTGGAGGCCAGGGCAGAAGTGACACTGTGAAGGCGCGACCCCCTTTGCATCGCTCCACGGCCCCCCTGGGGGTCGCGCCCCACAGTTTGAAGACCTCTGCTCTAGAAAGACTGTTGGGGACAGTCAGCTCTTCCTACGAGTCTTTCTCTCATCCTAGCATCTTCTTTTGTTTTCAATGAGAACGTCACTATCAGTTGTCTGATACAAAATAAACGATTCACTATCTAGCAAAAGGCATCTGGAAAAACACAGCATCTTCAGTGGAAAGAAAAAAAGAGAATGTGCGAAACAAACAGGAAATTGAAAAGTGCTCGCCTAATAGCCTTAAACGTGTAAGAGTTGACATTCAAGATGGCAATATAAAGGGGTTTAACTTTAAGCATGTTAACTCGGGTGCTGCTTATGATGGCTAAATGTGATCACCTACTAGAAATTAAATGATTAATCTGTACGCACTATTCATCGATGTAAATCACACCTTGCTCATAAATTATGCAAATGTAAATTAACCTTGCCCAATTCCGCCCACTTATGGCTAGAATAACCATCACAACAAACGTCTACATCCCTTATTCAAAACAATTATAAAAATTAAGCAAATGCCAATAATCAAAAGTGATCTTAATACAGCATCAATATTTCCACTACCAATGCTTCCAAACCAGATTCTTATAGCAGAAGCCATTTTCCTAAGGTTCCTAAAACACTAGTTACTTCTGAATCCTCTATTTCAGGTTCCACAGCAGACATGTTTTCCACAAACCCCTCTATTTCTTTGCTCTTGTCGGGTATATAAGCACCTTAGAAGTCTGTATATTCAACATCTTACAGACTTCACCTTTCTCTAATAGCAATGTATCTAAAGCTAGTCAATCTTGCAAAACTATAGATCTTAGATCCACTAATTCTGAGTCTGCTGGTAGTAAAGCACCAGATGTGGGGGGGCGCATCTAGTGCAGCTCTGCTGGTAAATTCATCAATAATCCTGACAACAGGCGTCCATCTGTCCTAATCAAAGAAGACATGGTGTGCAAAAAGATGGTGGCATTCAGCGCTATTTAAAATACTGACCCATGGAGGCCTGCCGCATGCAAGCTGAGCTGAGACAGAAATGGTGCCTGCGATGTAGGCGCACTGTTGGCTGGAGCGGCCCTGGGCTGAGAAACTGGATGCTGCCAGCCCCAGTGCTGCCTGACACTGCAGTGTGCTGAATTAATGGAAGGTGGCTTCTGGGAAGAGTGTGGCTGGAAGAAAGCTGCACCCGCAACCACCCTTGAGCAGTTGAACAGAGGTAGGTTCACAACCGGGGGCAGCATGTGAGGCCGGAAACCACAGGTGAGCTGTGTGGCCGAAACCACAGGTATGGAGGTGCAAAACAAAAGACCCCTGAGGACAATAGACACTGCCGACCGGAAAAGCAGTGTAACTCAGAGCATGAGGATTAAGAGGCGGCAATAGGTATTACAAGGAGTCGTAACTGACTGGGACTGGTTAGGACTGTGCTGCCCCGTGATGGAGGAGTCAGCGAGTTGGCTGTACTGCTGGGTGCCCCTCTGGGACTGCACATGGAAGTCAATGTTCTGACTGCATCTTGCTGGCTACATGGCGAGCATTTACGATACAGTAACTACTCACCAGATTGCACACCTTACCAATAGAGCTGCAGGCAAAATAGGCCACCCACGGACACCTGGGGAGAGGAGGACATGACGCAATTGCACACCAGCTGGGGCCGACTGCAGAAACAGGCCTTGTTGCCCTGCCGTGTGTTGCAAGGAAAGCGGAGTCCCCTGGAGATAACATAGCATATCACATTTGAGAATCAATTGGCCTGGCAAGAACGAGGCACAATCGAACTCGTTGAAGGGACTGAAATCATCGGAAGGGATGGGGAGTCTGTAGCTGCACACTGCACTGCACTGGTGACTGAGTGGCCACCAGACCACGGCAGCAGGTGGCTGCCATTTGCCCACCTTTAAAGTCATAAAGGGGACTCAACTCACTCACAAAGCACTCAGTAACTTCATCAACGCACCTTTGATACGCTCTGTACAACTACATGACACTAACCAGATCTGCCACACAAGTCCTGTCACAGGAGGATGTACCCCATAGGTAGCTTCTGGTGCGCTGGACAGTAGGGGCTCAGCAACAACACCATCAGCGGCTTGACAAGGCATGGTGCCCGAGGGCAAAGAGCTCCACATTCCTCCCCTTTACCGTGACCCAAGACAAAGATGGGTAAAGCAGATAGACATTAGACACACCTCCCAGCCGCACCACCTCTCAGACCCGGAGCAAGATTTAAACCTCAGGGAGAGACTGGACTGAAAAGTGCACTGATGTCCATGCAGCAAAGCTTGCATTCTATTGATGTTACAATTGGCACTCTAAATATAAGCATGGATCATAGGTCAGTCACAATTACATAAACAAACACTGCCCTTAGTGGCAGCGTAGCAACGTATCTCAACAACCGACGATGAACTGCAGACAATTTCCAGGACTTGCTTCAATATGGAAAAGGTGCCGGTGGTAATACAGGCCATGAATTAAAACCTGTAGGCGCAATCCCACCGGAACATTCTGAGGATAATTGGGTTGCTGTAATCCACCAACACCGGAAAAATGCAGCAATTTGTGGAAACAATTCTTTGCATGGAAATTCGGTCATGCATGCCCGGGGTGGAGCGCGCGCACAGGTCACTTATGGCTTGACACACTCAAGGAACACCGCAGCACCCCATAATATAAGCTCCTAATTAATTGTGACAGCAATACTGTGCTCCACCTGGCAAGGGAAAAGAAGGACATACAGTATCAAGGCCACAACATTGCGTTCTTCCCTTACTCCACTGATGCAGTGCAGGCGGCGTGTAAATCATTTTTCCCTGTTAAAAAAAGCTACCGCAGGTGGGGATCTCATATGTCATGCTTTAGCTATACAGACTCTGCATTGAATACCATCAAACACAGATAATACTGGCCACTTATAAAGCAGCACTGGAATGTCTTAAAACACTTAGAACAAAACCTCTTTATCTCTCTGAATCAGATCTAGATGAAGCAGAAAGCTAGTCTATAGATCTTTTCAGGCACGGATAATGATAAGCATATGCACACCCTGGACTAATGTCACCCAGAGCCTGGGATGGGGGTCATGCCCTAATATGATCAATAAACTGCAGAAAAGACTAGTTGCAAGACATTATGCTCTCGGATTGAGTCCTGCGCATTCCTGATTCACCTGGGTGTAAAGGGCAGCCCTGGGGACCAAGCAGAGCCCCACGTCTCCAACGTACCAACTTTTATAACCCTGATGATCTAACTTTTTTTCTAGCAGCGTCCACCCATCTGGAGGTTGTTTGAGCCTCTAGATGCCCCCTAGAAGGGTGCAACCCGAATGATTGTTTGTTGTTGGGTAATACTGACTGATATGCACAGTATTGTTCTCTTTGTTGCCACATATCAGTTACCATTGAACAGGGTTAAAGATGTCTTTGGCATGATTAGAATGCAAAAGTGAGAGCAGAGGGGGGTTTGGGGTCCTTGTTGAATCACAACAACTGTACTGACAATTGCTATCAATGTAATAAATGGCATGTGTTGCCAGATAGCGCACAGAACTGTAATGTCTAAAGAGGAGATCTTGCTAATGATGTGTAAAGTCCGGGGCATAAACAACCCTAGCAAAACATGCCAGGTGCTAGCCTTTCTGGATAGATGTCATGTGCATATCCCCCCCTACAGGAGACAAATCTGACTATGCACACTGAGGATGCAATAGGGTCTAGATGGGCAGGAACCCGAGTAGCCTCACTTTACTCCTCAAACACCCAGGGGGCACTGTTACTGGTGAAAAAAAGGAACACCCTTCATACTCAACCATTCTGAAATGGATGAAAAGGGGCGATACAGATTGGTTCACGGCACCCTGTGTGGTACGCAATTACCCTTGTACCTTCCTATGGTTCCAATACAGAGGACCCCAAATGTTACACAAGCCTAGAGAACCAATTACATTCAATGCAAACCTCAGCCCTTATATGGGGAACGGATCTAAACATCTAGTTGGGCCCATTACTAGAATGATCTTCACGTTTGGTAGTGTAAACATTCAGCCCAGGTTGTCAAGGAGGAAATGAATGATAATGGCCTAGTAAGGAGACAGCGGAATCCAGAGGGCCGCTAGGACACATTCATGTCCTCGGTGAATGGCATATACACCAGACTAGATTACTGGCCGGTGACCCAAGCGGTTAGCATGTGGGCACCACCGCCCAGCGAATGGAATCAGCCATCTCAATCAACGCAGATTCAGTGCTGTAGCCAGAGCGGATGCCAGACTGGGAGTCATGCGGTAGCCCATTGGAATCAATGAAGGCAGCCAACTGCTGATTCCAGATGGCATTGAGGGGTGGATTAAGCCACTCTGCCAGTAAGCTGTATTGTGTCGCTAGCCAGGGTTCACCAGGTGACCCGGATTTGCATTTCTGAAGTTCGACCAGGGAAGCATCCATGGAGATCATTGCGAATTCAGAAAACACTGGTTGGTTCTGGCTGAGGCCACAAGAGACTACTGCCCCGTTAGGGTGGGGGGCCGCCGGGAATGAGGCATAGATCTGAGAGATTATCTCCTCAAAGAAATTCGAAAGACTGTTGCACATCTCCAATGAAGGGATAAACAGGTGCAAAAGTGGCGACGGGTTGGTGAAGGATTTCACAATCCTAAAAACATCCCCTAGAGGAGTTCTATGTGCTGGCAATGTGATCGGCCAGGAAATCTCTTCTCGTAATGATGAGGAGTATGCGGTACTCTTTCAGAGCTGTTTGATAAAAAAATGTTGTCCTCCATAGTATATGATTTTCTCAACTTACGCTCCAGTCTTTTGCAATCACTTTTTTTGGCTCTGATGTCCTCTGTTAACCAAGGAGCGGAAAGGGTTGCTCTTGAGGTGCTAACAGGCCTCAGTGGCGCGATTGTATCCAGAGCCTCCCTGAACCAGGCATTCAAGTTTGCAATGCTGTCATCAAGGTTATTTGAGAGGAGGGCTCAGAGTCCTTAAGGAGAGGGGTTATGGACTTAGGGGAAACCCTACTCCAGTTCCTGCTCAATTCCTTCGGTAGAGAGGTAACCCTACCCCTAACCTTCAGGTGTATCTGGAAAGGGACCAAGAAATGATCTGACCAAATCACTGGAGAAGGAGTATTCACTATAACCTCCTGCAGAATAGAGCAGATAATGTCCAGTATATGGCCTGCTTTGTGCATAGGAGAAGAGCTCAATTAGATCAGGTTTAAACCAGCAAGTGACGCACTATGAGAGCAGGAGAGATCATCGACATGTAAATTAAGGTCGCCCAGGACAGGAAAGTTAGTATAGCGGGTGCTAATCTGGACGATATAGTCTGCCAGGATGGGGAAGGAACTATGGCAGTCTGTAGAGAAGGAGCCCTGCAAAAGAGGCAGGGGAGGAAAGTTTAACGCAGACGGGTCCTTCAATACTGCCTGATTGCCCAAACTTGGTAATTGATATCTCCCAGGTGTCTTTGTGGATAATTGCCAGCCCACCCCCTGTTCTGTTATTTCGCACAGACTATACCATAGCCCTGGGGAATAGCTAAGGCAACTGCTGGGTTAGAGTCTCAGACAACCAAGTCTCTGTCAGGAACATAAGGTCTGTAATGAGACGAGGAGACATGGATAGAGGCAACCTGCTTTATTTCAAGCCCACACAAGAATGCTGTTAACCAACGGCTCCCGCCCACGCCCTTCAGCAACGTTCTACCGCGCGTGGGCCCACGCACACATACACAAAAGGTGGGATGAAGGCGGGGAAGGGACAGAAGACAAGGTATGATCAAGACATTACATCTTCTCCCATTTTTTGAAGACAAGCTAATAAATCACCGGGTCTAAGAAAATGACAGGGTCACAGTTCCTATACCCTGAAGAAAAACAACTAGCACATTAAGTAGTCTTTAAATCTGACAGGAGGAACAACCATTCTCTTCTTCCGAACAGTCCCTCTTGACTGGTTACAAGTGGTTACAAGCCTAGGAGGAAATATGTTGGCATGATCCCCAGCAGTGACTAGAGCAGTGCTTTCACCACACAGTTGACTGTTATCATCATTTACCGAGGATGCTAAGGCTTCATTTTGTAGTCCATGATGCCTGTCACTGGTTCTGGGATCCTGCTACGAACAATATTCGAACCATTTCACCACTGACCACTGTCGAATAGAACAGCAGTACCCTTGGTTTTGACCACATGCCTAGGCTCACTGTACTTGCTCATTTGTTATTTTTTTAGGATACTTTACACGCACCACATTGCCTGCCTTCACAGACATCTCCTTCACCACATTCCTGACATTGTAATTGATACGCATGCATTTCTGGCGTTCGCCCACCAGACTTCTCATCTTGATCTCTTTTTCTCTGTAATTCTCTTTCTCCCATTTTTTCCAAGCCAAGGACCAATTAGCTGCAATTGTGTGATTGTTGCTCTGCCCCTGATTAACTCAAAAGAGGTCCTAACAGTGGTATTGTGTGGAGTGGTGCGGTATGACCACCCTGGTACAGAGAGCTGCCCCAATAGGGATGTGAGATTTTAAAGCCATTTGGATGGTCTCTTTTACTATGCGATTGGCCCGCTCGACCTGGCCATTACCCTGTGGGTGGTACTAGGAGGATCTCACATGCTCTATGCCATTATTTTTCATAAAGGAAACCAACTCAGAGAATACAAATGACACCCCGTTGTCGGTGACTAACTGATGCAGAAAACCCTCTCTGCAAAACAACTCCTTCAAGAAGTTCACTACTTCACGTGTGGTAGGTTGTGACACAAATTTGACTTCCATCCATTTGGTGAAATAGTCAATTATAAATATGGCATTGCGCATTTCTGAGTTTAAAGCATACATTGGTCCAATGAAGTCCATGCCGACTTTTATTCAATGTCCCTCTGGTAATTCCACGTACGTCATAGGGCAGTGGCGGGTTGTCATTGACTTGTCTGCCTCGGTGCAAACTGAACAATGGGTGACAAACACATCAACATCAATATCCATTGAGGGCCACCAGTATCTCTCCCTTAACATTTGTTTGGTACCTGTTATCCCCACATGGCCTTTGTGAGCTAATGTTTTCAACCTTTTCCTCAGTGACATAAGTCCCACCAAGGTCTCGCAACGGAGAATGATATCTTGACAACACTGATGTCTTTTTGCATTTTCCAGTATGGTCTAAGTGCCTCGTCTTAGACTCTCTCTTGAGGACATACTTTGATCACGTACTTCTTGATTTCAGCAAACAGATTGTCACTCTTTATGGCCTCTAACCATTCTGCTTTGGTAATGGTACCATTTGATTCCTCATGCCTAAGCAAGCATGCATCAAGCAAGTCATCTTCCCCATCCTCATCACAATTTGATTCACTCTTACAAGGAGCACGTGACAAGTAATCAGCCGACACATTAACTCTGCCAGGAAGGGACTCCATCTTGATCTGATACTCCTGCAATTTACAAGCTAGCTTTGCTATTCTTAGAGAGGGTTGACTTGAACCTTTTCCTTCTAGTGTGCTGACTAATGGCTTGTGGTCAGTGTGGATGGTAAATTCTTTGCCCCCACAGAAAATGTTTAAACTTTGTAACAGCCCAAACACAAGCCAATAGTTCATACTCAATTACAGAGTACTTTGTCTCGCAGCTTGCATGATGCAAACACAATGACTTGTTCACCTTCTTCTGTTTTTTTTGCTGAGGACTGCCCCCAGCCTGATTTGGCTGGCTTCTGTGGTCACAATACTTTGCAACTTTTTGCTGAATGATTGCAGTGATGGTGCTTGTTCAAGTTCTTTTTTGTTATGATCTTTACTCCCTTTGCTCGCAGTTATCGTCCCAAATGAACTCTGCATCCTTCATTATCATTTTTCTTAGTGGCGCAACCTTGGTTGCATCATGTTGTATGAACTTTGAGTGAAATTCACACATACCTAAAAAAGATGCAAGTCCTTCTCTATTTTTTGGGTTGGGTGACAAGGAGATTGCAGATATGAAGGACGGTTTTGGCCAAACTCCATTTTCATCAATGAGGTGTCCTAGGTACTCTCCAGTTCCTTGGAGAAACTTGCATTTGTCCTTATGCAAGGTAAGCCCACAGTCCTGAATCCTTTGCAGAGCTTTCCTTAGCATGGCTAATTGTTCTTCTTCCGTCTTGCTGTAAATCAGTACGTCATCCTGAAATGATCTCACACCTTCCATGCCACAGAACAGTTGGTTCATTATGCGCTGGAATACAGCAGATGCTGAACACAGTCCGAAAGGCATTCTGTAAAATTGATATGCGCATTCAGGGGTGATGAATGCTGTAAATGGTTTTGACTCCTCATGTAGCTGAATCTGGTAGTACGTTGCACTAAAGTCTAGCATTGTAAAGATTCTCGCCTGATCCAACGTCATCACCATCTTGTTTATTAGGGGAAGCGGTTGGCATTCTGCTACCACATGTGGTTTAGTTCATGAAGGTCTATACATAAACAGATCGTCCCATTCTTCTTCTTCGCAATAACCACAAGCGAAAACCATTCAGACGCATTGATTGGCTCGATTATTCCTTCTTTGCACCAACTTTCAAGAATGGCTTTAACTTCAGGGCAGGCAGACAATTGTTTATTTCTCACATGTTGTTTCACACATTGTTTCACCCTTAAGAATGATCTCATGTATGAAATCATTCAAGCATCCCAATTGCTCGCTGAACACCCCCTTGAACTCCTTGAGAGCAGCTTCCAGGTCGTCCTCTTGAATACTGAACACATAGGGTGGTTGGCATGGGTTTATCATCATCTTCAGTTTTTGTTGTTCTAACCAACCGAGGATATTCACATTATAATCTACTACGAAGATCCTTGT
This sequence comes from Lissotriton helveticus, assembly GCF_964261635.1. Classification (NCBI taxonomy): domain Eukaryota; kingdom Metazoa; phylum Chordata; class Amphibia; order Caudata; family Salamandridae; genus Lissotriton; species Lissotriton helveticus. Next base: position 1,685,362,067 of record NC_136061.1, read on the forward strand.
GAAGGTTTTCTTTTCTTTGAACGACAAATCCGCTTTAAATACTCCTTCCAACGTTATTTTGTGTCCGCCATAGGCTCCTGCAACTATTCTGCTGACCTCAAATGGTGTCTTGCACTTTAAATCAGTATAGGTGTCCTTTGACAAGATTGTATTTCCTGATCCAGTGTCCACCAACATCTCAACGTTTTCTCCGTTCACACGAACATTTCATCTGGGCTGGTTCTGCACGTCTTCTCTGTCAATGTTGGCCACAAGTAACACCAAGTGTTGTATCAGTTCACTTTCATCAGAGTCTTCCTCTGATTTGGATTCATGGACTGTGTATTTCTTTTTTGAACGTGAAGTCCTGCAAACCTTAAGAAAGTGTCCCATTTTTCCGCATCCAGTGCAGATCTTGCCCCACGCAGGACATTCTTTGCTGGGTGCCACATGCCACTGGAACCGCAACGATAACAGCTGGATTTACCACTGTATATGCTGGGGTTTTTCCTTGAGTAATTCTTCCAAGGGTGATTAGTTGTTAACCCTTCTTCTTTATGACCTAGGTTGACAGTCACTTGCTGGCTATTAGGTTTGCGCAGCAACTTCTCTCCCTTGGCTGACCTTTCGATGCTCTTAATGGTTGAAATTACTTTCTCCAGGCTCTGCTTTCTATGACAAAATAACTACTCTTGTGCCTTCACACAAGAGGTGCGCATCACCACTTGGTTGTGTATCATTTCATCCATGTCTTTGAATGCGCATGTTGTGGCCAACATCCTTAGTGTTGCAACATGAGATTTGATTGCTTCATCTGGTGCCTGGTATCTGTAATAGAAATTGTATCTTTCCATTATAACACTCATAGTAGTACCAAAGGAATTCTTCATTCTTATCTTGGCTGCAATGAACGCATTCCAGTCTTGATTCTCCTCCTCTTTTTCTTCAGGGGTTATATGATCAAACAATCTTCTCCATTCTGCCCCCACACAATTATACATCATGGCTTGATTCCTGGCTGGATTGTACTCAGTCCCTTCAATAGCCTCCAAATGTTTCTCAAAGCATTTAACCCATTGGGTCCAACTTTCAGCAGGTGGCCCAGGCACTTCCAAAAAAGTGCTGGGCATAGCCACTGCATTCATTATTCCAGCCATGCCGACAAAGTTCCACTAATTTCACTGTAAATATGGCCACAATGTCTTTATACACTGTGAGGAATCACTTGTGATGCTTTGGCTCCCCCCGGTGTCCACTTAAAGTACCACCCACAAGGATAATGTTTATGGAGTCTGCCACTCACCAGTGGCTCAACTCCTCCCAGGGGGCAGGCAAGAGAAACAATGCGAATGACTAAGAGACCTGGGACAGGCAGCCAGCGAGTGTGTTACTGCTGGTAATGAGGAGGAGTCGACTGACTCTCCTCCTGCCTCACAACATCAAAGAGACGGTTAGAGGAAGGATCAAAGGACAGCAGCCAGCCATCGAACACTGCCACAATGTACCCTGTATATATAGCAGGAAACGTTTTGATCCCGTAATCATCACAGGAAAATATATGTAATGAGGCAAGGAGACATGGGTAGAGGCCACCTGCTTTATTGTACAACCACACACGAATGCCATTAACCAATGGCTCCCGCCGTCTCCCTTCAGCAACGTTCTACCGTGCGTGGGCCCAAGAGCACATACACAAAAGGTGGGATGGAGGCGGGGAAGGGACAGAAGACAAGGTATGATCAAGACATTACAGGTCCCAGTTATTGTCCACTAGGGATTGGTGTATGTTGAGGGCATGCTTTGACAGCGACCTACAATGAATGAGACAGGCTTTTAAGCCTAAGCGCTTTGGGGTCTTTGGAAGGGTTGAACACGACACCTTATCCAGCCAAGAATTGCAGCTAGTGCTAAGGGAAAAGTGGCGTCATGGGCAAGAATAGAGCAGAGAAAAGGATAACGAAAGTGCAGAGGATTGCAGCTGCAGCTCTCGCTAAGCACAGCACACTAACCGCGTACTTATTTTCCGCTGCGCGTCAGCATCATTGGCCCTGAAATGTAGCTGGGCTAATGGTGTCATGCCTCCTATGAGTAACATTTTCAACTTCCAGAATTAATTGTTCATGACTTGTGAGCCTGCAATTGGGCAGATTTTGTGTTTTTGTACATGTAAGCAAAATCTCCATGGAGTACAGGACCATCACTCTAATGTCTCATGACTATACTCTCACTTCTCTCAATACTGACACCAGCCGCTATGACCGCATTAAGGCAGCTTGGCAGTCCTGTGGCTACAGGGTCATGGGTAGTTGAAAGTATGCCACAGGTCTTCGAGAGTCTGCATGTAACTGAGTATGCACAACGAAGGTGCATTCAATCATATCACTGCAAAAACAGAGAGAACATTTTACTGTATCAGCCATTTGTAGTGCTGGTGCACTTTCTCTCAGCTCTAAAAAAATGCTTTTAAGCAATCGCTGTCCCATGGAAGCAGGTCAGGCCCATCGTTGTAAGTCAGCCTCAGTAAAGGGTTGGCCATTTGGGAAAAGGTAGATATCCATTGTCTACAGTAATCCATTGTTTCAAAAAACATTTTGACTTCTCTCTGCATTTTAAGTGGATTCCTTTTCAAGATGGCAGTAATTCTCTCATCACACACTTATTTCTTTCTCCTTTCTTTCATGAGATGTTCCAGATATAGTACCTCTTTTGACAGCCCTGCAATTAGCTCTGTGACAACTTGTGTTCCAATTCAGCCAAATGATTTAACAGGGCAATCCTATCCTATTTACAGGATTCTTGTGTACTTGACATCACTAGCAGGTTGTCAATATAATGAACATGAACAGAGTTACAGGGCAATTGTAAAGAGATCAGATATAAATTTGGAAGGCTCTCTGTATACCTTTATGGGACGCAACACCATGCCAGAACATTATTCTGGATTGGGAGACGGGTTTTGCTCATGCAAGGGAATAGAGAAAATGCCTGGCGCAAATTAACCACTGTGAATCACTCAGCATCACAGGGTGTCTGAAATAATATTGCAGCTGGATTCTGTACCACAGGACAACATGGAACAATATTGTTAATCTTTCTTGGTTCCTACACAATTCTATACTTGTCGTTTGGCTTCTGCAAGCTCATAATTTGTGAGTTACACCAGTCTTCCTACTGTCTCTCAAAATTCCCTTTCGTATCATTGACTAAATAACTGGAGTAATTCCAGCCATTGTCTCAGGTGTAAGATTGTATGGTGGTGTTCTTGGATACTCTGCATTGGCTTTAATTGTAATAGCAAAAATATAAGAGAGGGGTCCAAATACACCAAAGGGAAAGGACGCCAAGTTCAAAGACTTAAAACAAAAGATCCCTTTGTGTTCTCTTTGTATGCATACAGTACACCGATCACCTCTAACAATCATTCACCACTCACGCCCACTTTAGTATAGCACCAGTGGGAACTCAAAAAGACCAATGTCAAAAGAGGAAGGTCAATTATTTTATTTATATCATATATTAAAAAATATAAAAAATATAAGACCACATAGATTCGTTCAAAAGTCTTATGACGTACATAAAAAGTGTGTAGCCACACACGTTTAATTTTATCCGACCATAACAAACATATACATTGAAGGAGAAACACAAGCAATAAAAAACTTATTATAAGCACACAAGTTGCTCAATGACCTAACAAATGTATACACAAATAATCTGGTAAAAACAGAGAGATGCGCGCTTACAGGGAACAAACTCTTCTAAGCGCTCAGAAGTATAATTCACATATAACTCTTCTACTTCTGTTTAACACCAGAACACCCTGTTGTCTTTCTTTGTAAAATGCACTTCATCAGCTCAGTAAATGCCACCCATGTCAAAGAGCAGGTTATTATTGTAGAAGCCCATTTTCTGGTCCCTCAGGAATGCAGAAGCATTTTTATTCACTTGTTTCTTAGTTATGTCTATATGTGGACAATATTCAGATGCCCACTTCTATTTCTGCCCCATGTATATGTTGAAAAACACCAAGACAGTGTGAGTTAAAAGTGCTATTAGTTTTCCAAAGGTATCCTTCATTAAGATTTCCAATCCAACCCCAAGAAGCCACTACAGTGCACAATCATGAGGTCCGGATGTTGGCAATCCATAATGTTTTCAACAAATGGAAGCAACTGATAACACTTTAAACCCATCTGGTCAATCCAAGTAATATCCACATTAGGGCAAATTCAATGTTACTCTTTCTAGTAGACTATCTGGCCCAATATACAAAGCTATGGCCTACAAGCTAAACTCTAACCATTTTAAAAGGAAGGAGCAGTAGCACACAGGAAAAGGCTGCAGCAGAATAAGACAGATTTGAAAAAGAAGTCAGTTAAAAAGATACCTAGACACTAAAATGTTAAACAAGAAATGTAATTGGCTGATATAAATATGACAGTGGTTAACACTAGGTTGCATTATTGAGAAAAATATAAGGAGATGTGTGACTGGCTTTTCTAATGTTAACAAAAAGTAATGGAGCATCAAATATGGGTCTAACATCCAAACACTCAACCACACTTGCTACAGTTTGTTTAGAAGTTACATGCAAGTCTAGAAGGTATTGAACTTGTGACCTACTGCTAGCTGAGAATATTAGAATATTTGTCACCATAGCAACAGGAGCATGGGGGAAGGATCGATAATAGCCTACAATTTAAAGGTAAAGGCAAAGTCGTAGTAGAAGAAATAGGGAAGTAAGTGTATTTGGGTCCAAAATTAATCACTAATTAAGATCTCATTAGGAAGGGCTCCAAACGGGTTTCGGAAAAAGCTAATCCGATTCGGAGCTTATGTTTCCGGCCAAAGCTTCCCCCTTTCCTAACGACTAAGTATGATGTGAGAGAGGAGTCCGTGCAGACCCAATCGGTTCCAAACGCAATTCGGTCAATCCGAGTCATTCAGAGCCGATTCGTGCAGCTCAATGGGGATGGTTTCTGAATGAGCAAGTATGATGACCGATTCTGACAGTCGTACACCTACACGGTTATGCCGAGATGAAACAGCTGTGGGAATCGGACATTGGGGGCCCATAGTAGACCCCCCTTCACCCGGGACCCTCTGATTCAGTCATGGGGGTACCCATGGGTCCTCCCTTTCCATCCATGCTTATGGTGCCTGTCGCAGGGTGCAGGCTTTTCCCCACCCATCCTTTTTTTCTAATGGAGCCTGTGTTCCTGTTGGGTACACAGGCTCCCATTGAATTCAATAGGAGTCCGACCGAACCGAGTCCATAAACATGCAGACACATCATACTCACTCTGAGGGACTCCTGGAATGTGAGTCGCTCGGAAAGCATTCCAGAACCGATTCGGTAGGAATTCTCTCCTAACTAGATCAAAACCAAAGTGTTATATAAGTGAAACTGTTTGAGAGCAGTTTAAGAACAAGATTTTGGATTCCCTTTTTGATTTGCCGATCCCCTGTGAGGTTACATTAGGTGGCCGTGATTAGCGCAGCAGTGGCTCAGCGGAGCGGTCCAAAACACCAACCGAATTGGGCTTTTTTTTAAAGAAGAGTATGATATGCTTAACAACTATGACCATTCAGAAGAGCTGTATTATTTGAAAAATGTGAAAACCATGTTGCTATTTATTCACATGTGTAACTTTCTGCTTACAGAAAATCAAGCTCAAGCGGAGCAAGTGAAAAAGAGGCCAACAATCACATTTAACAGGTATGTGAATTAAACTGTAGCACAAAAAATATTAGCGAGTGAATGAGTACATATAAACTGATTGGACGTGAGTAGGATGTTTAGAAATATTAGAAGAGTATATAAGAAGAGAGCTTATGCAGCAAATAAAGAATAACATAGCAATTAGTACAGTAGAATTAAAATATGTAGAAAATTTTAAAAATGAAGCAATCAGCTATACACACATTGCGACAAGCTGGGAAACACTAACGTTAGCAGTGATATAATCAGGCATTTAACTACCAATCATATACGCAGTCAGACAGAAAAAGAAGCACTTATATACCCAGTTACTCATCCATACAGCAGTCAGTTATCCAGCAGTAACAGAGTGACTACCACACGTAGTTACACACCTCAAGACTTACTATTGCAACCTGAAAGCAATCTACACAGGTACTTCTATGTACATTTAGATGCCTAAACAGTAGATCAGATAACAAGTCATAAACTGAGATGGTTACTTACATATCAAATGTAAGATGGACAGAAGAAGTGATGCAGTCACTCACATATGTACTCCAGTACTAAGTGAACTAAGGGCCTCATTTTGATGTTGTTGGGACCATAGCGGTCAGGGGGCCAGACCTATACCTCCAACAGTCTCAAAGAGCCGGTCTGGATGGTAGTCGGACACTAATCCTTACAATGGAGGCAGTGCCTGTACAGGCACCACCGTAGGGATTAGGATGTCCTTTTTTCACAGCCTTTTTGATGGCGGTCTCACTGCCACAAAAAGGCTGTTGGAAAGAGACTGAGTAACCCCAAAGCAGGACCCCATCCCTTATGGGCCACTGCTTAGTGGCAAGGGGGTCCCGTGTGGTGCCGCCCAAACATCCATGAACCGTGTGCCAGGCACACATGGTGCCTGGCACACGGTGTATGGTTGTTTGAAAATTTGCCTGACACACAGTGCATGCATGTTTGAAAAGTGCCTTTTTCTACTGCAGCTTGTGCCCTTTTCTGAGCTGTGTCAGAAGCCGCTGTAGAAGAAGGCATTTTATGACCTCCTGCACATCGGTCCTATCGGAAACGGGGTGGGCGAGATCCCCAACATATTGTCACGCGGTCACCTGCCCGCAGCAAGTCTGGTTGGATGCTCGTCAAACTGCCATCGTAATGATGCCCTAAGTTAGCCATCCAGGCAAGTTCCCTTTAACCTTGCAATTGTAGACCCTGTATATGCTTATTTATTTACAGGCCCACTTGGCATTTTAAACCACTTGCCAAGTCTTACAATTCTCTTTTTTCTACAAATAAACTATTTCTAGGGTAGGCAGTAGGTTGGCCATATGGGAGGGTGCTATAGGATAAAATTTAAGACATGAAATTTGATGTTTCTGTTAGTTACATGTGTACGTACAGAGTTATATGCCTAGTTAAACATCTAGTCTCCCAGATATGCACTCACTTAGGTATGTACTGTGGATCTGGCATTTAAAAGTCATCTATCCAGACAAGTAGGGCTGAGATAGGTTAGCTATAGGGCAGGAAGCTATGAGCTAAAAGATAAGAGATGTTTCCCAAATTTGGTTTTGTTATATGCACAAGGCCAGACCCATATGCTTGTCTATAGAAGTAGGCTGCTACCCACAGCCAGCAAGAGAACACTACAGCCCCTTACAGATATACTGATTCATAAAGTAACTAACAGATGCAGCCATATACCAACATATTTACTTACATATCCAAGAACACACCCTCATATGCTCTGAGACACTGAGGTCAGGTATGTTCTGAGAAACTGGCACTAATAGCTCATGAAGGAAGTGACCCGATTAGGGTCACCCGGGTCACTCAAGACCACTTCTCAGCCTTCCATGCAAAGTAAGAGTCGGTCAGGCAGTAGAGAATACAAACCAATATATTTATTCAGATACACTTGAGTGGATCCCAGTTTGCCCAGTCTCTTAGGATTGCTGCAAAGGGACCGACAACAGATAACATGGTTATTCATTATGTACAATTCAGAACCAATGATGGCATGGCCACAATGGAGTTTTCCAGGCAGATGCTGTTACACAAAGAAGTACAGGTGGATAAGTTTCGATCCTGAGACCGGGCACACACTATCTCTCCTGCTCAAGGTCGTTACGTCCATGCCCACCGTTAGACTTGTGGGGGAAGGCCTCTATCTAGTGGGAAAGGTATACACTAATGAGAACAGTGTATTCATAGAGAAAAAACAAGGCCCAACCTTGGAGAAAAGAGAGTTACCAAAAGCTGTGTTTTTAGGAAGGGAAAGATTAGTTTTGATCATGGTTTAAAATGACGGCCAAACATAAAATGGTGCTGCAAATGCTAACTTACATAGAACAATACATAATCAACATAGCGTAAACATTTTCATTCTAACACTAATCTATCCAGGAAAGTAGGCCTTTAAACATGTTCCATTTCTGCTACATTAAAGCATGTTTCTGCACTTCTCCTGCTAAACTGAGTTCAGAATGAAAACATATTGCTAAGCCTTCAAATCCTCTTCTACTATATATAGGACACTTGTGACATATATGCTGAAGGTAGGCTATAATGCAGGGAGTTATGAGCTTAAAGGATAGATGCTTCCCAAGTTGTATTTAGTTATATGCACATTACCAGATCCATATGTCCAGTTATAAATGCAGTCTCCTACATATAAGTAAAGAACCACTAAACCACCAAGTTACATGCTGACAGAGACATATAAAACATGCACTCATACACACCTACTGCTCCTATGTATCTAGCACTATCTGAGGCAGTGCACACACAGCTAAATACCCCATTACTAACTAACTTATCCAGCAATGAATCAATGCAGGCCCTTACATAAGAATTTTCAGATTCATTGAGTAACTAAGAGAGGAAGGTATGTAACAACATACTTACTTATATATCAAAGTACACACCCTCACAGGTACTGAGACACTCAGTTAGGTATGTACTGGGGAACTGGCACTAACAAGTCATCCATCCAGACATTTAGGTGTTAAAACATGTTTCGGGCCTGCAACGGTAGTGCGTGTATATGCAGTTCTCCTGGTAAATTGAGCTCAGAATCAATATATGTTGCTAAGCCTTACAGATCTCTTCTACTACATATGTCACTCCTAAGATAGGATGTAGGTAGGATATAGAGCAGGGAGGTATGGGCATAAACAATAAGAAATGTTTCGCAAGTTTGATTGAGTTATGTTCTTACTACCTGACCCCTATGTCCAGTTATGGATGCAGTCTCCTATCTCTACTGGAACTCACAAGCTTACATATAAAAGGAAAGAGCCACTACAGCATCTACTCACACACAGACAGATATACTTAAACATGCATTCGCACACACACATACAGCTCTTATGTATTCAGCAGTATGGGAGACAGCTGCAGACAAAGTTAAATATAACAGAGCCAGGAAGGAAACCCTGCAGCCCCTTACATACAGATTTTCAGATTCATAGAGTAACTGAGACAGAGAGGGATGTACTAACATGCTTACTTATATATCCAATAACACAGCCTGATAAGCACTGAAACACTAAGTTGGGTTTGTACTGGGTAACTGGCACTAAATACTCATTCATCGAGACAAGTAGGCCTTTAAATATGTTTTAGGCCTGCTACAGTAGGGTGTGTGTATGCAGTTCCTCTGGTAAGCCAAGTTCATAATCAAAACATGTTGCTAAGGCTTCAAGTCCTCTTCTACTCCATATGTGGTACACTTGAGATATGCTGCAGGTAGGCAATAGGGCAGAGAGCTATAAGCTTAAAAGATGCTTCCGAAGTTTGATTGAGTTATATACATACTACCAGATCTATATGTCCAGTTATACATTGAATCTCCTACCTATTCTGTATCTCACATGCCTACATATAATTGGATAGAGGCACTAATACACCAAGTCACACGCTCAAAGAGCCACTTAAACCTTCACTCACACACACATATAGAGCTTACATACCCAGCAGTATGGGAGGTAGTTGCAAACACAGTTAAATACCCCAGTACTAGCTAATACAGCCAGTAAGGGATCTATGGAGCCCCTTATGTACAGATTTTCATCTTCATAGAAAAGGCACATAAAATAATACACTCCCATACACACCAAGACACTCAGTTAGGTATGATAACTCATCCATCCACACAACTAGGCCTTTAAATAAGTTTCAGGCTTGCATGTATATGCAGAGCATGTATATGTTTTAACACTCGTATACATACTGTGACATACCCAGGCACAGACTGATGCATACTTTGACATATCTACTCAAAGACTGATACATACACTGATATATTCTGTAGAATACCCATACATACAATGACACAAGTGGATATTCACTGATGCATATTCTGACACAACAAAACAGACAGTGATTAACACAGTGACACATCCAGGCATATACTGATATACCTAGAGACACACCAACACATATGTTATAGCAATCACACATACTGAAATATACTCTGACACACTGAAACATAAATGTATGCATACACTAACCTGTGTGCATCGAACTATGCTAAGAGATTTATGCAACCTTTTGGAAACTAAAATCACTGCTTATGCACTTAGGGCTAGATGTAGGTCGGTCGGTAACGGCCGAAAATCGGTATTTTCGGCCGTTATCCACCGGTAAATCTGATTTGGTATGTAGGGCCCAGTATTTTACAGAATCGGTAAATTTACCGATCGGTAAATTTACCGATTCTGTAAAATACCGAATCGGTATTCATACCTATTCGGTATTTTTGATATGTAGGTGGAACTCTTCTGAGTCCCACAACCCTTACCGATTCGGTATTTTACCATCAAATAAATTTGATGGTAAAATACCGATTCAGGTGTGCATGCACATGTGTGCATGCACACCTGTGCCATATGATTCAGAAAAGGGGGTGGTGATGAACAGAGTGCCTGAATTAAGCAGACCACTCTTACCCAGTCCAAAGATCAGGGCTTGATCCATCACCGTTTTTTAGCTCACTGCACCATCCCAGCTCAGAACTTGGCTATATGCAAATTAGTCTGTTCCTGTCCCAGTGCATGATGGGAACAGGGCAAACCAAACTACCAAGCCAATTCTTGTACTGGGAAGGAAACAAGCTTTCGGGGACCGTTTCTGCCATTTCAGGCGTCGTCGGCCCGGCTTGCTTGAATCCTGATGGTGCAATGAGCAAGGGACTCACATCTGAGTATACCCTTCCACGCTTATGGTGGACAAAATGATTCAGAAAAGGGGGTGGTGATGAACAGAGTGCCTGAATTAAGCAGACCACTCTTACCCAGTCCAAAGATCAGGGCTTGATCCATCACCGTTTTTTAGCTCACTGCACCATCCCAGCTCAGAACTTGGCTATATGCAAATTAGTCTGTTCCTGTCCCAGTGCATGATGGGAACAGGGCAAACCAAACTACCAAGCCAATTCTTGTACTGGGAAGGAAACAAGCTTTCGGGGACCATTTCTGCCATTTCAGGCGTCGTCGGCCCGGCTTGCTTAAATCCTGATGGTGCAATGAGCAAGGGACTCACATCTGAGTATACCCTTCCACGCTTATGGTGGACAAAATGATTCAGAAAAGGGGGTGGTGATGAACAGAGTGCCTGAATTAAGCAGACCACTCTTACCCAGTCCAAAGATCAGGGCTTGATCCATCACCGTTTTTTAGCTCACTGCACCATCCCAGCTCAGAACTTGGCTATATGCAAATTAGTCTGTTCCTGTCCTAGTGCATGATGGGAACAGGGCAAACCAAACTACCAAGCCAATTCTTGTCCTGGGAAGGAAACAAGCTTCCGGGGACCGGTTTCTGCCATTTCAGGCGTCGTCGGCCCGGCTTGCTTGAATCCTGATGGTGCAATGAGCATGGGACTCACATCTGAGTATACCCTTCCACGCTTATGGTGGACAAAATGATTAAGAAAAGGGGGTGGTGATGAACAGAGTGCCTGAATTAAGCAGACCACTCTTACCCAGTCCAAAGATCAGGGCTTGATCCATCACCGTTTTTTAGCTCACTGCACCATCCCAGCTCAGAACTTGGCTATATGCAAATTAGTCTGTTCCTGTCCCAGTGCATGATGGGAACAGGGCAAACCAAACTACCAAGCCAATTCTTGTACTGGGAAGGAAACAAGCTTCCGGGGACCGGTTTCTGCCATTTCAGGCGTCGTCGGCCCGGCTTGCTTGAATCCTGATGGTGCAATGAGCAAGGGACTCACATCTGAGTATACCCTTCCATGCTTATGGTGGACAAAATGATTCAGAAAAGGGGGTGGTGATGAACAGAGTGCCTGAATTAAGCAGACCACTCTTACCCAGTCCAAAGATCAGGGCTTGATCCATCACCGTTTTTTAGCTCACTGCACCATCCCAGCTCAGAACTTGGCTATATGCAAATTAGTCTGTTCCTGTCCCAGTGCATGATGGGAACAGGGCAAACCAAACTACCAAGCCAATTCTTGTACTGGGAAGGAAACAAGCTTCCGGGAACCGGTTTCTGCCATTTCAGGCGTCGTCGGCCCGGCTTGCTTGAATTCTGATGGTGCAATGAGCAAGGGACTCACATCTGAGTATACCCTTCCACGCTTATGGTGGACAAAATGATTCAGAAAAGGGGGTGGTGATGAACAGAGTGCCTGAATTAAGCAGACCACTCTTACCCCGTCCAAAGATCAGGGCTTGATCCATCACCGTTTTTTAGCTCACTGCACCATCCCAGCTCAGAACTTGGCTATATGCAAATTAGTCTGTTCCTGTCCCAGTGCATGATGGGAACAGGGCAAACCAAACTACCAAGCCAATTCTTGTACTGGGAAGGAAACAAGCTTCCGGGGACCGGTTTCTGCCATTTCAGGCGTCGTCGGCCCGGCTTGCTTGAATCCTGATGGTGCAATGAGCAAGGGACTCACATCTGAGTATACCCTTCCACGCTTATGGTGGACAAAATGATTCAGAAAAGGGGGTGGTGATGAACAGAGTGCCTGAATTAAGCAGACCACTCTTACCCAGTCCAAAGATCAGGGCTTGATCCATCACCGTTTTTTAGCTCACTGCACCATCCCAGCTCAGAACTTGGCTATATGCAAATTAGTCTGTTCCTGTCCCAGTGCATGATGGGAACAGGGCAAACCAAACTACCAAGCCAATTCTTGTACTGGGAAGAAAACAAGCTTCCAGGGACCGGTTTCTGCCATTTCAGGCGTCGTCGGCCCGGCTTGCTTGAATCCTGATGGTGCAATGAGCAAGGGACTCACATCTGAGTATACCCTTCCATGCTTATGGTGGACAAAATGATTCAGAAAAGGGGGTGGTGATGAACAGAGTGCCTGAATTAAGCAGACCACTCTTACCCAGTCCAAAGATCAGGGCTTGATCCATCACCGTTTTTTAGCTCACTGCACCATCCCAGCTCAGAACTTGGCTATATGCAAATTAGTCTGTTCCTGTCCCAGTGCATGATGGGAACAGGGCAAACCAAACTACCAAGCCAATTCTTTTACTGGGAAGGAAACAAGCTTCCGGGGACCGGTTTCTGCCATTTCAGGCGTCGTCGGCCCGGCTTGCTTGAATCCTGATGGTGCAATGAGCAAAGGGCCTCACATCTGAGTATACCCTTCCACGCTTATGGTGGACAAAATGATTCAGAAAAGGGGGTGGTGATGAACAGAGTGCCTGAATTAAGCAGACCACTCTTACCCAGTCCAAAGATCAGGGCTTGATCCATCACCGTTTTTTAGCTCACTGCACCATCCCAGCTCAGAACTTGGCTATATGCAAATTAGTCTGTTCCTGTCCCAGTGCATGATGGGAACAGGGCAAACCAAACTACCAAGCCAATTCTTGTACTGGGAAGGAAACAAGCTTCCGGGGACCGGTATCTGCCATTTCAGGCATCGTCGGCCCGGCTTGCTTGAATCCTGATTGTGCAATGAGCAAGGGACTCACATCTGAGTATACCCTCCCACGCTTATGGTGGACAAAATGATTCAGAAAAGGGGGTGGTGATGAACAGAGTGCCTGAATTAAGCAGACCACTCTTACCCAGTCCAAAGATCAGGGCTTGATCCATCACCGTTTTTTAGCTCACTGCACCATCCCAGCTCAGAACTTGGCTATATGCAAATTAGTCTGTTCCTGTCCCAGTGCATGATGGGAACAGGGCAAACCAAACTACCAAGCCAATTCTTGTACTGGGAAGGAAACAAGCTTCCGGGGACCGGTTTCTGCCATTTCAGGCATCGTCGGCCCGGCTTGCTTGAATCCTGATGGTGCAATGAGCAAGGGACTCACATCTGAGTATACCCTTCCACGCTTATGGGGGACAAAATGATTCAGAAAAGGGGGTGGTGATGAACAGAGTGCCTGAATTAAGCAGACCACTCTTACCCAGTCCAAAGATCAGGGCTTGATCCATCACCGTTTTTTATCTCACTGCACCATCCCAGCTCAGAACTTGGCTATATGCAAATTAGTCTGTTCCTGTCCCAGTGCATGATCGGAACAGGGCAAACCAAACTACCAAGCCAATTCTTGTACTGGGAAGGAAACAAGCTTCCGGGGACCGGTTTCTGCCATTTCAGGCGTCGTCGGCTTGGCTTGCTTGAATCCTGATGGTGCAATGAGCAAGGGACTCACATCTGAGTATACCCTTCCACGCTTATGGTGGACAAAATGATTCAGAAAAGGGGGTGGTGATGAACAGAGTGCCTGAATTAAGCAGACCACTCTTACCCAGTCCAAAGATCAGGGCTTGATCCATCACCGTTTTTTAGCTCACTGCACCATCCCAGCTCAGAACTTGGCTATATGCAAATTAGTCTGTTCCTGTCCCAGTGCATGATGGGAACAGGGCAAACCAAACTACCAAGCCAATTCTTGTACTGGGAAGAAAACAAGCTTCCGGGGAACGGTTTCTGCCATTTCAGGCGTCGTCGGCCCGGCTTGCTTGAATCCTGATGGTGCAATGAGCAAGGGACTCACATCTGAGTATACCCTTCCACGCTTATGGTGGACAAAATGATTCAGAAAAGGGGGTGGTGATGAACAGAGTGCCTGAATTAAGCAGACCACTCTTACCCAGTCCAAAGATCAGGGCTTGATCCATCACCGTTTTTTAGCTCACTGCACCATCCCAGCTCAGAACTTGGCTATATGCAAATTAGTCTGTTCCTGTCCCAGTGCATGATGGGAACAGGGCAAACCAAACTACCAAGCCAATTCTTGTACTGGGAAGGAAACAAGCTTCCGGGGACCGGTTTCTGCCATTTCAGGCGTCGTCGGCCCGGCTTGCTTGAATCCTGATGGTGCAATGAGCAAAGGGCCTCACATCTGAGTATACCCTTCCACGCTTATGGTGGACAAAATGATTCAGAAAAGGGGGTGGTGATGAACAGAGTGCCTGAATTAAGCAGACCACTCTTACCCAGTCCAAAGATCAGGGCTTGATCCATCACCGTTTTTTAGCTCACTGCACCATCCCAGCTCAGAACTTGGCTATATGCAAATTAGTCTGTTCCTGTCCCAGTGCATGATGGGAACAGGGCAAACCAAACTACCAAGCCAATTCTTGTACTGGGAAGGAAACAAGCTTCCGGGGACCGGTATCTGCCATTTCAGGCGTCGTCGGCCCGGCTTGCTTGAATCCTGATGGTGCAATGAGCAAGGGACTCACATCTGAGTATACCCTTCCACGCTTATGGTGGACAAAATGATTCAGAAAAGGGGGTGGTGATGAACAGAGTGCCTGAATTAAGCAGACCACTCTTACCCAGTCCAAAGATCAGGGCTTGATCCATCACCGTTTTTTAGCTCACTGCACCATCCCAGCTCAGAACTTGGCTATATGCAAATTAGTCTGTTCCTGTCCCAGTGCATGATGGGAACAGGGCAAACCAAACTACCAAGCCAATTCTTGTACTGGGAAGGAAACAAGCTTCCGGGGACCGGTTTCTGCCATTTCAGGCGTCGTCGGCCCGGCTTGCTTGAATCCTGATGGTGCAAGAGCAAGGGACTCACATCTGAGTATACCCTTCCACGCTTGTGGTGGACAAAATGATTCAGAAAAGGGGGTGGTGATGAACAGAGTGCCTGAATTAAGCAGACCACTCTTACCCAGTCCAAAGATCAGGGCTTGATCCATCACCGTTTTTTAGCTCACTGCACCATCCCAGCTTAGAACTTGGCTATATGCAAATTAGTCTGTTCCTGTCCCAGTGCATGATGGGAACAGGGCAAACCAAACTACCAAGCCAATTCTTGTACTGGGAAGGAAACAAGCTTCCGGGGACCGGTTTCTGCCATTTCAGGCGTCGTCGGCCCGGCTTGCTTGAATCCTGATGGTGCAATGAGCAAGGGACTCACATCTGAGTATACCCTTCCACGCTTATGGTGGACAAAATGATTCAGAAAAGGGGGTGGTGATGAGCAGAGTGCCTGAATTAAGCAGACCACTCTTACCCAGTCCAAAGATCAGGGCTTGATCCATCACCTTTTTTTAGCTCACTGCACCATCCCAGCTCAGAACTTGGCTATATGCAAATTAGTCTGTTCCTGTCCCAGTGCATGATGGGAACAGGGCAAACCAAACTACCAAGCCAATTCTTGTACTGGGAAGGAAACAAGCTTCCGGGGACCGGTTTCTGCCATTTCAGGCATCGTCGGCCCGGCTTGCTTGAATCCTGATGGTGCAATGAGCAAGGGACTCACATCTGAGTATACCCTTCCATGCTTATGGTGGACAAAATGATTCAGAAAAGGGGGTGGTGATGAACAGAGTGTCTGAATTAAGCAGACCACTCTTACCCAGTCCAAAGATCAGGGCTTGATCCATCACCGTTTTTTAGCTCACTGCACCATCCCAGCTCAGAACTTGGCTATATGCAAATTAGTCTGTTCCTGTCCCAGTGCATGATGGGAACAGGGCAAACCAAACTACCAAGCCAATTCTTGTACTGGGAAGGAAACAAGCTTCCGGGGACCGGTTTCTGCCATTTCAGGCGTCGTCGGCCCGGCTTGCTTGAATCCTGATGGTGCAATGAGCAAGGGACTCACATCTGAGTATACCCTTCCACGCTTATGGTGGACAAAATGATTCAGAAAAGGGGGTGGTGATGAACAGAGTGCCTGAATTAAGCAGACCACTCTTACCCAGTCCAAAGATCAGGGCTTGATCCATCACCGTGTTTTAGCTCACTGCACCATCCCAGCTCAGAACTTGGCTATATGCAAATTAGTCTGTTCCTGTCCCAGTGCATGATGGGAACAGGGCAAACCAAACTACCAAGCCAATTCTTGTACTGGGAAGGAAACAAGCTTCCGGGGACCGGTTTCTGCCATTTCAGGCGTCGTCGGCCCGGCTTGCTTGAATCCTGATGGTGCAATGAGCAAGGGACTCACATATGAGTATACCCTTCCACGCTAATGGTGGACAAAATGATTCAGAAAAGGGGGTGGTGATGAACAGAGTGCCTGAATTAAGCAGACCACTCTTACCCAGTCCAAAGATCAGGGCTTGATCCATCACCGTTTTTTAGCTCACTGCACCATCCCAGCTCAGAACTTGGCTATATGCAAATTAGTCTGTTCCTGTCCCAGTGCATGATGGGAACAGGGCAAACCAAACTACCAAGCCAATTCTTGTACTGGGAAGGAAACAAGCTTCCGGGGACCGGTTTCTGCCATTTCAGGCGTCGTCGGCCCGGCTTGCTTGAATCCTGATGGTGCAATGAGCAAGGGACTCACATCTGAGTATACCCTTCCACGCTTATGGTGGACAAAATGATTCAGAAAAGGGGGTGGTGATGAACAGAGTGCCTGAATTAAGCAGACCACTCTTACCCAGTCCAAAGATCAGGGCTTGATCCATCACCGTTTTTTAGCTCACTGCACCATCCCAGCTCAGAACTTGGCTATATGCAAATTAGTCTGTTCCTGTCCCAGTGCATGATGGGAACAGGGCAAACCAAACTACCAAGCCAATTCTTGTACTGGGAAGGAAACAAGCTTCCGGGGACCGGTTTCTGCCATTTCAGGCGTCGTCGGCTTGGCTTGCTTGAATCCTGATGGTGCAATGAGCAAGGGACTCACATCTGAGTATACCCTTCCACGCTTATGGTGGACAAAATGATTCAGAAAAGGGGGTGGTGATGAACAGAGTGCCTGAATTAAGCAGACCACTCTTACCCAGTCCAAAGATCAGGGCTTGATCCATCACCGTTTTTTAGCTCACTGCACCATCCCAGCTCAGAACTTGGCTATATGCAAATTAGTCTGTTCCTGTCCCAGTGCATGATGGGAACAGGGCAAACCAAACTACCAAGCCAATTCTTGTACTGGGAAGAAAACAAGCTTCCGGGGAACGGTTTCTGCCATTTCAGGCGTCGTCGGCCCGGCTTGCTTGAATCCTGATGGTGCAATGAGCAAGGGACTCACATCTGAGTATACCCTTCCACGCTTATGGTGGACAAAATGATTCAGAAAAGGGGGTGGTGATGAACAGAGTGCCTGAATTAAGCAGACCACTCTTACCCAGTCCAAAGATCAGGGCTTGATCCATCACCGTTTTTTAGCTCACTGCACCATCCCAGCTCAGAACTTGGCTATATGCAAATTAGTCTGTTCCTGTCCCAGTGCATGATGGGAACAGGGCAAACCAAACTACCAAGCCAATTCTTGTACTGGGAAGGAAACAAGCTTCCGGGGACCGGTTTCTGCCATTTCAGGCGTCGTCGGCCCGGCTTGCTTGAATCCTGATGGTGCAATGAGCAAAGGGCCTCACATCTGAGTATACCCTTCCACGCTTATGGTGGACAAAATGATTCAGAAAAGGGGGTGGTGATGAACAGAGTGCCTGAATTAAGCAGACCACTCTTACCCAGTCCAAAGATCAGGGCTTGATCCATCACCGTTTTTTAGCTCACTGCACCATCCCAGCTCAGAACTTGGCTATATGCAAATTAGTCTGTTCCTGTCCCAGTGCATGATGGGAACAGGGCAAACCAAACTACCAAGCCAATTCTTGTACTGGGAAGGAAACAAGCTTCCGGGGACCGGTATCTGCCATTTCAGGCGTCGTCGGCCCGGCTTGCTTGAATCCTGATGGTGCAATGAGCAAGGGACTCACATCTGAGTATACCCTCCCACGCTTATGGTGGACAAAATGATTCAGAAAAGGGGGTGGTGATGAACAGAGTGCCTGAATTAAGCAGACCACTCTTACCCAGTCCAAAGATCAGGGCTTGATCCATCACCGTTTTTTAGCTCACTGCACCATCCCAGCTCAGAACTTGGCTATATGCAAATTAGTCTGTTCCTGTCCCAGTGCATGATGGGAACAGGGCAAATCAAACTACCAAGCCAATTCTTGTACTGGGAAGGAAACAAGCTTCCGGGGACCGGTTTCTGCCATTTCAGGCGTCGTCGGCCCGGCTTGCTTGAATCCTGATGGTGCAATGAGCAAGGGACTCACATCTGAGTATACCCTTCCACGCTTATGGGGGACAAAATGATTCAGAAAAGGGGGTGGTGATGAACAGAGTGCCTGAATTAAGCAGACCACTCTTACCCAGTCCAAAGATCAGGGCTTGATCCATCACCGTTTTTTATCTCACTGCACCATCCCAGCTCAGAACTTGGCTATATGCAAATTAGTCTGTTCCTGTCCCAGTGCATGATGGGAACAGGGCAAACCAAACTACCAAGCCAATTCTTGTACTGGGAAGGAAACAAGCTTCCGGGGACCGGTTTCTGCCATTTCAGGCGTCGTCGGCTTGGCTTGCTTGAATCCTGATGGCGCAATGAGCAAGGGACTCACATCTGAGTATACCCTTCCACGCTTATGGTGGACAAAATGATTCAGAAAAGGGGGTGGTGATGAACAGAATGCCTGAATTAAGCAGACCACTCTTACCCAGTCCAAAGATCAGGGCTTGATCCATCACCGTTTTTTAGCTCACTGCACCATCCCAGCTCAGAACTTGGCTATATGCAAATTAGTCTGTTCCTGTCCCAGTGCATGATGGGAACAGGGCAAACCAAACTACCAAGCCAATTCTTGTACTGGGAAGGAAACAAGCTTCCGGGGAACGGTTTCTGCCATTTCAGGCGTCGTCGGCCCGGCTTGCTTGAATCCTGATGGTGCAATGAGCAAGGGACTCACATCTGAGTATATCCTTCCACGCTTATGGTGGACAAAATGATTCAGAAAAGGGGGTGGTGATGAACAGAGTGCCTGAATTAAGCAGACCACTCTTACCCAGTCCAAAGATCAGGGCTTGATCCATCACCGTTTTTTAGCTCACTGCACCATCCCAGCTGAGAACTTGGCTATATGCAAATTAGTCTGTTCCTGTCCCAGTGCATGATGGGAACAGGGCAAACCAAACTACCAAGCCAATTCTTGTACTGGGAAGGAAACAAGCTTCCGGGGACCGGTTTCTGCCATTTCAGGCGTCGTCGGCCCGGCTTGCTTGAATCCTGATGGTGCAATGAGCAAGGGACTCACATCTGAGTATACCCTTCCACGCTTATGGTGGACAAAATGATTCAGAAAAGGGGGTGGTGATGAACAGAGTGCCTGAATTAAGCAGACCACTCTTACCCAGTCCAAAGATCAGGGCTTGATCCATCACCGTTTTTTAGCTCACTGCACCATCCCAGCTCAGAACTTGGCTATATGCAAATTAGTCTGTTCCTGTCCCAGTGCATGATGGGAACAGGGCAAACCAAACTACCAAGCCAATTCTTGTACTGGGAAGGAAACAAGCTTCCGGGGACCGGTTTCTGCCATTTCAGGCGTCGTCGGCCCGGCTTGCTTGAATCCTGATGGTGCAAGAGCAAGGGACTCACATCTGAGTATACCCTTCCACGCTTGTGGTGGACAAAATGATTCAGAAAAGGGGGTGGTGATGAACAGAGTGCCTGAATTAAGCAGACCACTCTTACCCAGTCCAAAGATCAGGGCTTGATCCATCACCGTTTTTTAGCTCACTGCACCATCCCAGCTTAGAACTTGGCTATATGCAAATTAGTCTGTTCCTGTCCCAGTGCATGATGGGAACAGGGCAAACCAAACTACCAAGCCAATTCTTGTACTGGGAAGGAAACAAGCTTCCAGGGACCGGTTTCTGCCATTTCAGGCGTCGTCGGCCCGGCTTGCTTGAATCCTGATGGTGCAATGAGCAAGGGACTCACATCTGAGTATACCCTTCCACGCTTATGGTGGACAAAATGATTCAAAAAAGGGGGTGGTGATGAGCAGAGTGCCTGAATTAAGCAGACCACTCTTACCCAGTCCAAAGATCAGGGCTTGATCCATCACCTTTTTTTAGCTCACTGCACCATCCCAGCTCAGAACTTGGCTATATGCAAATTAGTCTGTTCCTGTCCCAGTGCATGATGGGAACAGGGCAAACCAAACTACCAAGCCAATTCTTGTACTGGGAAGGAAACAAGCTTCCGGGGACCGGTTTCTGCCATTTCAGGCGTCGTAGGCCCGGCTTGCTTGAATCCTGATGGTGCAATGAGCAAGGGACTCACATCTGAGTATACCCTTCCATGCTTATGGTGGACAAAATGATTCAGAAAAGGGGGTGGTGATGAACAGAGTGTCTGAATTAAGCAGACCACTCTTACCCAGTCCAAAGATCAGGGCTTGATCCATCACCGTTTTTTAGCTCACTGCACCATCCCAGCTCAGAACTTGGCTATATGCAAATTAGTCTGTTCCTGTCCCAGTGCATGATGGGAACAGGGCAAACCAAACTACCAAGCCAATTCTTGTACTGGGAAGGAAACAAGCTTCCGGGGACCGGTTTCTGCCATTTCAGGCGTCGTCGGCCCGGCTTGCTTGAATCCTGATGGTGCAATGAGCAAGGGACTCACATCTGAGTATACCCTTCCACGCTTATGGTGGACAAAATGATTCAGAAAAGGGGGTGGTGATGAACAGAGTGCCTGAATTAAGCAGACCACTCTTACCCAGTCCAAAGATCAGGGCTTGATCCATCACCGTGTTTTAGCTCACTGCACCATCCCAGCTCAGAACTTGGCTATATGCAAATTAGTCTGTTCCTGTCCCAGTGCATGATGGGAACAGGGCAAACCAAACTACCAAGCCAATTCTTGTACTGGGAAGGAAACAAGCTTCCGGGGACCGGTTTCTGCCATTTCAGGCGTCGTCGGCCCGGCTTGCTTGAATCCTGATGGTGCAATGAGCAAGGGACTCACATCTGAGTATACCCTTCCACGCTTATGGTGGACAAAATGATTCAGAAAAGGGGGTGGTGATGAACAGAGTGCCTGAATTAAGCAGACCACTCTTACCAAGTCCAAATATCAGGGCTTGATCCATCACCGTTTTTTAGCTCACTGCACCATCCCAGCTCAGAACTTGGCTATATGCAAATTAGTCTGTTCCTGTCCCAGTGCATGATGGGAACAGGGCAAACCAAACTACCAAGCCAATTCTTGTACTGGGAAGGAAATAAGCTTCCGGGGACCGGTTTCTGCCATTTCAGGCGTCGTCGGCCCGGCTTGCTTGAATCCTGATGGTGCAATGAGCAAGGGACTCACATCTGAGTATACCCTTCCACGCTTACGGTGGACAAAATGATTCAGAAAAGGGGGTGGTGATGAACAGAGTGCCTGAATTAAGCAGACCACTCTTACCCAGTCCAAATATCAGGGCTTGATCCATCACCGTTTTTTAGCTCACTGCACCATCCCAGCTCAGAACTTGGCTATATGCAAATTAGTCTGTTCCTGTCCCAGTGCATGATGGGAACAGGGCAAACCAAACTACCAAGCCAATTCTTGTACTGGGAAGGAAACAAGCTTCCGGGGACCGGTTTCTGCCATTTCAGGCGTCGTCGGCCCGGCTTGCTTGAATCCTGATGGTGCAATGAGCAAGGGACTCACATCTGAGTATACCCTTCCATGCTTATGGTGGACAAAATGATTCAGAAAAGGGGGTGGTGATGAACAGAGTGTCTGAATTAAGCAGACCACTCTTACCCAGTCCAAAGATCAGGGCTTGATCCATCACCGTTTTTTAGCTCACTGCACCATCCCAGCTCAGAACTTGGCTATATGCAAATTAGTCTGTTCCTGTCCCAGTGCATGATGGGAACAGGGCAAACCAAACTACCAAGCCAATTCTTGTACTGGGAAGGAAACAAGCTTCCGGGGACCGGTTTCTGCCATTTCAGGCGTCGTCGGCCCGGCTTGCTTGAATCCTGATGGTGCAATGAGCAAGGGACTCACATCTGAGTATACCCTTCCACGCTTATGGTGGACAAAATGATTCAGAAAAGGGGGTGGTGATGAACAGAGTGCCTGAATTAAGCAGACCACTCTTACCCAGTCCAAAGATCAGGGCTTGATCCATCACCGTGTTTTAGCTCACTGCACCATCCCAGCTCAGAACTTGGCTATATGCAAATTAGTCTGTTCCTGTCCCAGTGCATGATGGGAACAGGGCAAACCAAACTACCAAGCCAATTCTTGTACTGGGAAGGAAACAAGCTTCCGGGGACCGGTTTCTGCCATTTCAGGCGTCGTCGGCCCGGCTTGCTTGAATCCTGATGGTGCAATGAGCAAAGGACTCACATATGAGTATACCCTTCCACGCTAATGGTGGACAAAATGATTCAGAAAAGGGGGTGGTGATGAACAGAGTGCCTGAATTAAGCAGACCACTCTTACCCAGTCCAAAGATCAGGGCTTGATCCATCACCGTTTTTTAGCTCACTGCACCATCCCAGCTCAGAACTTGGCTATATGCAAATTAGTCTGTTCCTGTCCCAGTGCATGATGGGAACAGGGCAAACCAAACTACCAAGCCAATTCTTGTACTGGGAAGGAAACAAGCTTCCGGGGACCGGTTTCTGCCATTTCAGGCGTCGTCGGCCCGGCTTGCTTGAATCCTGATGGTGCAATGAGCAAGGGACTCACATCTGAGTATACCCTTCCACGCTTATGGTGGACAAAATGATTCAGAAAAGGGGGTGGTGATGAACAGAGTGCCTGAATTAAGCAGACCACTCTTACCCAGTCCAAAGATCAGGGCTTGATCCATCACCGTTTTTTAGCTCACTGCACCATCCCAGCTCAGAACTTGGCTATATGCAAATTAGTCTGTTCCTGTCCCAGTGCATGATGGGAACAGGGCAAACCAAACTACCAAGCCAATTCTTGTACTGGGAAGGAAACAAGCTTCCGGGGACCGGTTTCTGCCATTTCAGGCGTCGTCGGCCCGGCTTGCTTGAATCCTGATGGTGCAATGAGCAAGGGACTCACATCTGAGTATACCCTTCCACGCTTATGGTGGACAAAATGATTCAGAAAAGGGGGTGGTGATGAACAGAGTGCCTGAATTAAGCAGACCACTCTTACCAAGTCCAAATATCAGGGCTTGATCCATCACCGTTTTTTAGCTCACTGCACCATCCCAGCTCAGAACTTGGCTATATGCAAATTAGTCTGTTCCTGTCCCAGTGCATGATGGGAACAGGGCAAACCAAACTACCAAGCCAATTCTTGTACTGGGAAGGAAATAAGCTTCCGGGGACCGGTTTCTGCCATTTCAGGCGTCGTCGGCCCGGCTTGCTTGAATCCTGATGGTGCAATGAGCAAGGGACTCACATCTGAGTATACCCTTCCACGCTTACGGTGGACAAAATGATTCAGAAAAGGGGGTGGTGATGAACAGAGTGCCTGAATTAAGCAGACCACTCTTACCCAGTCCAAATATCAGGGCTTGATCCATCACCGTTTTTTAGCTCACTGCACCATCCCAGCTCAGAACTTGGCTATATGCAAATTAGTCTGTTCCTGTCCCAGTGCATGATGGGAACAGGGCAAACCAAACTACCAAGCCAATTCTTGTACTGGGAAGGAAACAAGCTTCCGGGGACCGGTTTCTGCCATTTCAGGCGTCGTCGGCCCGGCTTGCTTGAATCCTGATGGTGCAATGAGCAAGGGACTCACATCTGAGTATACCCTTCCACGCTTATGGTGGACAAAATGATTCAGAAAAGGGGGTGGTGATGAACAGAGTGCCTGAATTAAGCAGACCACTCTTACCCAGTCCAAAGATCAGGGCTTGATCCATCACCGTTTTTTAGCTCACTGCACCATCCCAGCTCAGAACTTGGCTATATGCAAATTAGTCTGTTCCTGTCCCAGTGCATGATGGGAACAGGGCAAACCAAACTACCAAGCCAATTCTTGTACTGGGAAGGAAACAAGCTTCCGGGGACCGGTTTCTGCCATTTCAGGCGTCGTCGGCCCGGCTTGCTTGAATCCTGATGGTGCAATGAGCAAGGGACTCACATCTGAGTATACCCTTCCACGCTTATGGTGGACAAAATGATTCAGAAAAGGGGGTGGTGATGAACAGAGTGCCTGAATTAAGCAGACCACTCTTACTCAGTCCAAAGATCAGGGCTTGATCCATCACCGGTTTTTAGCTCACTGCACCATCCCAGCTCAGAACTTGGCTATATGCAAATTAGTCTGTTCCTGTCCCAGTGCATGATGGGAACAGGGCAAACCAAACTACCAAGCCAATTCTTGTACTGGGAAGGAAACAAGCTTCCGGGGACCGGTTTCTGCCATTTCAGGCGTCGTCGGCCCGGCTTGCTTGAATCCTGATGGTGCAATGAGCAAGGGACTCACATCTGAGTATACCCTTCCACGCTTATGGTGGACAAAATGATTCAGAAAAGGGGGTGGTGATGAACAGAGTGCCTGAATTAAGCAGACCACTCTTACCCAGTCCAAATATCAGGGCTTGATCCATCACCGTTTTTTAGCTCACTGCACCATCCCAGCTCAGAACTTGGCTATATGCAAATTAGTCTGTTCCTGTCCCAGTGCATGATGGGAACAGGGCAAACCAAACTACCAAGCCAATTCTTGTACTGGGAAGGAAATAAGCTTCCGGGGACCGGTTTCTGCCATTTCAGGCGTCGTCGGCCCGGCTTGCTTGAATCCTGATGGTGCAATGAGCAAGGGACTCACATCTGAGTATACCCTTCCACGCTTATGGTGGACAAAATGATTCAGAAAAGGGGGTGGTGATGAACAGAGTGCCTGAATTAAGCAGACCACTCTTACCCAGTCCAAAGATCAGGGCTTGATCCATCACCGTTTTTTAGCTCACTGCACCATCCCAGCTCAGAACTTGGCTATATGCAAATTAGTCTGTTCCTGTCCCAGTGCATGATGGGAACAGGGCAAACCAAACTACCAAGCCAATTCTTGTACTGGGAAGGAAACAAGCTTCCGGGGACCGGTTTCTGCCATTTCAGGCGTCGTCGGCCCAGCTTGCTTGAATCCTGATGGTGCAATGAGCAAGGGACTCACATCTGCCACATGGCCCCCGAATCTTTTTTGGGGGTGCTAGAGGGTGTCAAAGTGACACCCCCTGCACCCTTGTCAAAATCTGTATTTACCGAATCGGTAAATACCGACCGGTAATGCCCCATTCATTCCTATGGGCTTCAAAGCCCATAGGAATGAATGGGGCATTACCGGTCGGTATTTACCGATTCGGTAAATACAGATATTTACCGATTCGGTAAAAGGAACTTCTGGATGTTCCTACATCTCCACCCCTTAGATTTACCGATTTTTAATTACCGAATCGGTATGATTCGGTAATTAAAAATCGGTAAATCTATTTTACCTACATCGGGCCCTTCGTAATTTGCTTTAAAAAATTATTTATATACTTCATTCTGTACAGGTAAATATATTCTTTATTTGCTTTCTAGAATCCCACTTAAATGTCAAAAAGAAGATTTAAAATGTCTGACAAGAGTCGAACAATAAAGAAACTGAGAAATCAATATTACAAACTTCAAACTGAAAAAACACTATTAGATGGAGAATGTCCATCACAAAAAAGAGAAGCTGGTAAGTGTACTAAGCAGCTTTAAAAAATATTATGCCGGAAAATGCAAAATGAGGGTAAAGGGTTATGTAGAAATGGAATTGAGAACTTGTTTCTGACAGTTGGAAATGTTTTAAAAAACAGAGCATTTTGTCCAGGAGACAGAAACAGCTTAAGGAGTTATGAGCTAAAATTTTCTGAACTAGAGTAATACAGAATTTGCTAAAAAGGATGCAGAAATATAAGAGGAGTAGTACTGCATTCAAGCAAAAGCAACATATTAAAAGCTTTGCTTAAAAAGCTTTGCTTTGAAGAGGAAACTATTTATCCTAATGTTGAACATAATGAGGACACTAGACAAAACAGTACAGTGTATGAAGAAAAAAACCCTTAGGAAAAGGCTTATTAAAAGAACTACATTTCTCAAGATTTTTAAAGGTGAATGGAAGTAGGCCTGGGTGGTAAATTCCACTCTGCTCATCGAATTTGCGCAATTTTGGCAATTCCACGTGCTGCAGAGAGCGTGGAATTGCCGAAAATTCTGCGATGCGTGGCGCAGCAGAATTTTTTCCTTGTTCGCACTTTCAAAATGCGTGTTTGAACGTGCGGTATCCGTTAGCGTGCCCGATGAGATTTAGGTAGCCGGCCGCGCGATTCGATCTGATCGTGAACACATGACGCGCCACCAGACAACTGCAGTCACAAACACGAAACACGCATCGAAAGCGGGCGGAACACGTGAAACAAGTTGGCCGCGCCAATTGGTGACTGCATGGGCAAGTTTGCCCCCGAGCACGCAAACAGCGTCCCCGAACAGGAGAAAAGCATCGCGAATGGGCGGAACAAGCAATTCCGCATGCTGGCGTAATTCTGCATAGCTCACAGAGATTTGTTACCGTTTCGCGGAACTTTACATTACGCGACTACACAAATTCCTTCCACCCCTAAATTCAAGCATATCTCTAATACAGAACCTTTTTAATGAGGAAAGTTATTTCCAAGAGAAAACACCAATGCATGCAGTTGATTTACCTGGTCGGTATTATCATGTAAAACATGGTACTCCTATTGCTGAAGAGGACATGGTTCCTAGGAATGTAGAAGAAGTATTAGCTGAAGACATGTAATGAATGTTTTAAAAGGCCCCAGTATACAAATGGAACTGTAGTAGTATTAACAGTGTTCGTCAGCAATCAATTGATTTATGAAGGAGCTCTATACATGATTTTCCATGCAGAAGTCTAAAACAGAAAATTTCAATTTTGCCTGGAAGAGATTCGTGCAAAGTGAGGAAGTATAGTAATTTACTGGGACATTGTTAGAATTGGGGGTCACTGGCATGTCTCTCAAACAAAGTGTGCCGAAACACCTTTCATCATTTCAGGATGGTAGCTGTTCACCACTCCAAAATACCAATCTTAATTAATAGACTTTACTATGTAAGGAGTCCTGATTATGCTTAGGAGAGATTAATAGAAATCTACTACATGGTACAGAAGCAGAGCTTGAAAACATTTGTGAAGATAATCAGTTTAGTTTCTTTGGTCCTGTGGATGGAAAAGAAGGAGTTGATTACTGGAGGTGTACCAGAACATGATGCAGGTATTATTATTGGAAAAATTGCACAAGAAGTTGCAAAGTTTACCACAGTTTGTTCTGAAAAAACAAACCACTTTTGTATTTGTTGTCGATGCACTCTCTACAAAAGATAAACTTCTAATGTAGTTGCACACTTAAAAACCGAACAGATTAAAAGAGATAAGTGACCAGAGTTTGGAGTTTGCTGTACATTTATGTATAGAAGAGCGGTTTGATTTGAGCATGCGATACATTACATGTAAGCACTGCTTTGATATGTTAGAGGAGAAAAAAAGGCCAGCTCAAGCAGTACGTAAGTAGCTAGAATTAATTTCCACAAAAACTTTGATATTTGAATGTTTACAAATCAATACCTATACATCTAAGGAATTGGGTTTATAGAACTTAAAACTGTGAGATTACCTCCAACAGAGCTTCTAAGTGGTCTTAAAGGTAGATTTGTGTACTTGCCGTCAGGCTAAAAAATAATATTGATACTATAGGGGTACAGAGAGATATTGATGAGCCACTTATTATTCTAGTAAATGGTGTCCCTACTAAGAGCAAATAAATATGGCAAGAGTTGGTGGATGTAGGGAAAGAAAAAAAAAAAGGAACATTATATTTGTTAGAAAATAATATCTTTTATACAAATGCTGATGTTCAAGATATAACGCATAGAGAGGAAGAAACATTATCAACAAGTGGTCAGATTGAAAAGGTGGATCAATGAAGATCAGTACAAATTTATGAACACTATTGTATCCATCCTCTACATTCTAAATAAATCATTGGTGATGTTATTGACCTCTTTGAAATGAAAGAAGCAAAAAGAGCGTCCAAGAGTATGTGGAAATAATCCTCAGAGGCTCACTATTTTCCTCAGCTGTTTCCCACTGGAGCAGGTGGCCGCTATGATGAGCACCCTCTAAAGATACCAGCAGCTGAATACTGGTCAAATCAAATATATTCAGATGATACAAGATTTCTCCAGTGCATTCCATACATTTTCATCTTCGCTTTGAGAGTGACTTGTCTGGACTTTTATATGCTGTTAAGGATATACAGAAGACAGGAGTTTATCTTCAAAATCTGTCTGCAAAGGAATTCTTTTAAAAAGTTCATGGAAAGGATGAAAAACTGTAGTGCAACTTTGTTAATTTGATGACATACCAATGTAGCACAAGAGAACACCAGTATTGGGGTCATGGAGAACTCAAATGTATGTTGAAAAATATAGGGGCACCTACTTGGGTTCTGACACTTAGGGGCACATTAGTATGGCGGGCGTACTTTGTCCGCCCACAATACCAGTGGGAAATGGGAACGCCAGCTAAGGGTGCGGCGGTCCCGCACATCCCATTAGGATTTACCCACCACACTGGGGGGTGCATCCCGCATTTCTAACTGTGGATCACTGTGCCAAGATCCACTTGGACAACCAGTTACTCAAAACGAAGCAGCTATAGCCATGTGTGACATGGAGACAAGCAAAAAAGGGGATGATTCCTATCTCGCTCGGAAGGGCTCCAAACGCGATCCCTACTGTTACACTGTTTGGAGTTGGAATAGTAATTTGATTCCCTCTCCTATCTAATTTTCTTTTTATTATTTCAGTTAATGTAGTATATAATAAATGTTACAAATATAAAAAATATGTTTTCTGTTTGTTATATATATTTATTTATTTTGATTTATATTATTGTTTTATGTGTATAGATGCATTTCTAATTGATAAGATATTTTTTAACAATTTATAAGCTATTAAAATAATTATTACAACATATTAATAAATATTTATATATAGTATATATTATATGTACATGTTTAATTTATTTTTACAATATATATATTGCTTATAATTTTTAAACATTTTTAAATATGTTTACTATTTAATATAAGTATTTATTTTAATTATGTATATTATTTACTTTATTTTAAATCATTTTTCTAACTTAAATAAGGAGTGATATTTTTAACAACGATATTCTTTCCATCGATATTTTTTTCCCGATATTTTTGTACTTACCATAATGTAGATAGGATGTCGATATTCTTGCCTTCGATATTCTTGCTTCGATATTTCTTTAGGTCGATATTCTGACGTTCGATATTCTGTCAGTGATTAGTTTTTATATAACATGATTTGAGGTATCAGAGTGCTTTACACGAGCACCAGTTGCTTTGCATGATGACATATTCATTTTTGTTAGGCATGGGGAGATTAAGTGATTTGCCCAGAATCACAGGACATTGCACGTCATTGCCGAGACTCGAACCTGGTTCCCAGATCTGAGGTCGACCGCCCTAACCATTAGGCCAACTCCTCTCCCCTCTCTCCTGTTCTTAATTACTATTTAGTTTACCACATCTTGTAAATCAAACTCAACAAAACTCTGAAGAGGTTGTGGTCTGAACTGTTTCATGTGCTTCAACATTTACTGTGTGAAAAAACTGTTATACATTCTGATTCAGGCATTAGAGACCTTCTATATATTTGTCGTGGATTAATAATATTTACTCTCAATACTTAAATAGACACTTATGAATGTATAATAGTCATCTGTGGAGTTTTAGAAGAAGAAGAAGTAAATATTGATTTCTCTACTTAGCATTACAAATTTCTAACACTGTGTCTTTTGACAGACTCAGCAAAAAAACTAGCCAAAATATGACGTGCCCAAATTTTAGATCGGATTGTATGTCTACATTAGAATTACAGAGAAGTGTGAAATACATTATATTATTGCTTTATCTATGCAGAGCAGATGGATCTAAAATGGAAACTGAAATTACAGACTTTGAAGCAGGACAAATTTCAATTTCTGGAAGATTATACATTACAGTGGCTATCATCTTTCATGAAGGACTTCGTATAACTTCAGGACACTACACTGTGTATTTAAAAAGTGTGAGTGGATAGATGGAATGCAACGATAACAAGCTCACATTGAAACAAAAAACTGCCTTTCAAACTTCTAAATGAATACCTCTTGTTTTCTTCAGGCAAAGTTCCAAGGAGGATTACTGTTTAAAAAGTGCTGTACAATGTTTTTTGTTCATGGATCATCAGTGTTTAAGACATCATTTAGCCTACTAGGGGTGATAACTATAAAACTGACTCTTGAATTCCAATGTGCTTTATATCTTTGTGGAGTAATTTAGAACGTGAAATATCATAACATTTTATTTTGTGTCCATCCCTATAAATATCATTGGGCCCTGGGGGATGGGGTACCTAAAATAGGCTATGGGGAGGGGACCAAGTGCCCCACTACACCTCAAATGTATGCTGGGCACCATGCATGGGAACCCCAAGGCAAATATCAACCCAGGGAGGGGGCTGTGAGCCTCCCTCCCCATAATATTAACACTGGGCCCTGGCCGATGGGAACCCCAGAGCTGAAGTCAGCCCTAGGAGGGTGGATGCATGCCCCCATATGAAAATTGCACCAGGCCCAGGGATGGGATTTCCATGGCCGAAATCAGCCTGGGGAGGGTTACCACATACCCTCTCCCAATTAAATGTAGGCAGGTCCAGAGGGTTGTGGTCCCTGGTGCCAAAGTTGTTCCGGGGTCGGCATGCCTCTCTCCCTCTCAAATGATTGCCAGGCTCTGGGGATGGTGTCTCCAGGGCCAATATCAGCCCAGGGATAGGGGCCTTACGCCCACTCCCCCTAAAATGTATACTCTGTCACAGAGGAAGCGGTTAACTGGACATATATCAGCCCAGGGAGGGGAGCCATTTGCCCCATTTACAGGTATCACTGAACCCCATGGGATGTGGGCCCTGGGGCCAAAATTGTCCTGGGTGGGCCCACATGTCCTCTCTCCCTGAAAATTACTCGGGGGATGGGGTCCTCATGGCCAAAATCGGTCCAGTATGTGGGACATGTGCAAACCCTCCCCTTTAATCGAAGGTGGTGTCCAGAAGATTGGGTTCCCGGGCCCGAAAATGGTTCTTTGAGGGGGCCCTCCTCCCCTTAAAAAACACACAGTCCTGGGAATGGGCTCACTGAGGTGGCCGCAGTACCCCCATTCCCTTTATATTTACAAATGGCCCAGGGGGATGGGGTCCTCAGGGCCTTCCATGGCTCCAGTGCCATGTGGCCACCGTCCCCAGTAATAAAAAAACAAATGGGTCGTCGGATATGGGGTCCTTTGACCCAATGGCCAACCTCCCAAGAGGACAGCTAAAGCCAATGTTCTGCGTAGTGATGGCTTTATGGAGAGGGGGTCATCAATGATGTAATTTGAGATGTCATCAGTGATGTCATATGTGAGGTCATAAGCAGTGCATGGCGAAGACGCAAGTTATAGTTAGTGTTGCTAACAATAACTGGTGAATTTCTGTGTTGATTCAGTTCAAAGAATTAACACTGTTACTGACAATTTCACCTAACTATATTGTTATATATTATTAGTCCAATCTCTCTGTCAAAGTCCATTTTTCTGTACTGAAAAATTGGTCACCCTATGGTGATACCAGCAAAGATGTCCCAAAAAACCCACCTCCGTGCCCAAGCACGTTGCCCACCACCCACGCAACCCCTGCCTAAACGTCGAACTTAAGCTAAATGGAAATAGCTACAAGAGACCGGAATTCGAAGGTAGATGCTCTTTGCCAGCATCCTGTCTACTGTACCCTTTCCATCCCTGTCCCATGACTCCTGGAACCCCTATCCATCTCCTGTGACCCCACTGCACTGGATATGCTGGTCCCTTCTCACCCTGCACCAGGTAATTCTCCTATGACTCACTGTCCCTTCAGCAGTCTGTAAACTGTGGCCTCTACTGCACAAAAATGACCTTCTTCCCCACTGCCCAGTTTCTCTTGTGCCCACTCCCTCATTGTCATGTGGCCTCCTCTGCCCCAGGTTTCCTGTACCCCACCTGCCTATGCTGCACCCTGTCTCTTGTGGAAGTCTCCCTCTCCTCTGCATGATAATGTCTGTTAATTTAATTTATATCGCGCACAGTTAGTCGAAAGTTTCCAGGCATGGAACATAGATGTCAACCATCAGAAATGTATGTAAGGAGATATGTTTTCAGATTCTTCTTGAAAAACAACAGATCCTGAATGCTCCAGAAGGCGAAAGGGAGAGTGTTCCAGGCAACATCAGCTTTCCGAGCTAGAGAGCTGCCTCAAAGCCTCTGAAATTTAAAGTGAGGAACCTGAGCAAGGCGCTGGGACATGGAGCACAAAAAATGTGCTGGAGTGTAAAAGGCAAAGCATTTTTGCAGGTAAATGGGGCCGAGCCAATGAAGAGCGAGATGGGCCATAACCAAAGATTTAAATTTGACCCGGTCGGCTACAGGATGCCAGTGCAGAGAGCGCAAATGAGGTCTCATGCTAGTCCTAGCCGGAATTTCAAGAAGGAGTCTGGCTGCTGCATTTTGGACCACCTGGAGTTTGTTTAACAGGTAGTCCGGGATTCCCACATAAAGGGCATTGGTGTAGTACAGGTCAGGACAAAATAAGGGCGCAAATGACAGTCTCTTTTCCGCCCTAGGCAGGAGAGGGAGAAACTTCCTCAAAGATTTAGGGAGGCCAAAGCAGGTCCCCACAAGCATCTTAATCTGTGTAGCAAAGGACAGGTTCTCCTCAAACCACACCCCCAGGTTCTTGGCAGGCTTCCCTATAGTGGTGGAAATAGGGAACTCAAGGGGCCAGAGAGTTTCTTTAAAATTCGAGGGAAACTTTATATATAGGAGAATCTCCGATTTATCTTCATTGCACTTCAGTTGTGCGACAGCCTTCCAATAAAAAATGGAGGACAGACAGTGTTGAGCAGAAGAAACAGAGGCCACATTCTTATCCCAAGTGAAAAGAAGCTGGGTGTCATCTGCGTAGGCCATGACCTTAACCCCAAGTTCCACTGCCAGACACACTAAAGGTGTAAGATAAATGTTAAAGAGTATGGGGCTAAGAGAAGACCCCTGTGGGACTCCTATAGTCACTGTCAGGGAAGAAGAGGAGGACGGTGGAAGCCATATCTGCTGAGCCCGTCCTTCTAAGAAGAATCGGATCCAACCCCAAACAGCACCCGACACCCCGACAGCACTATCTTGGTTAGGCGTGAGAGGAGGAGGGAGTGGGGGACAGTGTCGAATGCGAGAGACAGGTCAAGCAGAATTAGTGCTGCCTTCCCGCTGGCATGCAGACACTCCCTAATAGCCCAACGAATCATCCGGGAAGGGATCACTTGTCCTGCATAACCTGGGTATGCAGAAGGTATACGGGGTGTCTCCGATAAAAAACCCTCATGCACGTGTTTGCGAAGTCGTAATAGCGGTATAAGTTGGTTCTCCGCTCTTCATAAACGTGTGTGCATAATCAGAGGGTTAGTTTTGTTATGCAGCCTCCACCAGGAGGTTCTTACCCATGGTTAAGAACAGTAGTGATCTAGTGATGTGGACAGTGCTCGTTTAAAATACCCGGACAGGCAGATGTTTTTCTTTATTGGGTCTGGATTTGGGTAGCCTGTCAGGGGATGTTGATAAATGTGCGTTCTGTGAATATATTAGGATTTCTAACGCACTAGTAGTCAGTAAATAAAAATGGCCGACTCGTTTCTGCCCAGTCTGCCAGGTTAGGACTTATGGGCTTTCTTCAGGACCAACTGTGAATAGTGAAAAAAGGCAAAAGTTTACAACACTCAT
Organism: Lissotriton helveticus; assembly: GCF_964261635.1. NCBI lineage: Eukaryota > Metazoa > Chordata > Amphibia > Caudata > Salamandridae > Lissotriton > Lissotriton helveticus. The sequence goes on from NC_136061.1 coordinate 1,685,396,900, forward strand.
TTGTCTTATTGTAAACAGTGTGAGAAAAGGGGACATTTTCAACCTGTTTCTTTTTAATGTGGTCACAATGTACCTGTAAAATATAATATACAGACATAAATAAACATGATACAAGGGTAAGGGTGGGGGAGACGCACACAAGTAGTGGTTTACTACATTCAGTTCAAAATCATGATCGATTTTGTGGCAACTAAAAGATGGCAATACTTTACAGACCCCGTAGTAAATGGCAGTGTCAACTCTCTCTTTCTCCACAAGGTGTGACATGCATGAAGTAAAATAATCTCATTGGGAGATATATTTGACCGTATGTTTTAGCTTTGGCTTTGCATAATTACGCGCAGCGCTCTGCTGTTAGGCGCTTTGTGCATTTTTAAACCTCGTTTGTTTTACTTTCTAAGATTTGTTAATTGGATTTCCCGTTTTTAAAACTCACCGTCACATTCCTGTCACCGCCGCATTTCTGCACTTAAAGTGTGCCCTGAACCGCTGGTTTGGCGGATTGACCACCGAGGCTTCCTCCACTTTGAGCGCCATCTTGGGGGGGACTCTGGGACGCTGACGCTTCTCGTGGGGCGCTCTAGCAGTCAGCTTTGACTGGTTAGAGGCAATTGGTAATCGGCAGTGCTTACATATAGCCGGTAAGAGGCAAAGTCTGCCTGTAAGGCTTTGCATAATTACGCGCAGCGCTCTGCTGTTAGGCACTTTGTGCATTTTTAAACCTCGTTTGTTTTACTTTCTAAGATTTGTTAATTGGATTTCCCATTTTTAAAACTCACCGTCACATTCCTGTCACCGCCGCATTTCTGCACTTAAAGTGTGCCCTGCACCGCTGGTTTGGCGGATTGACCACCGAGGCTTCCTCCACTTTGAGCGCCATCTTGGGGGGGACTCTGGGACGCTGACGCTTCTCGTGGGGTGCTCTAGCAGTCAGCTTTGACCGGTTAGAGCCCTATATATTTTTAGCTAGATGGCGCGCAGCGTTTACGCGCAGCGTGAGCGCCGGACTACCGCTGGAGTCACGCCAGAGTCCAGCCCGTCTGCGCCCGTCCGCGCTGAGGACGGGCGGGACGGCACGACGTCTGGCCATGGTGAGGTTGATCCTCCCTTCTTTAGGTATTACTTACAGGAGTTGTTTAGGCTCAAACCTCCTGGGCTTTCGTGTTTTCACAAAAGTTCCCCGGACGATCTCCTGGTATCTCTACGATTTGGTTGCTGTTTGGCAGACCTAGGGGGCTCTGACTTTTCTCCGCCTACCTATTTACAAGGACCCCATATTGACTCAGGAGCCAGTGCGCTGAGAGAAGATTGCATTCTCATCAACGCTCGCTCGCTGGTTAAAAACAATATAGCTTTCAAGGAGCTTATACTTGACAAGAAACCCTCGTGGGTCTTTGTCACAGAAACGTGGGCAAAGGACTCCTCTGGTCCAGACCTAGTTGAAGCAGTCCCTGAAGGGTATTGCTTAGCTCGGCGCGACAGAATGGGCCGTGTAGGAGGAGGGTTAGCGATTCTCTATAAGGATAGCTTCCACTGTCACACTACTCCAGTCTCTGACCCGAAGGATAACTTTCAAGCCTTATATTTCTCTTTAACAGGCCTCCATAAGACCGCATTTAATGGCATCCTGGTCTATCGTCCACCAGGCCCTAGAGCGGACTTTGGACAACAGTTGCTCCACGCCCTGGAACCCTATTTTGGTCGTGAAAATTTAACTGTTCTGGGAGATTTTAATTATCATCTGGAGTTGCTGGAGACCCATGATACTCTATCCCTGCTGGATGTTACCTCAGCATGTGGACTCACTCAAATGGTGAAGGGGGCCACCCATCGAGCGGGGCACACGCTCGACGGGATCTTCTCTAATGATGGGAGGCTCACGATAAAAGATCCCTTTTTCCTCTCATGGTCAGACCACCTGGCCGTTCCATTTGAGGTGTCCGGTCCGACTTTTGACAGGACTGGAAAAGTTCCGAGTAAAATGAAACTACGCAGGAATTTTAAGAATATCACGAAAGGCCCTTTTGCCCCTTGGACATCGAGTCTGTCCCTATCTCAGGAGGACAATATCCAGTTGGCAATCTCACAGTTTGAAAAGACTGTTACCGAGGCACTGGAAGAACTGGCTCCTATCCGGTTGCGTTACTCAGCCAGGAAAAGGCCATCCGCCCCGTGGTTCTCGGAGCATTTAAGACTCCTTAGACAGGAAGTTAGGAGACGAGAGCGCCTATGGCATACTAGCTGGGACCTAAGGGACAAGGAAGCCCATAAGATCCTGATAAGGAAATATAAGACGGAGGTGATAAGGGTTAAACAAGAATATTTCTTGGCCCTTACCACCTCACTCTCCTCTCCTAAAGAGCTTTTTAGGATAGTGGATTCCCTTGTAACCCTCCAGACCCCGGATCCTGTTATTGCCTCACAGGAGCTCTGTAATAGTATAGCCTCCTTTTTCCAGACTAAAATCTTGGATATCTACACTGCCTTGGAATTGGAGAGATCTTCCACCACTGAGCCTCCAGTCCCTGTGGATGTAGATTCTGTCCTCCTGAAGAAATCCTCGCCTGGATGTTTGGAATCTTTCCCCCCTCTCTCTCTACAAGATCTAGAGACTCTCCTCAATAAAACCAAATCCGGCTCTCCTTTAGATGCTTGCCCGCTCAAGATCCTTAAGCAGTGTAGTGAATCCCTCCTGCCCCCCCTTGCTGACATCATGAATATGGCCATGAGGGACGGTATTTTTCCTCCTCAATGGAAAAATGCAGTAGTAAAACCCTTACTCAAGAAACCCTCTCTTGATCCTGGGGCATTAAAAAACTTTCGCCCCATCTCACTGCTCCCAGCTCCGGCAAAGATGTTAGAAGCACATCTGAATAAACACCTCGTCACTTTCGTAGAAAGTTCGGGCTGCCTGGACCATTCCCAGCATAGTTTCAGGAGGGAACATAGCACCGAGTCAGCCCTCACCATAGTGCTGGATAATATCCGCACTCGAGTTGATGGGGGACAGACCTCCCTCCTGATACTTATAGACCTCACGGCTGCCTTCGACACCCTTTCCCCCTCAGTCCTAACATCTCGCCTGAGGGAGATTGGGGTTCAGGGGGCGGCCTTGAGGCTTCTTACCTCTTTCCTTGATCAACGAGAGCAAAGAGTGATGCTGGGTAAATTTCTATCTCCATCCCTGTCTGTGCAATGTGGGGTCCCCCAGGGAACGGCGTTAAGCCCTACCCTTTTTGACATATATGTGACCCCTCTTGCCAGACTGATTAGATCTTTTGGGATGGAGGTAGTTTCCTATGCGGATGACACGCAGATCCTCGTGTCTCTCTCCCATTCAGCTACTTCGACTGCCTCCAATTTTAGATCTTGTATGGAGGCAGTCGGTCAATGGATGATTTACAATTCATTGAAATTGAATGGGGAGAAGACGGAGGTGATGGTGTTTGGAGGAAAGGAGGAAGTATGGTCAGCCGATTGGTGGCCAGACTCATTGGGAGCCTGTCCTGATCCTGCTTCTTCTGCCAAAAATCTTGGGGTCCTGATCGATTCCACCCTCAGCATGTGTCAACAGGTCAATAGGACCATCTCTACCTGTTGGGGTATTATTCACATACTGAGGAAGATTAGGCATTATCTATCACAGCAGGCTAGGAAACAACTTGCTATCGCCCTCATTGGCTCTCGCCTGGACTACTGCAATGCGCTGTATGTGAGACTGAATAAAAGTCTGCTGCAGCGCTTGCAGGTGGTCCAGAATGCAGCGGCCAGGTTTGTCTTGGACTTACCCCGGCGCACCTCGGCTACCTCTGCCAGAAAACTGCTTCACTGGCTTCCCATAGAGGACCGCATACTGTTTAAGACCATGTGCATGACCTACAGGGCTTTAGCAAAAAGCACCCCCACTGGAATTGGATCCATTCTGTCTTGATATAGTCCTTCTAGGAACTTGCGCTCCTCTAACAGACTCCTTCTTGTTGTCCCCCGCATTCGGAAAGCCAAATGGGGTGGCAAAGCCTTTTCCTTTCTGGCACCTAAGTGGTGGAATGCCCTCCCTCTGGAACTAAGATCCCTTCCTTCTCTTCAGCTATTTAGAAATGCCCTGAAAACACGTTTGTTTGTGCGGACTTATTTGTAGTTGTGCTTTGCCTTTTTATGATATTGCCTTCTTATGATATTTTTGGTAGGCGCCTTGATGCCTTCGGGTTTTAGTCGCGCAATATAAATTGTTTTTCAATTCAATTCAATTCAATTCATGCAAATGAAGCGTTAAAACTAGCGTGATCGCCTAAGTACACTGGTCAAAATTGGACGTATGCGCGCATGTGGTATATGAATCGTGAATAGGCCTGCGAGGGCGTGCGGAACTTTATCTTTACAATGTGCACTTAGTTGGTGGCGAGAGTGTAGGTTTGGGCAATTGTTGAAGACATACCTCAAGTGTGGGATTGCCACACTTTCTTCGGGTTTTATAGGGGGTCGAGGGGGCTAAACTATGAAAAGAAGTAAAGGAACATTAGTTCGTTTATACTTGCGGTTCCGAATTAGTGAGGCCGGGTGGTGAAACTCCTCTGCTACCTTTAGCTCCTGTCCTCGGGCGTCGAATGTGCTGACTCTGCCCCCGTAACCCGGAAGTAGCTGTAAGTCGCTACCGGGTCTGTTCTTAAGGAACGTTCTGTGATAGCCACTGAAAGCAGACTCTCTCGAATGATGCGAGTATTGTGGTAGTTAATAATCTTGTTGGGACTTAAGTAAATTGGGAGCATAAACTGCTCAAATGTAGTAAAATGTGGACATTTTATTTGAGCAGCAATGAAAACTGTAAAAAGACTTAGTTTTAGTTTAGAATCCGTCTTAAGTCTATGGATCCAGCGTTGCTCCTTTTCGAAAAGGATCTTCTCTGCATTCCTGTCTTTGTTGGTTAGGGTTTCTAAAATGACCCAATTAAGTTCTTCTACTGTGTGGCCTTTCTCCAGGTAGTGATTGGCCATTTTGGTGGTGCAACGCTGGATCCATAGACTTAAGACGGATTCCACAGGCCTTAATGATAATATTCCTTGGCTGAGCCTGGTGAAATAACAACTTTTCTTCACCTGAATAAAGTAAACGATGTAATGATGGCCACAGTACAGTTACCGAATCATTGTCATAATGAGGAACCTCCCTGACCTTGAATAATCACCCGATTCCTCATTTCTGTAGACCGCAATTAGTCACACCCTGTCTGGCTGAATTTTTCCCTTCTTCTTTTTTGAATAGGACAATTTCCTATCCCCACTCCCTAAACCATATGATACCGTATAGGAGCTTCAATGAAGGCCATTCCCACATAGTCTAGCGTGAAGAAGAATTGTAATCTGACAAGTTCCCATTAACGTGGTTGGTCCCTAGTGACAACTACTGCACCAGTTATAACACAACCGTACGTGATGGGCAGCATCATACCCTTGAAAAACATCGGAACATTTATAATAATAATCCTTCTATTCAATGAATAATTTATAACAGTCATCCAGGTGGTTCATCGTCTCTGTTAACATGTGTACACAAATAAGCTCGAAAAAAGACTTCCGTTTAAAAACTAAGTCTTTTTACAGTTTACATTGCTGCTCAAATCAAATTTCCACATTTGACTTCATTTGAGCAATTTATGCTCCCAATTTACTTTAGTCCCAACAAGATTATTAACTACCAAAATACTCGCATCATTGGAGCGAGTCTGCTTTCAGTCGCTATCACAGAACGTTCCTTAAGAACAGACCCGGTAGCGACCTACAGCTACTTCCGGGTTACGGGGGCAGAGTCAGCACATGCGACGCCCGAGGACAGGAGCTAAAGGTAACAGAGGAGTTTCACCACCCGGCCTCACTAATTCGGAACCGCAAGTATAAACAAACTAATGTTCCTTTACTTCTTTTCATAGTTTAGCCCCCTCGACCCCCTACAAAACCCAAAGGAAGTGTGGCAATCCCACACTTAAGGTATGTCTTCAACAATTGCCCAAACCTACACTCTCGCCACCAATTAAGTGCACATTGTAAAGATAACGCTTCCGCACGCCCTCGCAGGCCTATTCAGGATTCCTATACCCCATGCACGTAAACGTCCAATTTTGACCTGTGCACTTAAGCGATCACGCTAGTTTTAACGCTTCATTTGCATGCCAAAGCTAAAACATACGGTCAATTATATCTCCCAATGAGATGTTTTTTACTTCATGCATGTCACACCTTGTGGAGAGAGAGTTGACACTGCCATTTACTACGGGGTCTGTAAAGTATTGCCATCTTTTAGTTGCCACAAAATCGATCATAATTTTGAAATGAATGTAGTAAACCACTACTTGTGTGTGTCTCCCCCACCCTTACCCTTGTATCATGTTTATTTATGTCTGTATATTATATTTTACAGGTACATTGTGACCACATTGAAAAGAAACAGGTTGAAAATTTCCCCTTTTCTCACACTGTTTACAATAAGACAAATGAGTGTTGTAAACTTTTGCCTTTTTCACTATTCACAGTTGGTCCTGAAGAAAGCCCATAAGTCCTAACCTGGCAGACTGGGCTGAAACATGTCTGCCATTTTTATTTACTGAATTCCTAATATATTCACAGAACGCACATTTATCAACATCCCCTGATGGGCTACCCGAATCCAGACCCAATAAAGTAAAACATCTGGCTGTCCGGGTATTTTAAACGAGCACTGTCCACATCACTAGCTCACTACTGTTCTTAACCATGTGTAAGAACCTCCTGGTGGAGGCTGCATAACAAAACTAACCCTATGATTATGCACACACGTGTATGAAGAGCGGAGAACCAACAAATACCGCTATTATGACTTCGCAAACACGTGCATGAGGGTTTTTTATCGGAGACACCCCGTATTCCTTCTGCATACCCAGGTTATGCAGGACAAGTGATCCCTTCCCCCATGATTAGTTGAGCTCAAAAAAAGGAAACTGAAGGGATGGGAATTTCCTCCTCCCTCATTTGATTGATAGATGTTGAGCAGCGCACAGCTGTGGGAGAAAAATAATAGACAAATTCTATTCATAGCCACTCTATGATAGACTACTCCGCCCTCGTAACAATTAACCATGGAAGGAAATTTTGGATTAAGCTATACAACTGAAGAAATCGATGCGATACTGGCAAGACCTCCCATGTTTCTGGAGAGTGACCTCACTCAGACTCTATCAAACACTACCGAATGGTATGAACTTACTGGAGCCAAAAGGGAACAATTAAGAACTGCTGTTCACAGCATTATTATGACGGAATACTCGAGAGTCAATGCAGCTCCCAGAGGCCTCTGGGTAACCAACGCCCCCCGCATTTTTCTCAAAGACTTGGCATTCAGAAAAGACTGGTCGCCATCTCGTGGAAGTGCACGAGGGACTACTTGGTATTAATCATCAAGACGACCACAAGACTCACAGATGAGCTCACAGTCAAAATTGAAATCCTAGAGACAAAACTTAACAATACGGTTAACATCACGATCTACACGAAGAGATTGGAAGAAATAAACAAGGAAATGAACGAGACACAGGAATACCTTACCCAAACAAAGCTACAAAAACTGGCTAAAGAACTGAAGAGATTCTCACTAGAACGGGTACACCCCCATAGTAGTAAAGACTACAAAACCAACGATAATGCCTCCAACTATGACTCAAACAGCGGATCCTCAGGAGATGGATCAGATCAAAGTGGGGATGAACTTCCTAACTACAATAGGGGCAAACACCAGAACAGAAGAGGTAATCGCCGATGGTGAAATTCGTGGAGACCCCCGTTTTTCCAGATGAATACACAAGGGATGCCTTTCCAACCCTACAACCCCCAATTTCAGGGCTGGATGAACCCATATTTTTAAGGCCCCCCACCCAGGAATCACCATATACAACATCAACAGGGCCAAAATTATCAACAAAGGGTTCCTTTTTTAGGGAATGGCCAAACATCACAACGGACAAGGAGACGAGGAGTAACCTGGTCCGACCAAACCCGTCAGGTCCAAACAAGGAGTGTTACTAAGGCGAAAACAGGGTCAGGCACAACGACCTCATTGTATATCTCACGAATAAAGTTCTTACCAGTGAACAAGAAAGTATCCTGAACAAAGGCCTAGGATATGTTCCTACCCCAAACCTTGATATTTTTAGGACAAAATGTGAACTAGCACAATTCTGCCGGAAACTGAAGCTTAAAGCATTTTTTAAGGACCAACTAGTTTCTATTCCAGACGGCAACACCACTGTGAGGAATAAATTCACTTTTTGCCCACTTAACTCTCAAGTTCCCATTGAGATCCTAACTTTTGAGCAAGCTATCATGAGAGAAGTAGACGAACTTAACTTGAACCCCTGCAAGCCTTTCCAAAACATAACGAGGGCAGAACAAACAGCCCTTAATGAGTTGAAAAATGATGGCGAGATCATTATAAAGCCAGCCGATAAAGGCGGAGGTGTGGTTCTTCTTACAGCAAGTGGCTATGACAAACAATGTTTGGACCTTCTCTCTGATGATACATTTTATAAAATACTTGCCACAGATCCCACAACAAGGTTACAGAGAACCATAGGAATGATGGTCGAAGAAGCAGAGGTTAATAATTGGATATCAAAAAAAGAAGCCCAATTTCTAGAGACTAGAGCACCAAGAATTCCATATTTCTACTCTCTGCCCAAAACACACAAAGCCCGAATATCCCCTCCAGGACGACCAATAGTCTCTGGAATAGGGTCAGTTTTGGAACCTCTCTCCCAATTCGCCGACCAATTTCTGAAACCACTCGTTCAAAAAACACCAACGTATCTGAAAGATACCAGAGACCTCCTAAACCAATTACGAGATGTGGAATATTCACCAGACACCATGCTGTTGGTGGGACTTGATGTGGAAAGTCTCTACACAAGTTTACCCCAGCAGAAAACACTAGACACACTTGAGACCATCGTATTTAACACAGATTGGCCACATAAGACACCAAGACACTTCCTATTGGAATGTTGCCGCCTTGCGCTGATGGAGAACTACTTCCAGTATAAAGAGACCCTCTACTTGCAATGCCACGGGACATCAATGGGCAGCACACTTGCCCCGAGCGTGGCAGGACTCTACGTCAGTACCTTTGAAGAGACACATATCCAGTATGAGAACAATCCCTTCCACCGTCAAATACTGTTCTGGAAACGGTATATTGACGATATCCTGTTAATCTGGAATGGTGACACAGACAGTCTACAAAACTTCCATTCCTGGACTAACACCAGAGACGACTGTCTAAAATTCACTTACAGTGCTGACAGACAGAGCCTGGACTTCTTAGACATTTTGATTTATGCTGAAGCAGGAATCCTGCAAACATGTACCCTTTTTAAGGAAACAGCAAAGAACAGCCTACTGTCATTCAACAGTTTCCACCCCCGTTCTCTGAGGGAGAACCTCCCTTACAGTCAGTTTCTTAGATTGCGGAGAAACTGCAGCAAGACCAAGACAAGATGCAAGCTAACGACCTCTGCCAAAAACTTGAAGATCGAAATTACCCCAGAGATGTGATCAACAAATGTAAGAAACGGGTTCGCAATCAGAATAGAGAGGGCCTCCTGGAAACCACAGATAAAGCAGCGCAAGAAGAATTAATAACATGCCTTACGACCTATAGCCCAGTGACTGATAATGTCAAGAAGATAATTAACAAGAACTGGAGAATTTTAACGTCAGGCACACCGACATGGCCGAAACCAAGGTTCGCCAACAAGAGAAGCCGAAATTTGAAGGACATTCTTGTCCACACGAGACCACCCCCCACAAAACAAAGAGATAGAACAAATCTATGGGGACATCCATCGGTCACAGGTCACTATCCCTGTGGTTCCTGCTCGGTCTGCAGCCTAACCCAACCAACAAAAGAACTACAACTTCCCCCGAACCTCAAATGGACCATAAGGAACCACACCAATTGTAACACCAGTCACGTGGTATATATGATAACTTGCCCGTGCCACATGCGATACATCGGGATGATGTGTAGAAAGGTGAAGCAGAGGATATGCGAGCACCGAAGCAATGTTAAATGTAAAAAAAGCACCACCAAAATGGCCAATCACTACCTGGAGAAAGGCCACACAGTAGAAGAACTTAATTGGGTCATTTTAGAAACCCTAACCAACAAAGACAGGAATGCAGAGAAGATCCTTTTCGAAAAGGAGCAACGCTGGATCCATAGACTTAAGACGGATTCCACAGGCCTTAATGATAATATTCCTTGGCTGAGCCTGGTGAAATAACAACTTTTCTTCACCTGAATAAAGTAAACGATGTAATGATGGCCGCAGTACAGTTACCGAATCATTGTCATAATGAGGAACCTCCCTAACCTTGAATAATCACCCGATTCCTCATTTCTGTAGACCGCAATTAGTCACACCCTGTCTGGCTGAATTTTTCCCTTCTTCTTTTTTGACTAGGACAATTTCCTATCCCCACTCCCTAAACCACATGATACCGTATAGGAGCTTTAATGAAGGCCATTCCCACATAGTCTAGCGCAGGGGTACTCAAAGTACGGCCCGCGGGCCAGTAGCGGCCCGGCAAGCCTTCAGTGGCGGCCCGCGGAGCATGAGACATCGCACCTGTGTGTGTGTGTGTTTTTTTTAACTTAAGTAAACACCTCTGGGAGCAGCAGTGCAAGTCAGAGACACTGCTCTGTGGGGCCCGGGCGATTCCAGCCACAGTCAAGAGTGGAGCTGCAGGGGTGCTAAGAGGTGAACTAAGCCTCATTAACAAACAAATGGTTGTTTAAAGACGTGTTAAGTACTGGGGTGCCCGGGAGGCTGTGTCAGCCAGGCTGAGGCACAGGGGAGAGGGGGTGGGAGGGGGGAGGGGGGAGGGGAGAGGGGAGAGGACAGCAGGAACTGAGAGCTGGGTGAGGTGGGAGGGCAGCGCAGGGAGTGAGAGCCCGGGTGAGGAAGATGGAGGGCAGAGCATGGAGTGAGAGCCCAGGTGAGGGAGGCGGAGGGCAGAGCAGGAAGTGAGAGCCCGGGTGAGGGAGGTGGAGAGCAGCAGGGAGTGAGAGTCGGGTGAGGGAGGTGGAGGTGGAGGGCAGCATGGAGTGAGAGCCCGGATGAGGGAGGTGGAGGGCAGAGCAGGGAGTGAGAGCCCGAGGTGGAGGGCTGAGCAGGGAGTGAGAGCCCGGGTGAGGGAGGTGGAGGGCAGCAGGGAGTGAGAGCCCGGGTGAGGGAGGTGGAGGGCAGAGCAGGGAGGAGTGAGAGCCCGGGTGAGGGAGGTGGAGGGCAGAGCAGGGAGTGAGAGCCCGGGTGAGGGAGGTGGAGGGCAGCAGGGAGTGAGAGCCTGGGTGAGGGAGGTGGAGGGCAGCAGGGAGCGAGAGGCCGGGTGAGGGAGGTGGAGGGCAGCAGGGAGTGAGAGCCCGGGTGAGGTGACAGAGGGCAGCAGGGAATGAGAGCCTGGGTGAGGGAGGTGGAGGGCAGAGCAGGGAGTGAGAGCCCAGGTGAGGGAGGTGAAGGGCAGGGCAGAGCAGGGAGTGAGAGCCCAGGTGAGGGAGGTGGAGGGCAGAGCAGGGCATGAGAGCCCGGGTGAGGGAGGTGGAGGGCAGAGCAGGGAGTGAGAGCCCGGGTGAGGGAGGTGGAGGGCAGCAGGGAGTGAGAGCTGGGTGAGGTGACAGAGGGCAGAGCAGGGAGTGAGAGCCGGGTGAGGGAGGTGGAGGGCAGAGCAGGGAGTGAGAGCCTAGGTGAGGGAGGTGGGAGGGCAGCAGGGAGTGAGAGCCCGAGTGAGGGAGGTGGGAGGGCAGCAGGGAGTGAGAGCCGGGGTGAGGTGGGAGGGTAGCAGGGAGTGAGAGCCCGGGTGAGGTGACAGAGGGCAGCAGGGAGTGAGAGCCCGGGTGAGGTGGGAGGGCAGAGCAGGGAGTGAGAGCCCAGGTGAGGTGGGAGGGCAGCAGGGAGTGAGAGCCCGGGTGAGGTGGGAGGGCAGCAGGGAGTGAGAGCCCGGGTGAGGTGGGACGGCAGAGCAGAGAGTGAGAGCCCGGGTGAGGGAGGTGGGAGGGTAGCAGGGAGTCAGAGCCTGGGTGAGGGAGGTGGGAGGGCAGCAGGGAGTGAGAGCCCTGTGAGGTGGGAGGGCAGAGCAGGGAGTGAGAGCCCGGGTGAGGGAGGTGGGAGGGCAGAGCAGGGAGTGAGAGCCCAGGTGAGGTGGGAGGGCAGTGCAGGGAGTGAGAGCCCTGTGACGTGGGAGGGCAGAGCAGAGCCCGGGTAAGGGAGGTGGGAGGGCAGAGCAGGGAGTGAGAGCCCGGGTGAGGGAGGTGGAGGGCAGCAGGGAGTGAGAGCCCGGGTGAGGGAGGTGGAGGGCAGCAGGGAGTGAGAGCCGGGTGAGGTGACAGAGGGCAGCAGGGAGTGAGAGCTGGGTGAGGTGAGACAGATAGAGATAGAGACAGATAAATACATATAGAGACAGATAGAGGCAGAGACAGATAGAGACAGGGACAGACTGAGCTAGATAGGGTCAGAGACTGGGACAGCCAGGGCAGATAGAGGCAGAGACAGACAGCAATAGAGACAGCGACAGAGACAGACAGAGAGAGACAGACAGACAGAGAGAGAGACAGACAGAGAGAGACAGAGGGAGAACGGGAGACAGACATGGGAAGGGATGGAGACAGACTGAGAGAGACAGAGGGAGGGAGACAGACAGAGGGAGAGAGGGAGACAGACAGAGGGAGAGAGGGAGACAGACAGAGGGAGACAGACAAAGGGAGGGAGACAGACAGAGGGAGGGAGACAGACAGAGGGAGGGAGACAGACAGAGGGAGATAGACAGAGGGAGGGAGACAGACAGAGGGAGACAGACAGACAGAGGGAGGGATGGAGACAGACAGAGGGAGACAGACAGAGGGAGGGACGCAGAGGGAGACAGACAGACAGAGGGAGGGAGACAGAAAGACAGAGGGAGACAGAGGGAGGGAGGGAGACAGACAGAGGGAAGGAGGGAGGGAGGGAGACAGAGGGAAGGAGGGAGGGAGATGGAGGGAGGGAGACAGAGGGAGGGAGGGAGGGAGGGAGACAGAGGGAGGGAGTGAGGGAGACAGAGGGAGGGAGGGAGACAGAGGGAGGGATGGACGCAGAGGGAGACAGACAGAGGGAGATAGACAGAGGGAGGGAGACAGAGGGAGAGAGGGAGGGAGACAGAGGGAGACAGACAGAGGGAGACAACACAGACAGACAGACAGACAGAGACAGACAGACAGGGAGGGAGACAGACAGAGGGAGGGAGACAGACAGAGGGAGGGAGACAGAAAGACAGAGGGAGACAGACAGAGGGAGGGAGACAGACAGATGGAGGGAGGGAGACAGAGGGAGGGAGGGAGACAGAAAGACAGAGTCAGACAGAGGGAGGGAAACAGACAGAGGGATGGAGGGAGGGAGACAGAGGGAGGAAGGGAGACAGAGGGAGGGAGGGAAACAGAGGGAGGGAGGGAGACAGAGGGAGGGATGGAGACAGAGGGAGGGATGGAGACAGACAGAGGGAGGGAGGGAGACAGACAGAGGGAGGGAGACAGAGGGAGAGAGGGAGGGAGACAGAGGGAGACAGACAGAGGGAGGGAGGCAGAGGGAGACAGAGGGAGACAGAGGGAGGGAGACAGACAGAGGGAGGGAGACAGACAGAGGGAGGGAGGGAGACAGACAGAGGGAGGAAGGGAGACAGAGGGAGGGAGGGAGACAGACAGAGGGCAGACGGAGGGAGGGAGACAGAGGTAGATGGACAGTGGGACACAGATAGAGGGAGACAGATGGAGGGAGACGGAGAGAGGGAAGGAAGGAGAGGGAGTGAGACAGAGAGAAAGACAGGTAAGACAGAGAGAGACAGAGGGAGAGAGACAGAGGGAAACAGAGAGAGAGGGAAGGAGGGAGCGAGAGAGAGAGATAGAAGGAGGGAGACAGAGGGAGGGAGAGATAGGGAGAGAGAGAGAGAGAGAAAAAGAGAGATGTGTGTGTATGCTGGTCTGTTGGCTCAGTGGATGAACGTGTCAGCTGCAGGGGCCTGTGTTCAACCTCAGGGTCACAGTTTTTTTCTTTCTAGCCCCTTCCCCCTCCCCCACTGACCCCGCCTCCACCGTTGCGGCCCTCGGCCACAAACCACACTGTAAATTTGGCCCCCGAGAGAAAGTTTGTGAGTACCCATGGTCTAGCGTGAAGAAGAATTGTAATCTGACAAGTTCCCATTAACGTGGTTTGTCCCTAGTGACAACTACTGCACCAGTTATAACACAACCGTATGTGATGGGCAGCATCATATCCTTAAAAAACATCGGAACATTTATAATAATAATCCTTCTGTTCAATTAATAATTTATAACAGTCATCCAGATGGTTCATCGTCTCTGTTAACATGTGTACACAAATAAGCTCGAAAAAAGACTTCCGTTTAAAAACTAAGTCTTTTTACAGTTTTCATTGCTGCTCGAATAAAATTTCCACATTTTACTTCATTTGAGCAGTTTATGCTCCAAATTTACTTAAGTCCCAACAAGATTATTAACTACCACAATACTCGCATCTCACGAGTGAGTCTGCTTTCAGTGGCTATCACAGAACGTTCCTTAAGAACAGACCCGGTAGCGACTTACAGCTACTTCCGGGTTACGGGGGCAGAGTCAGCACATGCGACGCCCGAGGGCAGGAGCTAAAGGTAGCAGAGAAGTTTCACCACCCGGCCTCACTAATTCAGAACTGCAAGTATAAATAAACTAATGTTCCTTTACTTCTTTTCATAGTTTAGCCCCCTCGACCCCCTACAAAACCCGAAGGAAGTGTGGCAATCCCACACTTAAGGTATGTATTCAACAATTGCCCAAACCTACACTCTCGCCACCAACTAAGTGTACATTGAAAAGATAACACTTCCGCACGCCCTCGCAGGCCTATTCACGATTCCTATACCTCATGCGCGCATACGTCCAATTTTGACAAGTGCACTTAAGCGATCACGCTAGTTTTAACGCTTCATTTGCATGCCAAAGCTAAAACATATGGTCAATTATATCTCCCAATGAGATTTTTTTACTTCATGCATGTCATACCTTGTGGAGAAAGAGAGAGTTGACACTGCCATTTACTACGGGATCTGTAAAGTATTGCCATCTTTTAGTTGCCACAAAATCGATCATGATTTTGAAATGAATGTAGTAAACCACTACTTGTGTGTGTCTCCCCCACCCTTACCCTTGTATCATGTTTATTTATGTCTGTATATTATATTTTACAGGTACATTGTGACCACATTGAAAAGAAACAGGTTGAAAATTTCCCTTTTTCACACACTGTTTACAATAAGACAAATGAGTGTTGTAAACTTTTGCATTTTTCACTATTCACAGTTGGTGCTGAAGAAAGCCCATAAGTCCTTACCTGGCAGACTGGGCTGAAACATGTCGGCCATTTTTATTTACTGACTACTAGTGCGTTAGAATTCCTAATATATTCACAGAATGCACATTTATCAACATCCCCTGACGGGCTACCCGAATCCAGACCGAATAAAGTAAAACATCTGGCTGTCCGGGTATTTTAAACAAGCACTGTCCACATCACTAGATCACTACTGTTTTTAACAATGGGTAAGAACCTCCTGGTGGAGGCTGCATAACAAAACTAACCCTATGATTATGCACACACGTGTATGAAGAGCGGAGAACCAACATATACCGCTATTACGACTTCGCAAACACGTGCATGAGGGTTTTTTATCGGAGACACCCCGTATTCCTTCTGCATACCCAGGTTATGCAGGACAAGTGATCCCTTCCCCCATGATTAGTTGAGATCAAAAAAAGGAAACTGAAGGGATCAGAATTTCCTCCTCCCCATTTGATTGATAGACTCCCTAATAGCCTCCAAAACCTCTGCTAGGGTAGACTCGGTACTGTGGGAGGCTCTAAACCCTGACTTGGCTGGGTGCAGCAGACCCTCTCTCTCAACAAACTCTGTGAGTTGTCTGTTCACCACCTTCTCACACACCTTGGCCAGGCCGGGTAGAAGGGAAATGGAGCGGTAGTTCACTGTGCTAAGTGGGTCAAGCAACAGCTTTTTTAAAAGTGGCAAAATCTTGGCCTGCTTCCAGGTCTCCAGAATGCATGCAGCCTGAAGAAACAGATTGATGATACCATTCATCTCCTTATTAATGGTTTCAGCAACTGCTGCCAACATTCTGGCCATACAGTGGTCCGAAGGAGAGCCAGACTTCAGGCCTGTAAGAACTTTACTGTTTCCTTTTGCTCTTATTGCCCATGTTTCTTGTACCCCCCCTCTTGCTGCCCTTTGTTACCAGTGCAGCCGCTGCCCTGTTTCTCCGCTGATACCCTATCCGCTGCTCCTACGTGTCTCCCGTGTGCTCCCATGCAGAACAATGTATTGGCAACTATGGGCAATGAAGCAGGAAAGAGGGATGTCTGATCACAGAGAACGGGCAGCTTTCAAATTGAAAGCAAAACAATTGTGGTATGAATATGTAGGTCACAATAAGAAATATAGACAGAGCAATCATAATAAACACATTAAGGTGTTTGAGTTTATCGAGTCTTGTTCACTTCAATTGATTTTTGTAAGATGCATGTGGACTTCAAAGGCAGGTATAAATACAATTTTACCAGCAGGGGTTCAAGATGCACAGTTAGAGCTGTTTCTTCTTATATCCAGTAGAAATCCAGTAGATGGAAAAGTAATTTCACTTTACGTTTTTTTTTTCTCAAACTCTCGTTGCAACAGGACACATAGATCAGTTACAGGACACATAGATCACATTATCGATTCCATAAGATCACTGGGAATAATACTAGACAAGAATCTCAACATTAGGGAACATATCAGCACAGCCACCAGAGGAGCCAACTTTCATATGAGCATTCTCAGAAAACTAAAACCCTTCCTCGATGACAACGACCTAAAAACAACTGTTCAATCTCTAGTTCTACCCAGAATAGACCATGGGAATACAACCTTATGTGGCTTGCCGAGATCCAGTCTGGCTCCTTTAAGAGCCTTACTAAACGTGGCAGCAAGATTCGTCACTGACTTCAGAAAGAACAACCACATCACCCAGGATCTAAGGGAACTGAATCGGCTTCCTTATGAGGCAAGAGTGTAGCTAAAGATTGCATGCATGACGCACAAAGCCCTGCACCTCAATACACCAAAGTATCTAGCCAATAAACTTGAATTAGCAGGCAATAGCAGGACTCTGAGAAGCACCAACATCCTGCTATTGAAAGCACAAAAATGTTGAAAAAGCAAACCTACACATGCACCTTCTCTGGCCCAGCACCCAGGATATGGAACGCCGTGCCCCAAGCAATTAGAATGAACCCCTCCACCACCACATTCATAAATGAAGTCAAACTACTTCTGATGAATAAAACTTTCTCCTGATCCCAGCCCTGATTCAAGTTGATACCAACAAAAAGCCACTCATCAACCAAGAGCTGTGTTGATCTCTAATAGAGAATGACTAACAAAATCATGACCGTCAACAAGAACTAACAACTTATGTGACATCTTCTTAGATACTCATTTATATGTGACTAGCGTGCAACTTTTCTTATGATGTAACTTTTGAAATGGGCTCTGATACCCTCAGAGGGTCAAGTCCCCGCTATATAAAACTCTATAAATAAAATAAATAAAGCACATACTTCCACTATAGACAAAAAAAACTGCTCCAGTATGCTCAACAGGGAAAATTGACAAGACACGTCTGAACTGGGGTGGCAGAGTGGGCTAAAGAACGGTGATGGATTGAACCCAGATCTGTTGACTGGGTGTGAGTGTTTGATTGGTTTTGATGCTCCGTCCTTCACCACCCCCTTTTGTACCACTTTGTTCGCCATAAGTTAGCGGGGTATGCTCAGACGTGAGTTTCTTGCTCACTTTGCCACTGGATTCAAGCAAGCCAGGCAGAAGACGGCTGTAATGCCAGAAACCGGTCCTAAGAAGCTTGTTTCCGGTCCAGGGAAGGCATGGCTTGATAGTTCGGGCTGAACTGTTCCCATGAGGCACAGGGTCAGACTGATTTGTATATGGCCATGTCTGAACTGGGGTGGCAGATTGGGCTAAAGAACGGGGAGGGATTGAACCCAGATCTGTTGACTGGGTGTGAGTGTTTGATTGGTTCAGATGCTCCGTCCATCACTACCCCCTTTTGTACCACTTTGTTCACCATAAGTTGGCGGGGTATGCTCAGTCGTGAGTCCCTTGCTCACTTTGCCACTGGATTCAAGCAAGCCTGGCCGAAGACGGCTGTAATGCCGGAAACCGGTCCTAAGAAGCTTGTTTCCGGTCCAGGGAAGGCATGGCTTGATAGTTCGGGCTGGACTGTTCCCATGAGGCACAGGGTCAGACTGATTTGTATATGGCCATGTCTGAACTGGGGTGGCAGATTGGGCTAAAGAACGGGGAGGGATTGAACCCAGATCTGTTGACAGGGTGTGAGTGTTTGATTGGTTCAGATGCTCCGTCCATCACCACCCCCTTTTGTACCGCTTTGTTTGCCATAAGTTGGCGGGGTATGCTCAGACGTGAGTCCCTTGCTCACTTTGCAGCTGGATTCAAGCAAGCCTGGCTGAAGACGGCTGTAATGCCAGAAACCGGTCCTAGGAAGCTTGTTTCCGGTCCAGGGAAGGCATGGCTTGGCAGTTCGGGCTAGACTGGTCCTATGAGGTTCCGTGAAAATCGTTACGACGTTTTGGGCATCGCCGAATATGGACGAGTGTGGTATCTATGAACCGTAAATGACGAGTTTAGTAAGTGTACGCGGTTTCGTCATGCTACTCAGAAGAGTTCGTCTCATTTACAGGTTTCTCCAATGAACCCTCGGGTTCCATTTTAGATACGGCATCCATTTTGTTCCTTGCCCTCACGTAGTCAGCGAACAGGCAACTGCCCGCATCGTGACCCTCTAGTTCCCAAGCTTTACGGTAGAAGCATATCCCTTTCATGCATCTTTTATGGCTAGGGGGAGGACAACTGCTAAGGCAGTTGCCTCCGCTCAAAGGTGATTCTGCCGAGCCGGTCTATTGTTTCAGCCTCGCACGTGCTGGGATCAAGCCCTTTTAAGCTACGATTACGCATCCAATCTTATCCTCACCCTCTCTCTTCCCTGTTGTCTGACTTCCTTGCAGCTGTTCTTGTCTTTTCCTCTTGCTTATTTACAACTCAAGTGGAATGTACCTAATGGTGGGAAGATGTGCTTTTACAGTTGGAACTGGTGATGTTAATGTAATTATGTTCCGGGGTTCTCAATACATGAAAGCGATCCTTTTGAATTTACTGTGGGAACTGAGCTGTAACCTTTTGCTTACATATTGTGCAATGACAAAATCTTGTATAAAAGAGAGCGACCCGCAAATGCAATTGGAAGCAGACTCACAGAACCTACATGCTGTTGTACTTCTTGTGACTTTTGCCTCCCTTCAGTAATAAACGCTGATCTTTGACGCCCAAGGAAGTCTCCCGTGTCTCTGTCTTTAGTGCGCCGGAACAGGTATCCCACGAAGGTTTTAGGTGTTGTTCCCTGGCACCGCTGGGCCTTAAATAGCCCAGTCCTTCAGTTGGCGCCCAACGCGGGGCGACATCGGCGGTACCGGTCCAAAGCCTGACGATTGTGAGGAACTTCGTGTGAAATCTCCGAGGAAAACGTGCACCCCGCTTCATCGATCCTGTTGTCGAAATAAGTGGTCCGAAGATTTTTCCCGCGAAGATTCCCGCCTCCTGACGGCTGCGACGGACCGATGCCCTGACTGTCGACCTGTTTTCGACGCCTGGCGTAGACCTTTCGTACAGCGAGACGATAGACGGGCCTTCCGGGTGACGCCATTGTATTTTCAGTTAAGTATTTGTGGGTCGCTTCCAGTCCTTAGTGGTTGTTGCAGCTTATTGAAGCTTTGTTGTATTGCATGGTTCCATTGCATTTGTGGTTCTTAGTTGTTGGTCCTTAGTTGTTATTTGACAATTGCAATTGCCAAAAACCGAGGGTTTTGTTTTTCACGAAGAATTAGTGTTTCGGTAACCCTTGAAGTTTGATACTAGGTTAGTGTGCACGATGCCTAGCCATAGTGGTTATCTTGGTTTCTTTAAATGTTGCAACAAGGATTCCCGGTTGGAGGACTCGTGTCCGATACCTCCAGTTGGAACTCCGATATATGAGCTCTATAGTCGACATGGTGTGGGCCCTATTATATATAATAAATATTGGGTCCGTTACACGAAAAAAGATGGTGTCCTTAGTTGGCCACCGCACGGAAGTTTTGACCTCACGATCTTAGATAATCTAGAAGCTAAGCTGTTTAAAAGGAAAGCTAGGCCAGCTATGTTTGATTCCTTTCGGTTATGGCGTTAAGAGGCCAAACAGAAAGAAATCAAACAGCTTAAAAAGAATCAAAGAGAAGGTATTGTTCCGATAATGCAAGTTGTACAACAATGTCAGCGAGATAAAGAAGAAAAAGAAATAGAAGTTTCTACTAGATTACATCATATGAGGATAGACAAATGTTATCTGGTTTTACCAACTAGTCAGGATAAGAAAGAAGAGGATTCAAAGGAGGATCCCCTGTTAGCGTATTTGATGAAATCGCCACCCCCTTATGCACAAGGTGCTACGGCCCCTGTAGTTCCTCCTGTAGTTCCGCCTGTTGTTCCTCCTGTTGTCCCTCCTGTTGTTCCGGCGGCTGCGGGTCAGCCCGTTGTTGGTCCTACGTTTGTCGCACCACCTGTCTCTATTCCTACTGCTCCTTTGCCTGTACCCTCTCAGCCTCTTGTCCCTGCCACCCCGACTACCTTGCCTGCTTCTGCTGTGTCTGCCTTCACTTCTAACGTTGTGGCTCCTGCTCTTCTTTCTCCTTCTGTTCGTAATCGTATCCCTAACACTGTTGCTACCCTTTATTCACCGCTTTCTGGTCAGTTATTTCCATCCGATACTTCTGAAACTCCCCAAAGACGGAGTCAGATCCCTAGTGGAAGGGAGAAAGAGACGTTAGTGACAATGGCACGTAGGTGGATAAGACATCCTGCCAACTACCCCCCACGCATGGTTTTCGAAACGTTTTCTCAGTTTAATGAGCCGACACAGAGATTCGTGTTCGAAGAAATGTGTAACTTTTTGAGGGAACAATGGTATAATGACAATTTAGATAACGTACCGCCCGATATGATTGAACTTCAGAGTCAATTTTCGAGCGGTATGATTGTAGGTGGCAATGTACGACGTGCCTTAGAGCGATTGTTATCGTTTAGATCCACAGTGCCTTCTAGCGTGTCATTTAATGATGACGACTTAGAAACTTGGAAAACGGCTCCTGGTCAGTATCCTAAGAGGGAGGTTCCGCCAGTATGGATGCCAGGTGATCCTGGTGCTGCCCCTCCGGTCCTTCCACATTTCCAAAGAGTTTGGATACACCTCCCATGGAAGCGATCAGAAGTCTTACAAGTCAAACAGTCCTTGCCTGATCCACACAAGAATCCGGCGGGTTACTACAAGGAGTTGTCTCAATTAGTAGATGCTACTATTATGAACCTTGCCGACATCGACATGCTGTTCGGTAATGTTGTA
The DNA here is from genome assembly GCF_964261635.1 of Lissotriton helveticus. Classification (NCBI taxonomy): domain Eukaryota; kingdom Metazoa; phylum Chordata; class Amphibia; order Caudata; family Salamandridae; genus Lissotriton; species Lissotriton helveticus. The sequence goes on from NC_136061.1 coordinate 1,685,418,520, forward strand.
CCACAGCCCGTTTGGGTGAAAATTCGTCAGGAAAATCATACGAATGAGTTAGGCGGTGATTGGGCTGCAATAATAGCGGCTGATGGCCGACAAGTTGGTGGGGCTAAGCCTGAGCAGGTAATTTCGGATCTGCCCCAGAGAATAATTACGTTCATGAAAACGCTTATGCCGGCGATGAGGGTAAACTGGGATAAATTAGCAGCTTGTAAGCAGAAGAAGGACGAGAGTGTCTCTGATTTCTTTACTAGATTCGAAGAGGCATTTGTCGATCATAGTGGTCAGGATATGGGCACTGAGGGAGGCCAACGGTTGTTTGTTGACAAATTCGTGTTGAATTTGTTGCCAGAACTATGCAACAAATTGAAAAATTCAGAAAGTGCATGGGCTGTTTCAACCACTGCACAGATATTAGCGACGGCTCAATATTATGAGAATAGGGAAAAAGAAGAAAGTGATCGTGTAGATAAGAAAAAGAAGGAGCTGAAAACAAAGGTTTTGTTGCAGCAGGCATATCCTCCGCGTTCAAACCACACTGATTTGCAACAGCAATATAGACCACAATCACAATCCTCCAGAATACAGTCACGTCCTGACTCCTCTGACTTTAGATCTATGCTTGGGTATAACCAATGTGCATATTGTAGAAGAGAGGGACATATAAAATATGATTGTCCAGCTTTGCGTGACCGCCTTAATGGTGTGTCAGCACGAGGGGGTCGTGGTGGTCCTCAACAAGCATCTCGAGGTAGAGGTCGCGGTACCTTTCAAAATCAGACTGAGCGCCCTAATACGTCCTCGGACGCGAATAATTGTTTTGACCAGCGAAATGTAAGGTCCGATAAATCAGCGCAGTATTACGCGGACGACTATTACGTTGAACATGAGACTGTTGTAAACGATCGTTACTAGGACAGCCACCGACAGAGAGAGGGAGTAGTATCAGTTCCGGTTGATCAGAGTGGGCCTTACGTCGCAGTTGCTACATCTGGCGTAGTTGAGCCTTTTCTGTTAGACACTGGTGCGACGAAAAGTTCCATCATGCATTCGAAACTCCCTGGCGCACCTTTGTCCGGCTTAACAAATTTTTCCGTTGGATTCTCTGGCGCCCCGGTTAGCAATCCTGTCTCCAGCCCTTTGCCCCTCACTATTGGTCCTCGTGAGTTGGAGGCTCCATTGATTCTATCTACTGGTTGTGGTGAGAATCTTTTGGGCTTGGATTTGTTAAAACGGTTATATGCGACATTGTATTGCTCTACTGAAGGAGTGGAGCTTACATTAGGTCGGAGAGTAATCTCTCCTATGTACTTATCGATCGATAAACTCCCGCCGGAATTGAGCTCCCTTCCCGCGTCTCTATGGGCCACAGGTCCCAATGATGTGGGTCTGTTGGACATCCCACCTTATACGATCAAGCTGAAACCAAATGTGCGATTGCCACGTATACCACAGTACCGTATCTCCATTGAGGGAGAACGGGCGCTATTAACGATTGTACACGATCTGATCGAAAAGGATGTCGTTGAAGAAACTAGGGGAAATGTGTGTAATAGTCCTGTGTTACCCATTTTAAAACGCACTGATCCATCTAAACCTCCTGTGTATCGTTTCATAATTGATTTGAGAGAAGTAAATAAAATTGTGATTCCACAATACCCCGTGGTCCCTGATATCACGACTTTGTTGACCCTGATTCCAGTGTCTGCCTCCTGGTTCACAGTAATTGACCTAAAGAATGCTTTCTTTAGTATCTCGATTGCTGAGGAAAGCAGAGACCTATTCGGATTCTCATTAGGTGGTCGCAGTTTTAGACTGAAACGCGCACCACAGGGCTATTGTGAGAGCCCGTCGATCTACAGTCAAGCCCTTAAAAGTCAACTTGATTCATTTGTATTACCGGCAGGCGCAGCCTTGATTCAGTACGTTGACGACCTGTTGGTAGCTGCTGATACCGAAGATATTTGTAGAACTGCTACAGTATCGTTGTTGCGGCATTTATGTGACTTACATCACAGGGTGTCACCTTCCAAGCTGCAATATTGTTGCCAAGAAGTAACCTACTTAGGTCACTTATTGTCAAAAGAAGGGAGAAGGTTGACCCCAGAGAGAATTGCAGCGATACCCGAATGACTGTGCCAAAAACTCAGAGAGATGTACGTGCCTTTCTAGGTATTACGTCATACTGCAGACAATGGATCCCAAATTTTTCACTATTGGCGAAGCCATTGTTAGCTCTCACGTGCAAGAATGTTCCGACTCCTTTGCCATGGACTGAAGAGTGTCAAAAAGGTTTTTCTGAATTACGTGATGCGTTGTGTTCGGCTCCTGTGTTAGGTACTCCTGATTACAGTAAGCCGTTCACACTGTACGTTCACGAGAGGGATGGTTGTGCGTTGAGTGTTCTGGCGCAACAATTTGGTGACAAACAGCGTCCCTGCGCATATTTTTCTTCGACCTTAGACCCAGTAGCTAGAGCTTTGCCGAGTTGTTTAAGAGCAACAGCGGCAGCTGCGGCGTCCATTCGACAGTCCGCAGGTCTGGTCATGGATAATATGCTCACGGTGATGGTTCCGCATGCAGTTGACACTCTCTTGAACCGAACGAAAACTCAACATTTGACGAGCGCAAGGTTGTCTGGGTATGAGCTGACGTTACTGGCTAGTCACATACGGATAAAAAGGTGTAATGTGTTGAATCCAGCAACATTATTGCAGATCAACACGGAGTCAAGTGATGTAGCACCACATGACTGTTATCTAAGAACTGAAGAAGAAACGAAGGGTCGTATTGACCTAAAAGATACTCCATTGGTAGATCCCGATGGTACTTTGTATGTTGATGGTTCCTGTTTTAGGTTACCGAATGGTGATGTGACGACTGCGTATGCTGTAGTGACGTTGAGTACGATTGTGGAAACTGCGAGATTGAGTCAGAACTCGGCCCAGGCAGCTGAGTTGGTCGCCTTGACGAGAGCGTGTGTGTTGTCCAGAGGAAAGCGGGTGAATGTGTTTACAGACAGTCAGTATGCTTTTGGTGTGGCACACAGTTTTGGGCGATTGTGGAAAGAAAGAGGATTCTTAACGTCGCATGGCACGAAGATTCAGCATGGACAGCTTGTGAATGATCTTTTAGATGCACTCACATTGCCTAAACAGGTGGCCATAATTAAATGTAGTGCGCATCGAAAAGTGACAGATGATGTTGGTCGTGGTAATGCGTTTGCAGACGAAACTGCTAAAGAGACAGCTAGAGATCTGACAAATCGAATGTACGTTGCGAATTCAGTAAGATGGCCAGCAGAGACTAGCATGTGTGAGGACACAGTGGAGAGTGTGAAGGAGATACAGAATGAGGCCACTGAAATGGAAAAGACTAAGTGGAAAGAAAGCACGGGAAAATTAGATGAGGATGGATGTTGGGTTGATTTGTCAGAAAAACAGAGATGGATGTTACCGGATGCATATGTGCTTGCTGTTGTTACAATGGCCCATGGCACAGCACATATTAGCTCGAAGGGCATATGCAAGTTGTTGTCTCCTGTATGGAAGAATGATGGGATTACTAAATGTGCAGAGAGAGTGGTTAAGAATTGCATGGTATGTTTGATGCATAATCCTGGAAAGGGCACTCCCACTCCACCTGGCCATTTTGCTCCCCCGACATATCCTTTTGAGGTTATTCAGTTAGATTTCATCCACATGGAGAGATGTAACAATTTGAAGTATGTTTTAGTCGTGGTTTGTGCATTCTCCAGATGGATTGAAGCTTACCCTCTTAAGGATAATACTGCCATATCCACAGCTAAAATTCTGCTCAAAGAGTATTTCCCCAGGTACGGCATGCCTCGGATTGTATGGTCGGACAACGGAAGTGAGTTTGTGGGAAGCGTGATGAAGAGTGTGTGTCGTGGTTTAGGAATATCCCAGAAATTCCATAGTGCTAATCATCCTCAGTCAGCGGGTTTGGTGGAAGGATACAATGGCACCCTGAAACTAAAACTTGCTAAAATTCAGGCAACAACTGGTTTATCATGGCCCGACGCTTTGCCTCTAGCTCTCTTATCGACCAGGGCTACTGTACACTCTCGAGTAGGACTTAGCCCATATGAGATTGTGTTCGGCCGTCCTGCGAACATTTGGGGGGTTCCAAGCCCTAAAGAATTGAACAGACTTGAATATCCGATGTTAATCGATTATCTATATGATCTGACTGCTAAATTGAGTTTGATTCATCAACAGGTCTTTGAGGCTCTGCCGTCACAAACAGAGGGTCCTGGTCATCGGCTCCAACCAGGGGACTGGGTCCTCACCCGTAATTTCGGACGAAAACGTCACCTTGAGCCGAGATTTGTGGGACCTTTCCAGGTGCTACTAGCTACGAGGACGGCGGTTTGGCTGGAGGGGCGAAAACACTGGGTACATGCCACCCACACCAAGAAGGTTCCGCTTCCTCTGCCGGCAGACACATGGATACGTAAAGGTTTTTCCTCGTCTGAAACTGACGTTCCCCAGCGCTTTGTCCCATTTAGCGAAGCTCAGACCATAGGGAACACTTCAGTGTTATCTGACACCCCTGTTGATTCCCCTCAAACAATTTCCCTTCCTTCAACATTGGGGAATACAAGTACTGAACAATTACCTGGACCATCGAACACTCGTTCGCCATCCAATCCACTGTTTGAAGATCAGACTCAACCCGGGAGAAGTCGATACTTTCTTCGACCGCGCGTTAAGGACAAATAAAAGAGTTCTGTTTTTTATTCCCTTTTTGAATTTACAGTACCCCTTACTGTTGTCATGAACATTGTGGACATTATATATTGTGTTTACCTTTTCTTTTCATGCAGCTAAGAGACTATTATTGAATTGATTCTAATTCATTTAACCTATCATCTGGGTTGGCCGTAGGGCCGTGCGGGTACTTCCTTCTGTTTAGCAGCTATCGACACTAGGTCGGTTTCTTTTGTCGATTTCTGGGAACTCCTGGGAATTGGCAATCGCTACTCAGAACGAAGTGCGTCAAGAACGTCACGGACGTTTTTTTTTTAGAGGATGGACTTCTCGAAGCTGTCAGAAAGAGAGAAAATGTTGGCGCAAAGATCAAAAGTGTTTTGTACAAAATGTTTTCTATTTCAGATCTTTATGTTGTTCCTAACCATTTCAATGCTACTGGTGGGTGGAGTATATTATGGGATTCAATTATTATTACCTTCCATTTCACCTACTCCTCCTTCCTATAATCTGAATTTCGCTTCCACTGTTTCTCCACATTCCTTTCATCTCCTGCCCCAACATGAACAAGTCAGACGTGCAGAATTTAGAAACAATTCCTTTGTGCAACTTTTGCATCAGCATCAGTTGGTGGTAAATACTACAAATTGTTGGGTGTGTGGGCTAATGCCACATACCATGGACAGGGGTATCCCATATTTGGTTCTTCCGTACAGCCCCCAAGGGTCAGCTCGGGCATTCCAAACCATGTTCCGTAGTGCACTAGATTCCTACCCCCATCGAGAGCCACGCTCAGCAAGCTTTGGTCCTGGCCCGTACCATAAGTCTCTGGCGACAGGGATTGCTGATCTAGATAGAGACATTTTTGATGCTTCGCTTATCCCAGAGGAGGAAGTGCAGGCCTATAAGTACCTTAGTGAGGCTGAGTATAGTATATCAGTGGGTGATAGGCAGCTTAAAAGCTCATCTCCAATCTGGATTGTACCTCACCTAGGCCACTTTTGTCTGCAAGGTCGTGGCCGAAATCCAAGAGCCCAGCTTGGGAAGAGTGCTTGTGTGGATACTTACGTTCTACCGATGCTCTCTTCCCCTGTCTTTCTGACTGCCAAGGGTACCTATTTTGTATGTTATGACCGAGCATATACGTGGTTACCACATGACTTCTCAGGTACCTGCTATATTGCAAATCTCTTGCCCCCGACTTTCACTGTTGCCGCCGACTATCACAAAACCAGAGTTGTGAGAGGTGTCATTAGTAAAGAGGATACTTCCGGTCAAGAAGCAGGAGACTTCTTCAAGGGTTTTCTACCGTTTTGGGGCCCTATGGTCAATAGCCGAAATCTGAGACAGTTAACTCGTGTAGTAGAGTCAACTGCTAACATAACTGCAAGCGCCCTTGGTAATCTGACAGCAGAGCTTCAAGCGGATAGGCTTATGACGTTACAGAACCGGATGTTTCTGGACATTGTTCTAGCAGATAGAGGTGGTGTGTGTAAGGTCATCCATTCGAGCTGCTGCATATTCATACCTGATAACGCTCCAACGGTTTATCAAGCCATCTCCAAGTTGCACAAAATCTCGGAGTCCATATACGTGGACGAGGGAGATTGGACGCTTCTAGGATGGTTTTGGGGTCTAATGTCGACTTGGGGTTGGAAGATTCTGATGGTTATAGGGGTCGTTGTGACGTTTCTGTTCACGTGTTGTCTTTGTGTACAGTGTGGTCCTGCCTTATGTGGCCTTTGTGCTACAACGTGTATAAGAAGGCCATCTGTTACCAAAGAGACATTGATGGATAGAATTATGTTCCAACAACATCTGAATGATCTAATGAGAATCGAGATTGACTCCGACTTCGACTAGTTCTTGCCTACATGAGGGCAAAAGGAGCGTCTGAGGTTCCGTGAAAATCGTTACGACGTTTTGGGCATCGCCGAATATGGACGAGTGTGGTATCTATGAACCGTAAATGACGAGTTTAGTAAGTGTACGCGGTTTCGTCATGCTACTCAGAAGAGTTCGTCTCATTTACAGGTTTCTCCAATGAACCCTCGGGTTCCATTTTAGATACGGCATCCATTTTGTTCCTTGCCCTCACGTAGTCAGCGAACAGGCAACTGCCCGCATCGTGACCCTCTAGTTCCCAAGCTTTACGGTAGAAGCATATCCCTTTCATGCGTCTTTTATGGCTAGGGGGAGGACAACTGCTAAGGCAGTTGCCTCCGCTCAAAGGTGATTCTGCCGAGCCGGTCTATTGTTTCAGCCTCGCACGTGCTGGGATCAAGCCCTTTTAAGCTACGATTACGCATCCAATCTTATCCTCACCCTCTCTCTTCCCTGTTGTCTGACTTCCTTGCAGCTGTTCTTGTCTTTATCTCTTGCTTATTTACAACTCAAGTGGAATGTACCTAATGGTGGGAAGATGTGCTTTTACAGTTGGAACTGGTGATGTTAATGTAATTATGTTCCGGGGTTCTCAATACATGAAAGCGATCCTTTTGAATTTACTGTGGGAACTGAGCTGTAACCTTTTGCTTACATATTGTGCAATGGCAAAATCTTGTATAAAAGAGAGCGACCCGCAAATGCAATTGGAAGCAGACTCGCAGAACCTACATGCTGTTGTACTTCTTGTGACTTTTGCCTCCCTGCAGTAATAAACGCTGATCTTTGACGCCCAAGGAAGTCTCCCGTGTCTCTGTCTTTAGTGCGCCGGAACAGGTATCCCACGAAGGTTTTAGGTGTTGTTCCCTGGCACCGCTGGGCCTTAAATAGCCCAGTCCTTCACCTATGAGGCACAAGGTCAGACTGATTTGCATATGGCCATGTCTGAACTGGGGTGGCAGAGTGGGCTAAAGAACGGTGATGGATTGAACCCAGATCTGTTGACTGGGTGTGAGTGTATGATTGGTTCAGATGCTCCGTCCATCACCACCACCTTTTGTACCGCTTTGTTCGCCATAAGTTGGCAGGGTATGCTCAGACGTGAGTCCCTTGCTCACTTTGCCACTGGATTCAAGCAAGCCTGGCTGAAGACAGCTGTAATGCCAGAAACCAGTCCTAGGAAGCTTTTTTCCGGTCAAGGGAAGGCATGGCTTGGCAGTTCGGGCTGGATTGTTCCCATGAGGCACAGGGTCAGACTGGTTTGCATATGGCCATGTCTGAACTGGGGTGGCAGAGTGGGCTAAAGAACGGTGATGGATTGAACCCAGATCTGTTGACTGAGTGTGAGTGTTTGATTGATTCAGATGCTCCGTCCATCACCACCCCCTTTTGTACCGCTTTGTTCGCCAAAAGTTGGCGGGGTATGCTCAGACGTGAGTCCCTTGCTCACTTTGCCGCTGGATTCAAGCAAGCCTGGCTGAAGACGGCTGTAATGCCAGAAACCGGTCCTAGGAAGCTTGTTTCCGGTCCAGGGAAGACATGGCTTGGCAGTTCGGGCTGGACTGGTCCCATGAGGCACAGGGTCAGACTGATTTGCATATGGCCATCTCTGAACTGGGGTGGCAGAGTGGGCTAAAGAACGGTGATGGATTGAACCCAGATCTGTCGACCTTGGTGTGAGTGTTTGATTTGTTCAGATGCTCCGTCCATCACCACTCCCTTTTGTACCACTTTGTTCGCCATAAGTTGGCAGGGTATGCTCAGACGTGAGTCCCTTGCTCACTTTGCCACTGGATTCAAGCAAGCCTGGCTGAAGACTACTGTAATTCCAGAAACCAGTCCTAGGAAGCTTGTTTCCGGTCCAGGGAAGGCATAGCTTGGCAGTTTGGGCTGGACTGTTCCCATGAGGCACAGGGACAGACTGATTTGCATATGGCCATGTCTGAACTGGGGTGGCAGAGTGGGCTAAAGAACAGTGATGGATTAAACCCAGATCTGTTGACTGGGTGTGAGTGTTTGATTGGTTCAGATGCTCCGTCCATCACCACCCCCTTATTTTACCACTCTGTTCACCATAAGTGGGCAGGGTATGCTCAGACGTGAGTCCCTTGCTCACTTTGCCACTGGATTCAAGCAAGCCTGGCTGAAGACGGCTGTAATGCCAGAAACCAGTCCTAGGAAACTTGTTTCCGGTCCAGGGAAGGCATGGCTTGGCAGTTCGGGCTGGACTGTTCCCATGAGGCACAGGGTCAGACTGATTTGCATATGGCCATGTCTGAACTGGGGTGGCAGAGTGGGCTAAAGAACAGTGATGGATTAAACCCAGATCTGTTGACTGGGTGTGAGTGTTTGATTGGTTCAGATGCTCCGTCCATCACCACCCCCTTTTGTACCACTTTGTTCACCATAAGTGGGCAGGGTATGCTCAGACGTGAGTCCCTTGCTCACTTTGCCACTGGATTCAAGCAAGCCTGGCTGAAGACGGCTGTAATGCCAGAAACTGGTCCTAGGAAGCTTGTTTCCGGTCCAGGGAAGGCATGGCTTGGCAGTTCGGGCTGGACTGTTCCCATGAGGCACAGGGTCAGACTGATTTGATATGGCCATGTCTGAACTGGGGTGGCAGAGTGGGCTAAAGAACAGTGATGGATTAAACCAAGATCTGTTGACTGGGTGTGAGTGTTTGATTGGTTCAGATGCTCCGTCCATCACCACCCCCTTTTGTACCACTTTGTTCACCATAAGTGGGCAGGGTATGCTCAGACGTGAGTCCCTTGCTCCCTTTGCCACTGGATTCAAGCAAGCCTGGCTGAAGACGGCTGTAATGCCAGAAACCAGTCCTAGGAAGCTTGTTTCCGGTCCAGGGAAGGCATGGCTTGGCAGTTCGGGCTGGACTGTTCCCATGAGGCACAGGGTCAGACTGATTTGCATATGGCCATGTCTGAACTGGGGTGGCAGAGTGGGCTAAAGAACAGTGATGGATTAAACCCAGATCTGTTGACTGGGTGTGAGTGTTTGATTGGTTCAGATGCTCCGTCCATCACCACCCCCTTTTGTACCACTTTGTTCACCATAAGTGGGCAGGGTATGCTCAGACGTGAGTCCCTTGCTCACTTTGCCACTGGATTCAAGCAAGCCTGGCTGAAGACGGCTGTAATGCCAGAAAACGGTCCTATGCTCCGTCCCTCACCACCCCCTTTTGTACCGCTTTGTTCAATAAGTTGGCGGGGTATGCTCAGACGTGAGTCCCTTGCTCACTTTGCCACTGGATTCAAGCAAGCCTGGCTAAAGACAGCTGTAATACCAGAAACCAGTCCTAGGAAGCTTGTTTCTAGTCCAGGGAAGGCATGCTTGGCAGTTCGGGCTGGACTGTTCCCATGAGGCACAGTGTCAGAATGATATGCATATGGCCATGTCTAAACTGGGGTGGCAGAGTGGGCTAAAGCACACTGATGGATTAAACCCAGATCTGTTGACTGGGTGTGAGTGTTTGATTGGTCCAGATGCTCCGTCCATCACCACCCCCTTTTGTACCGCCGCTTGTAATCCAGCACCTAATATCTCAAAGGGATGGCCATATTATTCAGATAAGCATTGTCTACTTGGCACCCAAAGGGATCAGTCCGGGTGTAGTCATTCACTGGGGGGTATCCTTAGTGGGCACCACAGGTTTACAGTTTTCACTTTTAAGGTGGTCAGGGCTGCACACCACAGGCTTAACAGTGCGCCTCGTATCTCGCTTATGTGCCCAGGAACAAGGTAATTTGCTTAGCGGGCTCCTATCCATCACACACTCCATTGCGGTCGGCTTGAACTCTTGACTTTGCTCTGGTCCAGCACAATCAGATAACCCCCATAGGCGCCTATTACTTCTAAGCACTATTTTCACTTTTATTAATTGAAAATTCATATCTCAACTTCTACCTATTGATATTTTTTTTGTTTTGAGATTGCTTTATCTATGTACATTAAAATGTAAATGTTTGTTTGTTCAAAATCGCAAATCTCCGAAAGTTCTTCACCGATTGCTTTGGAAATTTTGACACAACGTTGGATTAGAATACACGCGTGTTTTTATATACACAGCGTTGGATTCCAATACGCCAGTGTCGAATATGCGCGTGTTTTTAATCAAAAGCCCGAAAAGACACATAAAAATGTCAATGTTCGTTTGTTCAAAATCTTAAATCTCCGAAAGTTCTTCAATGATTGCTTTGAAATTTTGACACAATGTTGGATTCGATTAAACGCTTGTTTAAATATACACAAAGTTGGATACGAATACGCGCCTGTCCAATACGAGTGTGTTTTTAACTGAAAGGTGAACAGACCCTATCCATTTGGTTGCTGCGCAACAACTACAAGGGACGCATAGAGACAATAGTCTACATATATTAGTATGGTCAGTTGGTGTCAGGATGGCAGACCAGGAAGTGGGTGGAGGGAGGGGGTAGGAGTTGGTTCACTTTGCAACATTAAGAAAGGCGCATAGAAACAATGGTCTACATGTATTAGAATGGACAGTTGGTGTCAGGATGGCAGACCGGGAAGTGGATGGAGGGAGGGTGGAGGAGTTTGTTCCCTTTGCAACATTAGCGCGTGTTTATATATACACAACATTGGATTTGAATACGCCCGTGTCCAATACGTGCGTGTTTTTAATCGAAAGGCCAACAGAGCCTATCGATTTGGTTGCTGCGCAACAACTACAAGGGACGCATGGAGACAATAGTCTACATATATTAGGATGGACAGTTGGTGTCAGGATGGCAGACCGGGAAGTGGGCGGAGAAAGAGGGTAGGTGTTGGTTCACTTTGCAACATTAAGAAAGGACGCATAGAGACAATAGTCTACATATGTTAGGATGGACAGGTGTGTCAGGATGGCAGACCGGGAAGTGGGTGGAGGGAGGGGGGAGGAGTTGGTTCACTTTGCAACATTAGCGCATGTTTATATATACACAATGCTGGAATCGAATACAGCCGTGTGCAATACGTGCGTGTGTTTAATTGAAAGGCCGAACAGACCCTATTGATTTGGTTGCTGTGCAACAACTACAAGGGACGCATAGAGACAATAGTCACAAAAACATATTGTATACCCACAAGCATTGTGAAATAAAACATATTAGAAATGTGTGCTTACTCTTTTCCTTCTCTTCCATTTAACCAGACTGAATAACATCTATTTTTCTAAAGTGATGTGGAGTCTTTTTGTGTTTTTTTACTAGAGGCTTACAAGTACATTTATTGTGCCAGCTAGGTGTAATACAATTCTGCCATGTTTTAGGAAGGGAGCACAAGCATTTTACCACTGGTTAGCACAGAATAGTGCACACAGTCCTTTTGCCAACAAAAAATGATTAGCACTAGTTAGCAGTGGTAAATTGAGCAAAATCCTTAAGCCAACCAAAAACAGATTCAACAAACAGGAGTGAAGGTAAAATGTTTGAGGGAATCTCACTTCCAAGGATGTCAGGTCTAACAATCATGATACAGTGATATGTCAAACACAGACTCTATTATTTCTCCACTTAAATTCTATTTGACAAATGAAAGGGTAGAAAGGTGTAGCTTAGTGCATGTGTAGCAAATGGCATTCAGGAGCAGGGTTTCCATTCAGCTGCTTTGTAGGTTGGAGACAGCCGATGTGCAGGTGGGCCCTTTTGATATATTAGGCCTCATTTAAGAGGCCCCTTGCGCCACCAGTGCATCACTTTTTTTATGATCCAGTGATGCAGTGTGCAGTCCCATATTTACAAGGCCATGAAAAGCTACTTTGTGTGGCTTTTCAAGGACTTGTAAATACTGCCCCCTTTCACACAGTTCTCTGCATGAAAGGGGCTTTCAATGGGTGTTGCTGTAGGTGTTCCCATGCAACACTCATGGGATCTAACATATTCAAAGATTTACACGGTTTTGTACACCTCGGAATGTGTCAAATTCACATGCCTCCTTTTAGGAGGCATCAGGGAGGAGCATTGAGGAGAAATACCTTTATTTCACCTCATTTCTTTCCTTTGCTATGTGTGTTGCATTATGCAACACACATAGAAAGAGGAAAACACCTCTTACAATTGTTTTTGTGGAGGAAGGTGTCCTTTCCTGAGCAAAAACAATTATTCCTACAACTCAGGCACCCTTGCACCATGGTGCAAAGGTGCCTGCATTGCTTCTAGACAGCCCATTTTGTTCTAGAGCAGTGTAAAAGGACAGGAATGAATCGTATCTTGTAGATACGGTGCATTCTTGCCCTTTTCTTTTGATGCACAGCAGACCAGCAGGATGGCTTGCTGTGCTGCAGGGCATCAAAATAAAACAAATAAAGCCCTAGGTGCTTCTAGTATTTACACTCTTTGTGGGAGCGATGTGATGTTGTTAATGTTGGTTTTAGATTGCATGCTACCTCTAGAGTTGTGTTTACTTAGGCAGTATATATGTCCTTGTTCAGGTTTATAGCAACATAATTCACAATATTGTATTGCTTAGACTACTTACTGGTAGTAGCATACCCTGAGTCCTCTCGCCATGATGACTCACTCATTTAGGCCCTTTTGCCTCCAATCACAATCCTTTCCAATGGATATAAATCCCTCCCCAATACCTCCCGGTCTGTATCAAAGCCCAAAGCACCACAAAGTTGACTGGCTGAAAAGAACAGAAGGGAGGGCCTGATCATCATGGCAAGAGAAAGACTCAGAGTAATGCTATTACTGGTAAGTTAATGCAGCATTACCCCTTCGTCCCTAGCTCCATGATGACTCTCTTATTGGAATTTACCAAAGCCAAAATGAGGCCTGGGGCAACTGCACAGAAAATGCAACACAAGGTCAAGCCACAGGCAAAACCAAGGAGAAGATGTAAGCCAGCACCTGGGAACCCCACAAACCACACAGGACGGGCGTGAAACCCCCCAACAGGGAGAGTCAAAGGGAGAAACAAGCATACCCAAAAGGAAACCCAACAGTGCAAGAAGCAGATGAAAATGAAAGAGAAGGCATCACGCCAGCCAAAGCCCGGACCCCACCAAAGAACAACCCAGACCACAAACACCAGCAGCCAGCAGACAGAAAAGACAAGGACCTAGAAACAGCCAACCTGTGAGCAGACGGCAACCAAAACAGCATTAGCAGGGCACAAAGACAGGACCCACAGAGGCCAAATGTGAAATCCCAGGAACCAGAGAGACTGCAAACCTCAATGAGCACAGCACCCGATGGACAAGACGGACATCAGAATAACTCAGAATAAGATCCTTGAACCAGGCCTGTGAAACCACGAGACCCTGGCAAGGAATCTGCAAGCCAACAAAGCCCGGCCTGGAGTAAACCAGCACCGGAGGCAGAGAAGTGGAACCCCAAGCAACAGAGAACAACACGCCAGGACTCGGTAGAAACCCCAGCCCAGTTTGCACAAAGAATAGGGCAGGGGAGACGAACCCCCGTGGACCAACAGCTGGGAAAAACACAAAAGGAACCCACCACAAAAGAACAGCCAGCAGGGAAGCCAACACTCAGGCACCAACCCGGAGACCGGTGGCCAGACCAGGAATCGTCAAAGTACGACACCACAGCGATCACACAGAACCGCTGAAGACAAGGACAAATGGTGCAGGAGCAGAAATTCCAATGGAAAACATCCAGGCTGAAAGGGATGCAACGCCAGGCCAGCCACAAGGGCCCCACCGGAAAGGTCAATCCAGGACCTCCACCCTGAAGAACTGCAATGGCGAAGGCAGGCATCCGCACATACCAGGACAAACAAAAACCAGCCACCACAAGCTTGGCCACCGACAAAGCCCCACAAAAACCAGAACCAAGAAACAAGCCAGGTGACCTGGGCACTAGAGAAGACAGGGTGACAGATGGCAGCTGACCACCATCCACCAGGTGAACCACAGGATTCAAAGGCAAACAACCCCCAGGAGAAACCGAGGGCCACCCAAGAAGAGGAGCTAAAAGAAAACAGCCCAATGGGTGATGACAACAGCACAATCCCAATTGCCCGCACAGGGGGCAACGGAAGAAAATGGGGACCTCGTTGGCTACCAAACAGAGCTGCACCTTCAAAGCCAACCAGATGCATCCAGCAGGCCACAACCAGAGAAACCGCCAGGCGAGGACAGCAGAAGAGGATGTGATAGACACACCAACAAGAACTCCATAGACAACATCCAGGAATACAGCACATCAAGACAACCATATGTGGACATCCAACACACACGCCTGACTGGTACAGCCAGAGGTGCAAAACCCCACCCCAAGAAGAAAGCAGGTAACACCCTGCACAAGGCAAACCAAGCACAAAACCAGAGGCCAGGAAAAATACCAACACGTCACCACCAACAGGTGAACCACCAGATCTGAAGGCAGAAAGCCCCAGGAAAGAACGAGGAGTAGCCAAAAGGCAGGTCCAAGAACAAACAACCAGACCCGAAAGCGGCAATGATGGTACTTCTCTAACCAGCAAACAGGGGAAGCCGAAGACACACACCACCGCCATGACAAAGTGGGAGAAACCCCATAACAGAGAATCCACCAGAGCAACATACAACAGCCCAAACAGACACCAATGCACTGAACAGGAGCCCCGGCAGGAGTGTCACTGCCCATGGAGACAGCCACTACCACAATCCCCAGCAAGCCAAGAACTGTTAAAGGGTAGAAACATTAAAGAAGGGCAGACATAAGGCACAGCCTGGCAAGCACTACAGGAGCCACACATCTCAGGGATGTCGAAAGCCAGCCACCAACATCTCACTGCACCATGAGCAGGAAGAGAGAGACACCACCCCACCAGGCCAGTGGAAACAGCGTTGGTACACTGGTACAGCAATATAGAGGAAGAAGCACAAACAGGCAGCTACTGCACCAGGAATGACAGCCCAGGAGCTTGTACAAGCAGTAAGATGACCAGCCAGGATGACACAGGGCACACGATGAAATGGACGGTGCAGCAGGACACTGCAGCCCACACACCTGAAGGATGGGGAGCAAGGAACCTAAAACAGGGAGGGCGGACAGCACAGCAAGTCACCAGTAACCCCCATCCAACACCACTGGGTACACCAGAGGATAAAGCCGAATGGTCTGCAACTGAAAGGCAGGGATCCCACAAAACAGCCAACTATCAGCAGAGTCAACACGGGCTGACCGCTTCACAAGGTGGATCCAAAACCCAGTAGGCCTGAAACACACCAGAATGGCAGTAAGAGACCCAGCAGAAAGGAAGCCTAGGCAAGGAACCTACCATATGAAGGGACACAAAGAACCATTCGAGCTTGCAGCACAAGTCCAAAAGCGCCAGGCTCTAAGAAACAGAACCACCAATACACAAAACATGGAAAAGGTAATCAGCAGGCCAAAGCTACACAAGCAGGAAACATAGCCCAATGTGGCAGAGGGCACAACAGCACACCAGAGGTGCCAGGAGATATACAAAGACCAATCAAGAAGCCAAATAACCAAAGAGGCGGAGGATGCTGCAACCAAGACACGCACCAGGTCCAAGGCATGGCTGCACATCGGCCAGAGAGGAGAGCCCAAGACCCAAGGAGAAGCAGGAACAAATAGTAACATCAGGGCAGTCACCAAACCAGTGCCCAAGCAAACAGACCCACCCCAATTCATCCAGAGGGAAGCACTGCACACCCAGACCTGGAAGAGGGATTAGCCTGGCTCCAATTATTTTATGGCACTCCATTTGGAGAAGGGAATATGTTGACCTTACTCAAAAGTTTATTGAAGACTAGCTGTACCCGGCCACGCATTTGCTGTGGCTCAGTCTGGTTAAATGGAAGAGAAAGAAAAGAGTAAGCGCACGTTTCTAATATGTTAATTTCACAATGCTTGTGGGTATACAATATGTTTTTGTGACTATTGTCTCTATGCATCCCTTGTAGTTGTTGCGCAGCAACCAAATCGATAGGCTCCGTTCGGCCTTTCGATTAAAAACACACGTATGTTGGACAGCGCGTATTCAAATCCAACATTGTGTATATATAAACACTCGCTAAAGTTGCAAAGTGAACCAACTCCTCCCCCTCCCTCCACCCACTTCCCCGTCTGCCATCCTGACACCAACTGTCCATCCTAATATATGTATACTATTGTCTCTATGCATCCTTTCTTAATGTTGCAAAGTGAACCAACTCCTCCCCCTCCCTCCACCCACTTCCCGGTCTGCCATCCTGACATCAACTGTCCATCCTAATATATGTAGACTATTGTCTCTATGCGTCCCTTGTAGTTGTTGCGCTGCAACCAAATCAATAGGGTCTGTTCAGCCTTTCGGTTAAAAACACGCGCGTATTGGACACACGCGTATTCGAATCCAACGTTGATTATATTTAAACACGCGCTTAATCGAATCCAACGTTTTGTCAACATTTCAAAGCATTTGTTGAAGAACATTCGGAGATTAAAGATTTGGAACAAACGAACATTGACATTTTTATGTGTCTGTTCGGGCTTTCGATTAAAAACACACGCATATTCGACACACGAGTATTGGAATCCAACGTTGTGTATATAAAAACACGCGCGTATTCATATCCAAACTTGTGTCAAAATTTCAAAGCAATCAGTGAAGAACTTTCGGAGATTTGCGATTTTGAACAAACAAGCATTTACATTTTTATTTATATAGACTAGCAGCCCGTCCTGACGTTGTCCGGGTATGAAATAGAATGTGTGCAATGTGTGTAATAGGCAAGGGAAATGTATTTTAAAATCTCACGGTAGACAACTTTTTTAGCATGAAGTGTCACAATAGTTAGGCATGTGTGTGCAGATACTGTGTGTACCTCGGAGTAAGAAGTATCAGCAGATTTCTCTAGCGTGTATGTACTACACTTCCGTAGGTAAGCGTGTGTGAAAGTGCATTCAGTTGTAAATTTCGTGTCCCCGCAGGCACGCTGAATCGCGTCATCCCCTGCTTGAGGCCCGGCTCCAGTTTTGTTTGATGTTGTGCTTGTGGTGTAAAGTCGTTGATGCAGAGAGTTGAGTGGGTGACAGCGCGCACTGGAGAAGCTGCGCGTGTGGTAAAGTACAGTCAGCTCAAAGGTTAGTGTCCCAGCAGGCGCGCTTAGTCGCGTCATCCACCGCCTGAGCCCGGCTCCAGCCCTGGTTGATGTTGTGCGCCTGGTGTCAATTCGTTTATGCAGAGAGTTGAGTGTGTGACAGCGCACAGGAGATGCTGCAGTTAGTGTCCCCGCATGCACTGTCCTTTATGCAGAGAGTTGACTGGCTGCCAGCGCGCATGATACTGTGCAGTTATAGTCCCCGCAGGCACGATCAGTCGCGTCTACCCCCGCCTAATCCCCGGCAATTGCCGTGCCCATTGGCCACGCCCCTTGCTCCCGCACAATTGCCGCACCCATTGGCCTTGGCCACGCCCCCGGCCCAACGCACACGTTTGTTTTCGACATGCCCTCAAGGCATGTTTTTTTGGGGGGGATGTGACGCGCGATTGTTGCCGGTTGTCGTGCCCATTGGCCACACCCCTTGGTGCCGCGCAATTGCAATTGCCGCGCCCATTGGCCTTGTTCACGCCCCCTAGCACACGCCCCCAGCACAACTCAGCGATAAACCAACGCCATAGATTTAATTTACTTAGGTTTCACCTAAATGTTTTCCCCTGTATGATGGCCTATTCACCGGAATCTTCGCCGTATACAAACTCCCGCCTTGCCCATGCAATGGTATGTCTACACAATGCAGTTTGCACATCTTTTTCTTCTGTAAGTTTTATTCAAACCATCGCAAAAGATTCATATTGCCAGCTATGCACAAATATAATTTTAGGCAATGTCGCACAGGGATGTGTTTTTTTCAATCATTGTCCAGTCGCTTTGTTTTTTACGGTGTTGAGTCTTTTTTATGCCTTTCTTGGAAGACTAGGAGAGTGCATAATAGCCTTGAATGATTTATACATTTTTATTCTGTCTATAATGTATGGTTTTAATGATATATTATTTTGTATAATGATGAATGTTTTTGTCTTGTATGTTTTGTGCTTTTATAATCTTAGCGAATAAGGATCGAATAAAGTGATTCACTGACTGACTGACTGACCAGCCAGGGGCAGATCCCAGCAGGCAACCAGCCCCATGAGAAGTAGCACCTGCCCACAAGAGAAGCGAGGGGGGCCACCTGACACAGAAAATTCTGGGAAAAACAGCAGACAGAGAGCCAGAATCTGCGAGCAAGGGCCATCAAGGGAACAAACTCCCCACAGCAGTGGATGCGGCATGTGGAGTGCAAGCCAGTCAGAAAGCAAAGAGGCGACCACATAGGGAACCGAGCATGCAGACCTCCAGCGAGACCCCCACACATGAAAGCCAAACCCGGCCAATGCCCGGAAGACGAAGAAAGGCCAGAAGCGCAAACCGCCGCGACCAACGAGAATGACGACCAATGCCAGCAAGAGCTGGGGAGGCTGCCAGAGAGTATAGCGGCCCACCACAAACGCAGCTTACCTCTGCCAGAAAGAAACCATTGCAGACCTCCGGATGTGCAACTCTATACACACAGCCATGCCAAACCCAGCCAGATGCAATCTCAACAGGAATCTAGCTGGGCTCCCCACAGATGGAGGAAGGAGCTAGCAGTGGCACACAGGACACCGCAGGAAACACCAGCACACTGACAGCACCCCACAAGACAGCCGCACCGCAGGCCCTGAGGGAGAAGCATGCAGAAAGGAGCTTTGGCAATGCAAAAGCCGCAGGAGCATGTGCACCGCTTGACCCAGACATAACCCAAAGGCCAGTCAACAGCAGTTGACTGAACACAGACAAAGCAGAAAACCCCCAAAAGCAGCCACCAATCGAGCACCCTCTTGTCAGAAGTCAGGGACATACCCACAGAACCACACCCTCAACTCATCAGGCAACCAGGAAGCGCCTTATCAGAGCCCCCACCCCCAAAGGCAGACCAAGCACAAAAATGGAAGCTGTAGGAGACAAAATCTCCTGGCAAAGCACACACGCCCATAAGCCAGCCAAAGGCAAGCATCGCAGACCTCTGACTGACAGTAAGAAATGAAACAAAAGAGGAGCTCCAATCTGCCACCCATAGGCAGACATGCTGCCCCCCTTCCCTGAATTGCCGGCTCCCGCATGGTGACAATTAACATAAAATCTAACTTTAATGAACTTGGAAGATAAATAACCACGAATTCTGGAAAGTTTTAAAATCTTTAACTAAAATTTCAGGTGCATGTGAACAATCTAAAATACAGTGCAATCACCAACATTCATAGGAGAGAAGAAATGTAATTAATAAACCACAATTCATTTGTCTCAGACTCACGCAATAATCAATGCTCAATTAGAGAGAAAGAAGACAGAAAACAAGATAAAGTACATAAGCAAATATAACAGAAAATTATAATTACCAAGGATGGTGTGGAAGACCAACCCCCTGGCCAAAGGACTTGTAAGGGTCCCCTGGGATAGGTCAGGAGACAAAGTCTTCAGGACATGAATCCGGACAGGACAGCAAACCTCTCTAAGATACCGACGGATGCATCGCACCCCTCTCTGGCACTCTCTTCCTCCTTGAGATTCTTCCGCAATCTT
Organism: Lissotriton helveticus; assembly: GCF_964261635.1. Taxonomy (NCBI): domain Eukaryota; kingdom Metazoa; phylum Chordata; class Amphibia; order Caudata; family Salamandridae; genus Lissotriton; species Lissotriton helveticus. The sequence goes on from NC_136061.1 coordinate 1,685,438,710, forward strand.
CAAATCTAACCCAATTAGATCAGGATATCTTCAAGTTCTGCAATCTGCTCCCTGAGCCCTGCTCTGCTCTTCTTCAGTCTCTTTAGCTCTCCCTCAGCAAATCTCAGCATCCAGCTCTCCGCAATATGCACCCCGCTCTCTTCTTCCTCTGCTTCTCTCTGCTCTTCACTGCGCTGCAAAATCTTCTCTTCCCCCCAATTAACTAAAAACTATCTTAATTATACCTTTCATTCTCCATGTTCCACCCACTAAAGTTTCAATATCGGGGAAATACAAGATTTGATTGGTCAAGCAAGGGGGATCTTCATCACACCATGCTCACATGTCAAAAAAATCAGTTTAACCATTGTTTGCAAACCCATCCCTTACTTTTTATTCATACATTTTATTCCCATGTACTAAATGTAACAATGTTGATACAAATTTGACTTTATTATGAATGTGTTTCTTCATAGTTGAACTCTGCACCATCCTTTCCAATTTTTGCATGCCTCCCCTCAGTGGGCATGCACACATTTCGCGTCACTCAGTTCAATTCGGTTATGCGAGAAAGGCCCAAATACGCACTAATGATAAAAGTCAAAAGAGAGATGTTATTTTCTTAAACAAAGTGTTTGCACTGAATACCACCCACCTCTACTCTGTCCCATTAGCATTAATAGAATAGGTGCTTTTATTTTCAGCTAAGCAGGTGCCATGCATGCGAGTCTTCAAGACTCAATTTTAATAGCTTCTGCTCATGTGCAATAATTTCCCTCCAAGAGTTACTTCGTCATCCTACGTAGATGTAGTTGATGCATGCGCAAAACAGTTTTCCGTTTAAAAGCGACATTAGACCTACTTCATTGTAATTCCAGTTAGTACATGCATACACTAGCTTCACTAACCCACATGTTTATGTAATTTGGATATTAGGTTTCACAAAACTTTCTTAATAACTTGTTAGTGAGTTAAACAAGTGGATTGCTTCTGAGCAAGTCTCTTTTCCCCAAGACCTTGCTCCATCAATCTCCTCTCTGATGGCATTTTGAGCCATCACAAAATTACCCATCCCTTCCCAGATGACAACTTCAGCAAATCTCAGTTTTCCTCTTATTCCCTCTGAATTGAATCAGTTACTTCTTTTCTTTCTAATTCTTTCATCTTTTTATATAGCTTTCCTTTTATCTCTTCTAATTGGATTTCTTCAAACTCTCTCTTTCTTTTCTTTCCATTCCCATTTACTTCTGCATGTATACTTCTTTTCCCTTTACTCCTGCAACACTTGCATGTGATCATCATTATTAATACTATTGTCATTATCATAACTACTGGTAGTAATAATTTACCTAAGAAACTCTTTCCAAAATTAGTAAACCAATTCCCTATTGATGTGATGCTCTTTGTTAGTCTCTCCCATACACCGTCAACCTCCAATTGGGTCACATCTTTATGAATTCTTGCAATATTTTTAATATACCCTTTAATTTTGCAGAACCATAGACCTTATTGCAACCATTTCCGTATTAATCATTAAGAATCCTCCAGCAGTATCAGTCAAAAGACGATCTACTACTGTTGACAGTTTACGAATTTTGTGTGAATTCAGAACAACTCCAACTGAGGATACCAATGTACCAAATATATCACCCACTATTTCAGAAAAACTAGCTCTCCTTCTTCGTGTTAGTCCATTAGATATTTCTTTGATTCCATTGATTCTATCCACATGGTAGATCTTTGGAAATACTATTCCAAAATAACAGCTACCGTACCACCATGCAGGTAACCTATAATAGGCATTTCTCCCACACACATAGTATATTCCTGGAAATACAAGATCATTTCCCTCGTTTAGTCCCCATCCCCCTATAATTAGGAAATTGTGTTCACATTCACTGGAACCAATCAAAATGTTATTATAATCAGTCTTCAACCCATGTAGGCAGAATTTTCCCTTCTTCACAAAGTCTAGGGACATTACAGCATGAGCCTAGCCCTTTGCAAAACGCCCTTTGCAAAATTTCCCTCATTCCCAACCCATGGAGGTACATGAGATTTCTGTTCAGCAGCTTTCTTTGTTAAATCCTGTCTCCTTTCTTCGACTAAATTTAAAAATAATTTCTCTTCTTCACGCAATATACATGTTAAGTTATTCTTGTGTACCTGACCTATATCTATTGGGCTCATTGTTAAAAAATACTCGCTTATAAATTGTGTATTTTTACTACTAAATACTAGATTCACATTCTTTCAAACTGGTAATTCTGAAAACATTAAATATAAGTTTGAATAAAGATACTGGAGCTTTCCAGGTATATAAAATAAACTTGAGAGTACACTACATGATACACCATATATTAAAGGTATATGGTGGTAAGTCACTCCTGATATGGATGAAGGTAATTTCATACATACATAACAATCACTAATTTCCATTATATCAATGTACTGAAACACATTTAAAGGCAAATCATTACTTGATTCATTATGAGGATAGATAGTCTCATCTACTTGCTCAAGTTTTGTTTTAGTTCTTTTCATAACTATATCTACTTTCTCATTAGTAACTGTATTATTCTTGTTATTTGTTACCATTAACAAAGGTACCACCACTGTTAGAAATAACCACATTAATATTAGTAGTAAAATACTACACAGGAAAACTTTAAGACATCTTCGTTTTAAAACTCGTTTTGGTTATTCAGTAACTTCGACTTCTGTCATGTTGCAGTCTGAGAAAATGTTCTTTTCTCTTTCTCTTTCTTTATTTGATTTTTATTAAATACAGTCTTTTGTTTTAGGGTGGTCTTAATTCTCTTTCATCACCCTGTGCAACATGAAGTCTCTCTGATTCTTCAACTAAATCTAAATGTTCAAATAATTTTAATGCAACATAGGTCCACTCAGGAACTTTGTATTTTCTGTTTAAAAATCCTCAACCTTCACGTGAGTCTTGCTATTGGTTGTTTAGGTTGAGTTTGGCTTGATACCTCATTTACTTGCTCTGGTTTCTTCCATGACTTCCTTAGGAAGCATCTTAATCTTTTTACTCCACCTGGCCAATTGTCACCCTTTCTGATTCTTTTGACCTGAACTACACTTTCACCCTCTTTGTCTTTTTCTAAGGTTCTTTTATTTTCATTTTGCCTGTTCTTGTTCTTTTGCACTTTCTGATTGTCTTTGCTCTGTATTTTCTGTATTTGGATTTTCTTCCACCTGTACCTGTTCAGGTCTTATTGTTGTTATATCTTTTTTAACCTGAACCTGTTCTTCTTTTTCTAACTGGTCCTGTGCAGGTCTTATTACAATTTGTTCCTCTTCTGCCTGAACCTGTTCTTCTACCTCTATCTGATCCTGTGCAGGTCTTATTATAATTTGTTCTTCTTCTGTGTGAACTTGTTTTTCTTCTTCTATCTGTCCCTGCTCAGGTTTCTGAGTAGCTTTGTTCACTTCTACCTGAGTGTGTTCTTCTTTCCCTGTCTTTTCTTTTCTACTACCCTGTCTCACTAATTGATTTCTTCTTCTTGTTTTGTTAACAACTTCAGGTATTTCAATAACTGGTATCCACCCTTCCTGACTTGTACTTGGTTGTTCTTCATCTATTTGTCTATCACAATCTATCACATTAGATTCTTCAACTTCACAACCCTCAGCTTCTGACATTTCAGCCTTTTCAGTCAGTTGCGGCTTGCTGTTCAGGTGGGCTTGGAACTCTTCTGGCATGACTAGCGTGAATCCAATTGGTTAAACCTTCATACTTCACCGCTGTGGTAGTGACCAGTATGACTTGTCGTGGTTTATCCCACCTGGGTGCGAGACATGATTTCCTTGAGTGTTTCATCACTAACACCCAGACTCAAGGATTCAAATCCCGCATCTGGTTTGGTAGTCCTGCAACTGCATCTTCTCCAACCAGATGAGAGACAGAACGCACCAGATCGGCCAATCCTTTGCAATAGTCCTATACAAGATCATCAGTTATATTCATCAATTTATTTCCAGGAGTAAATGCTTGTCTCTTTGCCCTTCCAATGAGTATTTCATTAGGACCCAATCCTGTTTTCCTATCACAAATGCTTCTGAGACCCATCAATACAAGAGGCAATGCATCTGGCCATTTTAGCATTGTGTATCCACACACCATCCCTAATCTTGACTTGATTGTGCCATTCAGCTGTTCAACTACTCCAGAAGCCTCTGGGTGATAAGCACAGTGCAGTTTTTGTTCAATGTTAAATGCAGCACAGAGTAATCAAATTATTTCATTATTAAAATGAGGGCCTCTATCTGATTCCAAAGTGGCTGGAAAGCCGAATCGAGGTATCAACTCTCTCAAGAGTAATTTAACAACTGTGAAACTGTCATTTCTTCTAGTGGGGTATGCCTCCACCCATCTTGAGAACAAGCCCACTATGACAAGGACATACTTCAATCAGTTGCACGGAGGCAACTCAATGAAGCCCAACTGCAACGTGGTGAACGGTCCTTCTGCCTTTCTAAAATATTTTCCCAACTAACCACTGTCTTTCTTCCTGGATTTTGCTGATGACAGATTAAACATCGTTGGCAAAGGCTCCCTGCAACTACCCTGAACTTTGTCTAAATAGTCTCATCATTGCATCCCTACCTGTGTGTGTTGTTACATGATATACCCTCGCCATTTGAGAGAGCAAACAATCTGGCATGACTAGTATGCCATCTGAGTATACCCATACTTAATCATCAGTCCTTTCTATACAACCTCACCTTATTCAGATTTCCTTTTCCTTTTCCTCCACTTCTTCCTGCAACTGTCTGTCCTCATCCCATGTTTCTAGAGCGTAGAAAAACGGATGTACGACATTACAACGCATGCTTTTACATCGCATGCTTTTACAACGCGTTTTTTACAACGCATACCATTACAACGCATAGTGCTTTTGGGCGCTGGATAATGAATAGTTTAATTTACTATTCCAACTCCAGTCCCCGTGGACACTAGGGAAGGTTATTGGATAGTAAATTAACCTATTCCCTATCCTAGAGCGCCCCCCAGCGCAATGCGTTGTAATGGTTTGCGTTGTAAAAGTTGCGATGTAAAGGCACTGCGTGGTAAAAGTTGCGTTGTAAGTGATGTTTCCCTAGAAAAACATAAGTTGGCAGATGGTTTAATCTGTTTCCATTTTCTTGTTGATTGACATTGTATTTCTTAGACAATATTGAGCAATCTGGTCAGCATTTCGATTACCTGCCATCACATAGTAATTTCCTGACTGATGTGCAGCACACTTGACCACTGCTATTTCTTTTGGCAATTGTAATACTTTCAATAATTCTTTTACATTGTTGGTGTTTCTAAGAGGAGATCCTGAAGAAGTCAGAAATCCTCTCTGCATCCAGAGCTGACCAAAGTCGTGCACAACCCCAAAACCATATTGACTCTCTGTGAATCTGGTTATTCTCCAGTTCTTCCCAATTTTGCATGCCTTCGTTAAGGCCACCAATTTAGCTACTTGTGCAGACTTGACTCCCGGTAAACAGGATGCTTCAATGACTCCTGATATTTTACAAACAGCATATGCAGCACTTAGCCCTCCTTCTTCCGTCCCCACCTTGACCCATCCACAAACAACACATGATCTGATTCTGTCAAAGGTACTTATCGTATGTCTGGGCGGGGCTTAGTACACATCTCAGTCACATCCAAACAATCATGATCAACTTCATATTTCACTTCTTCACAACAAGGGTCTGGTAATAAGGTGTGCACCTTATCACTGTCACATTCTCTGCTCCCAGAATCACTCTTTCATACTTGGTCATCCGACTGGGAGTGAGGTGCTGTGTTCGAGTTCTTGTTAAAATAATTTCAACTGAGTGTGGCACATAAAACTTAACAGGATGTCCCATCACAATTGATTCACTTTGCTCCAGACTCATACATGTAACAGCTACCGCTTTTAAGCAACCAGGTAAGGCTGAAGCCCCTGGATCCAAGATGGCAGAAAAATATGCCACGGGACGACGGCTATATCCATGCCTTTGAGTGAAAACTGACAGCAAAACAGCACTCCCAGCAAAACAGAGCAAATTCTTTTGACTAATCAGGCATTCCCAATACAGGTGCCTCACACAGACAATTTTGCAATTTCACAAATGCTTCCAGATATTTATCATTCCATTCGATTGGATCCTTTGCCCTTTTCCGAGTCAACTGTATCAATGATTCTTCAAGCAAGGAAGAGCCATTTATCCACTGTCTGTAATGTCCAACCCGTCCTAGAAACATTCTCATCTCTTTTCCGGATCTGAGGTAGTTGCATTTGTCTGATTATTTTTATTCTTTCTGGGGTCAATTTTCTAACTCCTCTTTCTATTTTATGCCCTAAAAATGTAACTTCTTGTTGGCAAAATTGCAATTTTTCTGGAGACACATTGTGTTCTCCTTCGGCCAAATGGTTCAGTAATGCAATTGTGTCAGTGACACAGTCCTCCCGTGTCTTTGATTCCACCAATAGGTCATCAATGTACTGAACCAAGACTAATTTCCCGGGCATAACTAGAGATTCTAGACACCTTATCTGAATTTGATATGAAATCGAGGGACTTTCTGTATACTCTTGAGGAACTCGGACCATACCAAAACACGATCTCTAAACCGGAAGGCAAAAAGATACTGGTTGTCTGGGTGTAAAGGAGTGGAAAACAATGCTTGACACACATCAATTACTGTGTACCAACTTGCATTCCAGGGTATTTGATAAAGGATCACTGCAGGATCTGGCACAACTGTGCAACAAGGCACTACAATTTTAATAATTTTCCTTAAATCATGCACTATCCTGTACTTACCACTAGGCATTTTGAGTCCCATAATTGGCGAATTAAAAGGACTACCCATTATTTATTTCAGAATTCCTTGCTCACTCATTTGGTTATTTACTGGAGCAACTCCTGCCTTTACTTCCGGACTCATTTTTTACTGTTGTATGTTTGGATAAATTGCACCTTCTTTCATCACTATTTTTACTGGATCTACATTTGCCATGGGCCCTATATCTTTTCCAGAAAAATCCCACACATCTGGGTTCATTGTATTTTTCAATTCTTCAGGCAATTCACTTTCAGTCAGTAGTGAAAACATCTAATCTACTTCTGTACCTTGCTTAGCTAGCATCATTTTGCAAGCCATATCTTCATCAGGTGTTTGAAATGCAACATCATCAGGAGAACAATAAATTGTGCAGTTCATCTTGCACAATAGGTCTCTTCCTAGCAAGTTCACTGGGCTTAAATCACATACTACAAACCGATGCATGTCTTTACAATTTCCAATATGTACTTCCATCGATTTTGTGACTGGTGCTCTAATCTGTTTGTTTGAAACTCCTACAACTTGGATAGTTTCTCCCGAGAGGGGTAGGTTTGGGATGTCTGCTGCTCTCACAGTACATTGGGTATCATCTGTGTCCAATAGAAAGTGATACCACTGCCTTCCACTTTCCCATCTATAAATGGACCTGTCTGGTCTACCAGCAAGGATGCGCCAAGCATGCACTCCTCTTCCTCCCCACTCAGGCACCGTCATTGCGAATAGTCCGAGTCAATTTCATCACTCTGCAAAAAATATTGTGAAATCATAGAATTATTCTTACCACTTTCTCCGTGAAATCTGGTGTATACACTTTATTTTTGAATGTTCACATGGTTTGGCCAAGGAGCTTGTGGCATCTGATACTGTGGAGTAACTACCTGTTGCTGCTGTTGCAGGTTCACAACCACTTCATTCTGCATCTGCGGATTTAAATTTTAATTTGTCCAATTATTGTTCTGGACATTTTTACACTCGTTCTTCCAATGTCCATGCTTTCTGCACGCATGACAAGGAAACCTCTTCTGTGCTTCCTCTCTACTCATTCATCCTCTTCCTTTTCCACCATTCAAAACTTGTTCACTCTGACTCTGCCCTTTTATCTGATTATCAGTTTGAGAAATGAAATGTGTTTCCTGGTGCTCTGCCAATGTTTCCTGTGCCCACATCATTTTTTCTTTTAGCATTCCATGTTTGCCTCAATGTCATTGCTCGAATATTGTGCATATTTCAATATCTTGTCTATTATCTTACTCTGCCAGCATAACATGTGCTGTTGAACCATCTAACTAATCTTTGCTCTCAAACCATACACAAACCAATATACAAATTGTCCCATATCATTATCTCCAATGCTTTCAAATCCACTATACTGCTTTAATACGTGTAGTAATCTATCATAATAAACGTGTACGGACTCTATTGGCTCTTGATTTGTTCAGTCTATTTTTACCCAATCCGTTTCTTTAGGAGAAATGTTCCCTTTCAGGAAAGTATTCACCTGGTGATATTTCTTCATCATCTCGTCTGATGGCGCCCCTTTCTTGGAATCTCTTGCACACTCCTCACTCGGCCAATCAACTGTAATCTTACACTCTGACCATAAATTAGCGGGTACTACAATATAAAATAACCCACATAAATATTTTAACAAAACCTTTGAAACCTTCACAAATCTTTCCACTTGTTTGTACCATTCAACAGGATTTTCTCTTAAGCTAGGGAAATCATTCGTAAATGACAACATATCCTGTCTGCTCCGAGGAACATGACCATATCCACCACCAGGAACTTCTCTCATAGGACACATTCTCTTAATCTTTTCTGACTCCCTCACTGGAAATGCAGACGATAATTCTCTTGCTTGTGCTTCCTATTTCTTTCTTGTCCCCCTGGCCCTCCATGTATCAATGTCTCTCCACTTTCTCAAAATGTTCATCAACTCTTTTATCTGTAGTCTTTTACCAGAAGTATTTATGTTTTCTAAATCTTTTTCAGTAAATTCCACTCTATTGACTGATGTATTGTGTAAAATTTGTGGAATAAAGGTGTTCCTCTTATCGGTGCAATTGGGGTGACCCTCCTAGGTTCTTCTTGGTACGGTGGAGGGCTTTTAAATAAAATATCCTACAACAGTTCATCATCTGATTCATCATATCCTGTCATATTCATGTGTTTTTTTTTTCTTACACTTGCTTCCTGACTGCTCTTCAGCCATTAATACTGAATATAAACCCTCTGTTACTACAGCTCTTCTCCAACGTTTCATTTGATCTCCACTTGATTCATACAGATATCTAGACAGAAAGCCTCTAAATATCCGACAATTTCTGAATTTCTCTTGTTCAAAAACCTCAATCTCCCATTCTTATAAATCATTATCCTGTGTCAATCAAGGATTTGGTTCTAATACAATCATTCGATTTCTCAAACTCTGAAGTATCCTTACATTAAAGGTACCATGATCTGGAAATGCTAAAACACCATCACCTTTCGTGTACTCTACCCAATTCTCCAACCATACACAAGTATGATATCCTCTTTCCATCATCCTAAATGAAGCAGGCATTTTAGATGGCGGAGTAGTAATTCCCTCTCTAGTCATCAGAGGCTTGTCTTTCTTAAAGAAGTTCTTGATTTTCTTTATTATCGTCATTTTCTTTGTTTCTGCAAACATTTCAGATGGATGATATCAAAAAAGAGTCTTCCGTTTATCTTCGAACTCTATTACCTACGTCCCGTCCTATGTCAACATGACTCACACCGGCGAACACCCATTACAACGATGTTCTCACTTCGCGGTGCCATCACAATGCGATTTTCACATCGCAGGAACCCTTACATCATTCACCTGAACAATGCAATCTCTTGCATCGCAGTGTCCTTCACGTAGCTTGCTATTACTATGCAAGTCCGTGTAAGTAAATAGCGTCCTAACCACGGATGGCCAATTAAATAATATTATTAAAGCCAATACTTTTGTTATCAATATATATATATACATATATATATATTCACTGAAAAAACCATAGGTTTCACACCAGTTATAGTTAGCTGGAAATTTTACTCGCATAAAACCATTGAAATTCCCACGTTATAGTTAGTTGGACTCACTATAACTTGCGCGTGCAATGCACTGCTGATGACGTCACATATTACATCACTCATGACATGGTCAGTGACATCACTCATGACATCACTGATGACACCATCCAGTGAATGTGTGTCTTTCCGAAAAATAAATATGTGTTATATATGTATATGTAAAAGTTGATGGAAGAATAAATGTTTAAATACGTGTTTACATGGATGTTTTTTTTTTTTAAATTGATTGGTTAACTGGCTTATTAAGTGTATCTTAGTGAATACATATATAAGTGAGTAATGTTTAAATATTTAAATATATGTATTAGTGTTTCACTTTGTGTATAAGTGACTGCATGGGTTGGTGAGTAGCTACATGTGTATGTATATGGGTTATTAGATGTTTTTTTTAGTATCAGTATGAGTGTCTGTATGGTTTGGTGGGGGTATTACTTAGCACATAGATGCATGAGTGACTGACTCTCTGTTTGTATGTGTTTTAAAGACAGCATATGTGCAGGACTGTATGGGTGAATGAGTTTGTATATGTGTATGTTAGTGAGTGAATGACTGTCTCACTAGTGTCTTTATCAGTAACTACATATGTTTTAATCTAGTTTATGTGAATATTGATGTATATAAGTGAGTATATGTGAGAGTAAGAGATTGTAAGAGTTCCTGTTTAAATAAGTATGTGTTTCTATAAGTGATTGTTTAAGAGAGTAAATATGTGTAAGCTTCCTTAGAAGTAAGGTGGTAGTGTGTGTATAGCTGTATATGCAAATAAATGGATGTTCAATAGTTTATTTGCATGTGTGAGTAACTTTTGGATGACTGCCGGTGTGTAACAGGATTTATAGGTGTATCACTACATATGATGAGTGAGTATATGTATGAGTGACTATATAGAACTGTTGGTGAATGAGTGGATGTGTATATAGATGGTGGAATTACTGAATTGGTTGTTGTAACTGGTATGGGTATCTCCATTTTAAAAAAATTTTTAGTTTCTATTTTTGAATATGTGTTTCAAGGGTTACATTACAGTGAAAGGAGGTCTGTCACTCTGTCACAAGGATGGTGTCATCAGTGATGTCATGAGTGATGTCACTGACCATGTCATGAGTGATGTAATATGTGACGTCATCAGCAGTGCATTGCACGCGCAAGTTATAGTGAGTCCAACTAACTATAACGTGGGAATTTCAATGGTTTTATGCGAGTAAAATTTCCAGCTAAATATAACTGGTGTGAAACCTATGGTTTTTTCAGTGAATTTCATAGATTTTTTAAATGCTAATTCCTAACTATAACTGGTGTGAAACCTATGGCTTTTTCAGTGAATTTCATAGGTTTTTTAAATGCTAATTCCTAACTATATATAGGGCCTCAAACCTATGTTTTTTTCAGTGAATTTCAAAGGTTTTTTAATAGCAAATCTCTATAGCTATGAAATATAATATTTTTTATAATGAATTTTATATTGTATATTTTTGTAATACTATTTTTTTTATGTATATTTTTCCCTTTTTTTTTGTTTTGCCCTGGAGCGCTCCCGGTGCACGTACCGGTGAGCACACCGGTAAGCGCAGTGGCGGAGCGCCCCGGTGCGCGTACCGATGAGCGTCCCGTTAGCGCTATTTCCGCGAACGAAAACAACATTGTGACGTATCGCGTAGCCGCGACGCCGTGCGTCATAAGACACGTATCGTGTAGCCGCGAAATGCGTCTTATGACGCATGGCGTAAGCGCACCCGGAAGCGCCTGAGCGCATACGATCGTGCAACGTAAGCGCCCCGACGCGCTTACGCTACGCGCCCCGGGGCGCGCCCCCGTGCGCGCCCCCGTGCGCGTAGCGTAAGCGCGTTGGGTCATGTGACCTGAAAATAACACTTTTCATTGGTTCAGAACAGTTTTGTTTTCCAAATGATGAAATCTCGGGTCATGTGACCTGAAAATAACACTTTTCATTGGTTCAGAACAGTTTTGTTTCCAAATGATGAAAGCCCCCACCTTTTGTCCTCATTCTCACTTTGTTCTTTGAGTGAGGAAGACCTGTTTCCATTCATTCAGAAATGGCTACTGTAGCAGCAGCAGCAGCAGGAGCATCTGCACCACCACCACCAACTTCACCACCACCACCACAAGGACCACCACAACACCACATTGGTGGTGAAGAGGAGGAGGAGGAGGAGGAAGAGGAGAGGAGGTCTTTCCTGGCTGTAGACAATCCCCCTTATAAACAGAGAGAGCACATTGTATGGGAGTTTTTTAAATTCCCAAGGGGCGAAAAGAAAGTCAATGCGGCGAAAGTGACATGTCTGATATGCGGCACTGTACTTTCCAGGGGGAACCCTGCGATAAAGTACTCTTTTGGTAATAATACCATGATTCGCCACATGCAACGGAGGCATCCCAACAACTATTCTGCGGCAGAGGTGAGAGAACTAATCAGAAACCCTCCCCAATCTTCTGCAAGCACCTCCACAGGCAAACAACACACTCCATCGGGTCCAGAGGCAAGGGAGATGATCCCAAACATCCAAACCCAGTTTGGAGATTTTAAAATTGTTTGCGTATTTTGTGGGACTACAATTTCTTATCGTGAACAAAGCATCAAATTGATTAACCGTGCTGGACACAACCACCAGTGCAAAAAGAAGCCTTAATTTTTTCTTGATTCTTTTTGCTCCAGTTGAGCCGTTTACAACTCCCTATTTTTTTTGTCCCCATAAAAATTACAAAAAAATATAAAATTGTTCATAAAAGCCAAAAAAAGTAAAAAATGTTCAAAAAACAATAAAAAATATATAACACAACAAAAGAATAAAAAAACTGTTCTTTTAGAACTACCTCCAATTTATAAAAAATGCTACATTTTTGAAAAACTGTCATTCTTTTTTCTCCAGGGTACGCGTACCAGTACGCACACCGGGGCGCGCACCCAAAAAAATAAAAAAAAAATAAAGAAGGAGTGAGCATGAGGGAAGGACACAGAGAGAGTGATGTTAAGAGAAAGAGAGCTAGAGGGAGCAACACAGAGGGACTGTGTATTAGATAGTAAGACAGAGAGAAGGTGTAATACGGTGTAAGTGAGAAAAGGAAAATGAATAAGGGAGCAAAAGAAGGGAAGAGAGAGGAAGAAGACTAAAGCAGAGGTACTGTGAGAATGTGAGTGGGTGTTGAAAGTAAAGGGAAGGACAGTAAAGGATGGGGAATGAGGGGTAGTGACGGAACCGGAGTAAAGGAACAGCGGTGAGGGAGGGTGAGAATAGAGCAGTGAGTGTAAGTAAAGAGGGGTGAAAGAGGGTGGATAAAAGTGAATAAGGGTAAGACATGGGGAGAGACCGAGAGAAAGGACAGAGAGAGTAAAGGAAGGAGTGACTGAAAGGGACTGAGTGAAGCAGAAAAGAAAGGTAAGTGAGGGAGTGTGGGTGAGTTATAGGGAGTGAGCATGACGAAAGAGTAGTGACAGAGTGAAGGGACAGAGACAGTGACGGTAAGAGAGACAGAGTGAGGGAACGGGAGTGAGGAACTGTGAGGACAGACGGACGAGAGAAGGAGTGAGAGGAGTGAAGTAAGTGAGTAAGGGAAAGGGAATGTATGATGGAGCGAAGGAAGGGAACAGAGGGTAAGGGAAGTAAAGCAGGGGGACTGAAAGAAGTTGAATGTGGCAGGAGAGTAAGGGAAAGAGGAGTAAACATGGAGGATAAGAATAAGTGAGGGAAGCAGAGTAAGGAAACGGGAGTGAGGTAGGGTGAGAGAATAGTAGTGAGGTTAAAGCAACAGTGTCAGACACACACACCAATATTTCTTTAGCAGAGCAAAAGGTATGCACTCCAGACACTGCAACCATGAATGGCACAGAAAACCTCTAATTCTACACACATATCCCTCATGTTAACCAATTAAAACTCTTCCCTCACTATTACAAAACTAACACCCTTCCCCCCTCAGCCCTTTCTGCCTGTTACCATAGCAACTCTCTCCTCACTGAGCTCTCAGGTTTAAAAGTTTATTCTACAATGTTGCAAATGAACTCAGCAAGGATGTTTGACCTCTCAATACACCAGCTTATCCAGTGCAATGTTTCTTTAAATGACTTTTTCTTAACCATTCAAATTACTTCTTTCACAGAACAGAACCATGCACCCTAACTTTCAGTTTTCAACTATCTGAATCCACCAATCATTGCTTGTGATGCACTGAAACTCCAATTTTTTTTTTGCAAACTCCTACTGTTCCAACTGCCATTTCATTTCCACACTTCATCTGACTGCACCAGAACCTCCTCTCACCATGTATCTGTCTGGATTATTGGACATAGCTACATCCACTGGGCTCAAAGGTACGCAGCTATTAGAAATTTTCACAACCTTGATTTACCAAAAGTGGACATCAAGTGGATTGGCCAGAGAGAATTGAGATGTCACCAATTGATACCATTGGTGAAAACCCTTTTTGCATCTGCCACACCCTCACCTCATAATTCTGCACTGTGGTGGAAATGATTTAGGCACTTTGACTGGGGTAGGTCTGGAAATGCTTTTAAAGGACACCTTTGAGCAATTGATGGCACTTTTTCCTCAAACTGCCTTGGTATATTCCAATATATTCCAAAGCCAGAAATGGAAGTGGTCCAACCAATTTTGTCCACAATTTGAGAAAGCACGGAAACATGTGAATACATCTGTTTCTGCTTACATGAGAGACTATGGAATGGGTTCAATATACAACAATAACTTGCGTTACAACATGCAAGATATCTACAGAGGAGATGGTGTGCACTTCTCAGATGAGGGGAATAGAATATTCCTCCTGAATTTAAGACTGTGCATTGGAACCTACTTGTAGGTACCTAAATCAGCCACAGAACCCAAAAGCTCTTTTCAGGGCTACCCTACCTCTCATCACTCAAAATGATTATTTTACTCTAACTTTTTTCACTGTTTTTCACCGAAGTACGCTCCCCGGTACGCTCCCCGGTGCGCGTACCGGGCGCTCCCCCCGCGCAAATTTATGGGCCTCCTAAGCCCCCCTCAAAAAACCTAGGGGGTCAGGGGGTGTCTACCGTGCCCCCTTTTACCCATTCCCAACGTTGTTTGTCCTCCATCTTGTGTCTCAATTCTACCGAAACACAAGATGGAGGACTCCCGTAGCGCTGCCGGTGCGCGTACCGGGACGTGCACCGGTAAGCGCTCCCAAAAAAATTTGGAAGTTAATTTACATAAAAACCACTGGAGAGACTTTCACCAAATATAGAATAGGCCCTACTACATACCAGTCCCTACCATTTTCCCAAATTTGGTGGTATTCCATTGAGCCATTTGGGTTGTAGCCCTGTCTAAATATCCTGAGGTAAATTACATGACAAAAACACATATGAAAGTATTAGAATTTACAACCAATTAAAATGTTACTTTCGTTTTGTATTTTTATGTGCTGACATTTGATTGGTTATGTACATGAATATATATGAAAAATTAGAGGGAAACACGGCCATTTTGACTAGTATTACCTGAGGTACATTTCTAAAGGATTTTCACTGAAAACTTCAACTGCTTTCTGAAAGGTAAGTTGTTAATTTGTAAGGGGAACTATGTTGTGCACTTTAAGTAAATTTAGAAAAACGTTTTCTGTTAGTTATTTACTGTCCCTCTGTTATAGTTATAGATTGAGATAGGCTTCTTTGTTATAGTTATGGATTGAGTTAGGCTTCTCTGGTATAATTATGAATTTACTTAGGCTTCATCACATGCACTTTTTTATATTTCTTCTTCCTGCCTGATACCATACACTGCCCAAAGATAACTTCACTGTTAAAAACTCAGAAGTACCTCTCTGAACTTAAACCCAACAGTGCCCTAACTCTACTGATATAGTTATTTTTTATGCAATTTACAGCAAGAAAATGGAAGGAAAACAAGAAACCATCAATATTTCTTTTGAAATTACCGATGAGGAGATTCTTCAAGAAGATTTTGTTGACGAGGATTTTATGGATGAGTCTCTGGACCAACAATTTATTGACTGTTTACAAAATATTGAATCATGCAATTTTGAGGAGATTCCAGATCATCTGATGCTGGAAGTTTTATAAAATTATGAAAATTCTAAACAATAAATTTTTATTTAATAATTAAAAATTGTTTGAGACATTATTCATTTTTATATGTAATTCATGAAGTAGTACCAAAATGATTATAATATAAAGTAAGACTTACAGTATACTGTGCAACTTTTTAATGTTACATAGTAAGTTTACTCATAGTTACTTCCTTTCTCCCACTATATTATCTCCAATGTGTATTTGACATCTCTTTTTCATCTCCTGCCTCCTTTCTCTCACTGTCTGTCTCTAATGCACCATATCACCGCCAATTTTGTGTAGATTCAGAAGAGAATAAAATGTAATACTTGAAAACGTCATAAGGGAGCAGGGTAGACTACCCATGATCCCCTAGGCCTTCTCAGGGAGTGCTTGAAGGATCTGTTTCTGCTTTCTGACAGACTATGGTATGGATTCCATATACCACAATAACTTCTGTAACAACATGCAAGATATCTACAGAGGAGACGGTGTACATTGAATTTAAGACTCTGCATTGGTACCTACATGTTGGTACTTAAATCACCCATACAACACGACAACTCTATACAGAGCTACCCTACCTCTAAGCACTTTAAATTATTATTTTACTGTTTCACTGGGTTTTCCCCATGGTACGCTCCCCGGT
The DNA here is from genome assembly GCF_964261635.1 of Lissotriton helveticus. NCBI lineage: Eukaryota > Metazoa > Chordata > Amphibia > Caudata > Salamandridae > Lissotriton > Lissotriton helveticus. Next base: position 1,685,455,363 of record NC_136061.1, read on the forward strand.
ACGCTCCCCGGTGCGCGTACCGGGCGCTCCCCCCATGAAAATCGATTTTTTTTTCCCCGCGGGGCCCTTTTATGGCCCCCACATCAAACCTAGGGGGTCAGGGGGGATTCTACCCTGCCCCCTTTTGGTCATTTCCCCCTTTGTTTTTGCCACCTCTTGTATCTCGATCCTACCGAGACACAAGATGGCGGCCGCTCCGGACTCTTTGGAATGTTGACAGGCACCCAAGAGCCAATCAGCTTTCCGCTCGCGAACTCGCGTAGCGCGCTGGTACGCGCCCCGGTGCGCGTACCGGGGCGCGCATATAGATATATATATATTTTTTAACCTAAATTACTCAAAATCCACTGGAGCACATATCTTGAGACATAGCAAAGGCACATCGGGCTACCAGTCCCTACAATTTTGGGTGGAAATCCATTCAGCCGTTCGGACTAAAAGTGAGTCCAACCGCCCTATGGAAATTAACATGGAGAAAACACGTTTTGGGACCCCCCTTTTATCTCGGCCCCCGCTTGACGAATCCCTCCCAAACTTTCAGGGAAGGAGCAGAGCGGAGTGGGCCATCTTTGTTGAGAAATTCGCGAAAATTCGTCCACCGGCGCCAAAGTTATTCCCAATAGAATGTTGCGGATTTCCTATGGAAACTAGGTCCTAACTATAACTACCTACTGGCGACCGCCAGTAGGTAAAATATATATATATATATATATATATATATATATAGATATTGGAAAAGAAATATAAAGAAAAATAAAGTCGTACTATTAGTACTTAGTAGTGGTTGCAAAGGGCGCCAGTGGTGAGAGATAAGCAACAATCAATGAGCGACATATCCTCACCTACCGCACCAGCACGAAGAAATGAGACTCTACAGTGCTGTTTAAACACCCACAAAATACCCCCTACTTTACAAACAGAAAAGAGCAGCATCGCAGTGAGCTGAAAGATGAAACCCCCGAGGTAAGAGAAACGTGGGGTGGATCAAAACTGACAGGATGGCAGACATCGGATAGACAGACGGACGGGTGGTTACATTAATAGGCAGACGGATAGACGGATGGATCGACAGACACACACGTTGCAAGAACGATAGTTAAATGGATAGACGGGCAGAAAGACAGAAAGGGAGAGGGTAGGTAGGGGTGCAAATATCTGAAGACAAGGGATGAAGTAGTCTCAGTCAGTTGTAAACACAGGGGCTCTCAGGGTGACAAGTGTCCCAGACTTTTCGTAACACTGTGCCACCTACCGTCTCACACCGACACGGGCAGGAATCAGCTGCCGTCATTGTCGTTTTAAAAACAGGGGCTGTCAGGGTGACAAGTGGCCCAGAGTTTTTGTAACACTGTGCCACCTACCGTCTTACACCGGTGCGGACAGGAATCGGCATAAACTGAAGGTCCCTGTGACCCGCGCGCAGCCGGAAGAGTCAGTAAAAGGATGTGTTACCTGTGACCGGGGTCCTAAAGGTTGCATGGATGAATGATGGATGGATGTGTGAAAAGGTGGGTGGATGAAGGATGGAAGTATGGATGGAAGGATGAAAGGGTGGATGGATGAAGGATGGATGTATGGATGGAAGGATGAAAGGGTGGATGGATGAATGATGGATGTATGTATGCGTGAAAAGGTGGGTCAATGAAGGATGTATGGATGTGTGGATGGAAGGATGAAAGGGTGGATGGATGTATGGATGGAAGGATGAACGGGTGGATGGATGAAGGATGGATGGATGGATGTGTGAAAGGGTGGGTGGATGATGGATGGATGGATGGATGGATGGATGAAAGGGTGGATGGATGAAGGATGGATGTATGGGTGGAAGGATGAATGTATGGGTGGAAGGATGAAAGGGTGGATTGATGAAGGATGGCTGGATGGATGTATGAAAGGGTGAGTGAATGAATGATGGATGGATGGATGGATGGCTGTGTGAAAAGGTGGATGAATGATGGATGGATGGATTGTTGAAAGGGTGGATGGATGAATGATGGATGTCTGTATGAAAGAGTGGATGGATGAATGATGGATGGGTGAAAGTGTGGATGGATGAATGATGGAAGGCTTTGGAAACAGAACAGAGAGGAGACAGTATGCAATGTAGAGTTAAGGGACGAGGCCAGTAAGCACTGGGTGACAGCTGTGCTGGCTCTCAACTAAACCTTTTTAGTGAGGAAGCATTCATTTGGAGAAGCCGTTCACTGCCCGCAATGGTCTGCAGGGAATTCTCAACTTGAAAGATTAGAGGAGAACAGTACAGAGAACAAATGGTACAACAACAAATCTGGACCAATTTCCATGTTACTTTACAAAGAGATGTTTTGAAGCTCCATACTTAAACACATTTAAGAGCATCAATAAAAATAAAACTGGATAAAAACTGTAACCATCGTGCAAGAAAGAAAACGAAACAGGAGGATGGTATTACTACCATGTGCTGTATTAAACGTAATTACACGCTTACATAGTTCCATCATATGAGAACGTAAGACTCATTTTTAAAGGAAAATTAGCAATGTGGCTCTGTACATACATTCTCCATTCAGAATGATATAGGATTTAAAGTAATTCGATAAAGCCTTACTATTTTATACAGAACTGGGAGTTAACCAAGGCGTGAAACCTTCTGCAGTGTGGCTTCTTTCACCACCGCTATTCCATTCCGTTCCCGGGATTCCCAGGTAGCCTCTGTACCTGTGCTTCTTGAAGACATAAAACAAGACCCTAACTTTTCATGTTAAATATAAATCAATAATCGGTATTTATCACCAAACTAGTCAATAATAACCATAGCTGTGCTACCAGAAAACTGATTAAGCAGTTCACCAACAACAAATACTCCACTACCATATACTCACCTGGGCCCATATACTCACAGTGGTTAAAGCCCTGGGGGATCAAGTTTTTATAATCTTCACAACTGTTTGTATTAGTTTACTAACTATATTTACCCATCTCTAACTATCCCTTCACAGATCAAAAGTTCTTTCCTCTGGTCAATGGGTCATTAGTTGAAATAGTTGATGGTGACAATTAACATAAAATCTAACTTTAATGAACTTAAAATAACCACGCACTCTGGAACGTTTTAAAATCTTTATCTAAAACTTCAGGTGCATGTGAACAATCTCAAATACAGTGCAATCACCAACATTCGTAGGAGAGAAGAAATTCAAATAATAAACCACAATTCAATCGTCTCAGACTCACGCAATAATCAATGCTCAATGAGAGAGAGCGAGGACAGAAAACAAGATAAAGTACAGAAGCAAATATAACAGAAAATTATAATTACCAAGGATGGTGTTGAAGACCAACCCCCTGGCCAAAGGGCTGGTAAGGGTCCCCTGGGATAGGTCAGGAGACAAAGGTTGCAGGACAGGAATCAGGACAGGACAGCCAGGGGCGTAGCTAGAGCTTGTGGCGCCCGGGGTTATCCCTCGGGTTGCCGCCCCTTGGGGGGAGGGGGTGGTGCTGGGGAAAAAGGACGGTGAGCACTTGAAAGATGTCCGAGAGACAAGTAGTATTGCTGCTAATAGTTACCTCGATCATGCAAGTTATATGCACATACATGACACGGTCAAAGGCTACACAGTTGAATACACCGGTGACTGGCTGTACAAAAGGCACACTAGGCAGAACAGCCAGGGCGAGTAACCACAAAACCGCACGCAGCAAAATTGAAAAAGGCAGGGGAATAAAAGCACACAGGTAAATATGATCAAGATATGCAAACCAACAGGTACGCCCCAGCAAACATTACGTTACAAGTCAGGAAGGCCAACCTCCCCATCCTTAAGCATGACAAAGAAGCAAAACATTAGCACCAGGTAATCCGACTCGATCATCGAAACAAACATTTGATTACTTCATCGACGCACTGGAAGAAATTAAACAAAGATAATCAAATATCTATAAAACCTAGCAGGAGATGGGGTCAGAGGGGCATTCAAGAAGTTCCCAAAGGAGGAAGTAGTCACATACCAGATGGCAAATGACGCACTCCCCAAGAAGTTCGATCTGACAACCAATATGCACTATGAAAGGTACACTTATAGCAAAGCAAGCAAGACAACAGCCAGCCCAGGACAAATGATGCATGAATTCGCAAAGATGATGGAAACCCTTAAAGACCCACAGTGACCATCTGCAGTGTCACTGTGTCTATCTGTGGTCTTGTGGTATTAATCTACGGAGTCATGATGTCCTTGTGTGCAGCATCATGGAATCCATAGGCGGTGTCAGGGCGACCAATGGGAAGGCAGCTGGGCGCTGCTCCGGGGCTCGGCCAGTTCTAAAGGAACTAGAGGAGGAGACACTCCGAGACAATGGGACCCTGCGGGCCCCAGGGGGGGGCGTCGGGTCTTTCCTTCTGTCGCTGGCTACATAGTAAATAAAAAACAAACTCTGAAGCGGCAGACAGCAAGAGTAAAGAGTGTGTGCTGTTACTAATGCATTGCGTGGCGTGAGGTAGTGTGTGCAGTGCACCTGACCTGAGCGGTAATATACCCCAGGCTGTGCTGGAACACCTACATTCCTGGCTGTACAGTCACAATGCATAAACATATTCTGTGTAATCAATGCTGCGTGCTCGCTCCTCTCAGTACAACTTGATGCACTGCAGGCCTGGGCTGGCACTGCAGCTCTTTGTAAATAAATAAAAAACTAAAACTAAAGCTGCATCATCAATATTTCATTGTACTCATAGCATTCAAGAGTGTAATATAGAACACTGGAGTGATAGGGAACTTGTTTTTATGTAAAGGGCGGTAAATTTATGTTACAGCCTATCAGCAGGATTGGTGGAAAATACCTGCATAAAGAAACATCAGCTGTATATGAGTTGTTTCTTTGCAGTTTTATATAGAACGATTTTGGGCCAAGAGCTTTAGAGCACTTTACATGAACTCCATATTACATTATGCAAGGTGAGATTATTTTTTTTCTTGTAGGCTAGGAGAGATTAAGTTATTTGCCCAGAATTGCAGGATATTCAACCAATGTCAAGACACGCACCTGGTTCCCAACATTCTAAATCGGCAGCTCTCTGAGCTCCAGCCATTAAGCTACATCTCCTCCCAATGTATAAGGCTGTTAATCTTACCTTGTTTTCCCATTACTTGGATGTGTGTGACACTGTGGCATCTAGTGTCAACCGATCTGCCCATTTCAAGTCAGTTCAAGACTCCCACACACCAGTGGCATAAAGCAAAATGACCCCCGCCCCCACCCTGCAAAGTGGGCCCAGGAATCTCCAATATCTCACATATCTACATAGGCTTTTGGCTAAATGGTTGACCAACACGCCGCTGTCCCACACTCCTGAATTGTACATTTGCGTTCCCATAGCTATTCGCCTGATGATCAACATTCCTGGCTTTAAACATCACACTATCGCATATCTGTAATAATCTGAGGCCAGCAATTGGGAACAGAAAAGATGATTCACTCAAATGGATTGTGCTTAACAGAAACCAAATTTAAATAACTCGCACTTTGATATAAACAACAGTGAAAGAAACTAGCATGAGGCTGAATTCTAAGTGAATACGAAGCTAGACGGTGTGCTTTTGCTTTCCAATGTTGTACAAGCAACAGCTGAAGAACTTAAAAGCTGTAGCGATGGCAGGAAGAGAAAGAGGACAGTCTGCTCTGAGTTATTTATTTATGCATTATTCTATAGCGCAGACTTTACCCGAAGGCGTCAGAGCGCTTCACAATAGGAACAGTAATGATACATGAGGAGAAAGTTACAAGTGAAAAAATTACAAAAGCAGACGTTAAGTTACATGAGGTAAAAGTGACAATTGTGAGCAAAGCAAACAAAATACGTGAGGTAGCAAACAAGTGCGCAGGTTACAAGAGAAAACAGTACAATTAGAGGTATTAGTGTGCCATTCTTACTGCAGTCGCGTGGTTCTCTACTTCAGCTTCCTCCTGTGAGCCCCCTATTCCCGCTCGAGGAGTTCTCGCCTACCCAGCTTGCAAACCGCCAGCCGTCATCAATAAATAATCTCCCTGAACTCTGAGTGAGGATGGGACGGCGGGGGAGGGGGGGCAACAACGGTCGGAGCGAGCGACTGGTCGTGACGTCACTAACGCGGCGGGTGGGACTTAGGCCGCGTTGCACTGCAGCCTGCACTCCTGACCTGCGGTAACTGCAGCAAGCAGGCGCAGACGCACAGTGCAAACGCGGGACTTTCAATTACATTGCCAAAAGTAAGTCCCGCGTTTGTGTGCACTGTGCATGCAGCGCAGCCTGCAGCTACAGAAGCAGAAGCTGAAGCAACTCACGTCACAGAACTTCTAGGCGGCCGCAACGGGCCTCTAGACAGTGCCAGCCCACGCGGCCGCTGCCGCCTCAAAAATGGTGCCGCCTGGGGCGGACCGCCCCCCTCCCCCCCTAGCTACGTGGCTGAGGACAGCAAACCTCTCTTAGATACTGATGGTTGCGTCGCACCCCTCTCTGGCACTCTCTTCCACCCCAAGATTCTTCTGCAATCTTCAAACTTAACCCAATTAGATCAGGATATCTTCAAATTCTGCAATCCCCTCCCTCCTCCCTGCTCTGCTCTTCTTCAGTCTCTTCAGCTCTCCCTCAGCACATGTCAGCATCCAGTTCTCTGCAATATGCACCCTGCACTTTTTTTCCTCTGCTTCTCTCTGCTCTTCTCCACTCTGCAAAATCTTCTCTTCCCCCTAACTAACTAAAAACTATCTAAATTATGCCTTTCATTCTCCATGTTCCACCCACTAAAGTTTCAATATAGGGGAAATACGAGATTTGATTGGTCAGGTAAGGGGGGTCTTCATCACACTATTCTTACATGTCACAAAAATCAGTTTAACCATTGTCTGCAAACCCATCCCCTTACTTTTTAATCATACATTTCATTCCCATGTACTAAATGTAACGATGTTGATACAAATTTGACTTTATTATGAATATGGTTCAAACGATGTTACACTTGATATTGGCTCTTATTCAAACGCAAAGTCATGGCCTTCATGACTCCCCTTAGTGGCCATGCGCAAATTTCACGTCACTCAGTTTAATTCAGGTATGCGAGTAAGGCCCAAATACGCACTACTGATAAAAGTCAAAAGAGAGATGTTATTTTCTTAATTAAAGTGTTTGCACTGTATACCACCCACCTCTACTCTATCCCATTTTATTTATTAATTATTTTCCCGCATTAGCATTTACTTCTTGCATGAGGCTCAAATTTTTGCGCCGTGCGGGCATTTTAATTAGTAAACGGGATTCGGACAGCCACCTTGACTCGTGACGGCTCCCGGCCGTCACGAGCATGCAAGGGATTAGTAGAATAGCTTGCTTCTATTTTCAGCTGAGCAGGTGCCATGCATGCGAGTCTTCAAGACTCCATTTTAATAGCTTCTACTCATGCGCATGAATTTTCCTCTGAGCATTACCTCGTCATGATACGTAGATGTAGTTGACGCATGTGCAAAACAGTTTTCCCGTTTAAAAGCGGCATTAGTCATACTTCATTGTAATTCGCATTAGAACATGCATACACAGGCTTCACAAACCCATATGTTCATGTAATTTGCGTATTAGTTTTCACAAACTTTATTAATAACTTTTTAGTGAGTTAAACGTGTGGATTGCTTCTGAGCAAGTCTCTTTTCCACTAGACCTTGCTCCATCACCTGCATTACAGAAAGGATTGCTTTTGTGTCTGAAGAAAATAATACTAAGAGGCAATTTTCTCTTTCTATATATGATGCAGAATACATCAATTTTAGAAAGAGGAAGCAGTGAGGAGAAAACTAAATATGTCTTCTACTTGCTCCTTTCTGAGGAGGCACAGCATGTTGGTGTAATTCCAAAATTACAGATTTTTGTATATCTGGGCTTGCATCAAATTTCTTGGGTGGATGTATCTGGACATCAATGGTCAACCCATTGAACAAAACAAAACGCAATGCATGGCTGAGTACTCCACACAGAAACAGATAGGACAGGCCCTTCTTGTTATGTACAGAGTTCTCTGCCCCAACTGAGGAGTCCCTGCAGTCATAAGCTAACTATTAAATCAGAGTTTGTGAATAGCAAAAAAATAGTAGCCTCAAATTTCACAAAAATGGGCATATTTGCAAAACAAATAGTAGCGCAGTGTTACATGAAATTTGGCAACGCCGCGCTCTGATAGTTTTAAAATACAGACATGCACCGTATTCACAAGAATACGGGGCAACACTGTGTTTTCTCTGGTGCTAAAAAGGTGCCTAGAGCAGACACCCATGCACCATGTTGCAAGGGACGATTGTTTATGTGCTGGAAGGGGCACCATACTGCACATAAACAATCAATAATAGTGATTTGCTCTTTCTATCTGTCTGCGGAATGTAACAACAAAAAAAGAGCAAAAAACAAGGAGAAAGTAATGCTTTCTCCTTGTATCACATTCTAAGACCAGGTGTTACCTGGCCTTAGTTTTTGGCTCTCCCCAGCCTTGTAAATCTGGGTCAACGTCAAACAGCATTGGGTGTTGAAGTGTAACGTCCACTGCAACACCCAGTGCATGCCCCCCAATTCAGAGGTGGAAAGGTGCATATTGACAAGGTGGTGTTAAGCCACGTTAATTGGCTGAGTGCCACCTTGTAAATATGTGAAATGCTGCTATACACCCAAGCATCATAGAAAGTGATGCTCCCTTGCAATTTGAGGCTTGTAAATATGCGTAAAAATGTTGTAGCAATGTAAAGAAATCTACAACCTGGAACAATGAAAAAGGCTTTAGAAATATTTGTTCTAGCTTCCTGATGGTACTATTTTACTGCAGGATTCCAAGCAGTTTAATTTTTTGATGTTTTAGTGCCCACTTTTCTGAAACTTTGACATATAACCAAATGTTGTTTGGCTTCAAGAGTACTTGAATTAGCTGAAATGAGTTATAAATAATAAGTAGCTCTAAGAGGGGAATCCAAAATATGCCTTGCTCAAGGCCTTTAATATCCTTAAGAATGCTTTTGGTACAAACATTGCAGATGCTTACCTCCAAAGTGCTAATTATTACTGCTATTTTTCATATTTTCTAAATGAGGCTTGCCATTAAATATTGATACTCTCATTAGGTAGGCCTTTCTCAAAAAAGGTGTGAAAATAGCCCATGATTATCAGTTTGGAATGTATACTGTGTCATGTTTTGTCACAGATTCCCCTTTTTTCTGTGCATTGGAAAATCTTCTACAACATGCCTATTGTGACTGTTTTTGTACATAACATTCCCCTTTATAACATTGTTTTGCAAATACAATTTTTTTCCAGATTGCAGCACTGGGAAATTGCTATTTGAAAAACCCTAATGCTGAGTTCAGCTTGTGACGTCACAAGATGGACAATGATCACAAAACAGAGTTCACAATTATGAAACTTTGAGAAAGGACACTGGTAGTACAAGGTTGCAGGCTATGGAACACATTGAATTAGTTGAACTGCATTTGGTCCAATAAAGGTGTTATAAAATAAACTACTGATCATCATATTTGCCTGGCCACACTAAGACATGGATAAGAAATGGAAAAATCATGGACAAGGACCTCATGACCAATAGGACTCAATTATTCTCTATCTTTCCAATAACTGTGGGCCCGATTTGGAGGTTGGTGGACCTGTAATTCACCCATCTTTTTTAAATTGCATTAGTATATAATGCACTATATAATGCACTTATAATAAGGTGGAGAAGATATCTGTCACATTTGTGACAGAATACCTATCCACTAAAATAGAATGTAGGCTCCTAGGGAGGGGATGTTGACTAATTGTTGCTGTTGGAATCCAGGTTTAAATCCTGGCCTCAGTGCTTGATTCAATATTGTGTGAATCTGGATAAATTACTTAGAGCCTGATGGCTGAGGGATGACTTTTACTCCATAGGGGTGAAGGACAATACCTGAAACGTTCTGAGGGACGTTGCCTGCCAAATGTAAAGTTGTCCACCAGCCCTGTAGACAATTCTATACAGTGACAGGAACTGCTCTCTTGGCAGTTCCTGCCAATGCAGGAAAAGGTTAGTGGGTGGTACTCACAGCCAGCAATCAAAGTTTTCACGAGCTTTTTGTTTTTGAAAAACAAACTCCAAAAGAGTAAGTTTGTTTTGGAAAAACCAAAATGTATGACCCCTACACCCTGGGAGCTTTCTTTCAGAGTGTGGGGGTCAATATTATTTTTTCCTGTCCTATATCAAGTCACCCTAGACATGGCTTTCGGTATAAAGTCCTTTCGATGACAGCCCACACTCCACCAGGATGTCAGAAGAGGTATTCCAGCAACGGAGCCAAGAGGGTATCCATTGACAGAATATTTATGGTCTGCCAGACTCTCAACGATGCGTGTGGATTGCAGGTTTATAGACAGGGTGCTCCATTACATTTACAACAGAGTACACTGTCTATTAAACTCTGAATCAGACTCTTAATCACCCTGTGTCTACAAATGTGGAATATATGGTGTGTCAAATGTATTTGTGTAATCCCCTCTTGATTGCTTCCTAGCTACATTTGTAGGGTGCAATCACTACTTCTTTGACCTTTGTTTTGAATTGGCAATTGTTCACATTATTTTGCCAATCTTCCATCTGGCATGTGGTCACATTACAGGCCCGAATAGAAACACCTCCATTATACATGTTCACATTTTTAAGTTGCCTTCTTTTCTTAAACACAATGGGCCCGATTCACAGAACTAACTTAAGACAAAATCCTAAACTTATTACCATTTTCGTATTCACAGAAGGCACTTACTCATTTTGGTATTCACAGAAGACACTTACTCATTTCGGTATTCACAGAAGTTAGGACTCCTAACTTTAAGTTAGGAGTCCTAACTTCTGTGAATACCGAAATGAGTAACTTTAAGTTAGGAGTCCTAACTTCTGTGAATACCGAAATGAGTAAGTGTCTTCTGTGAATACCAAAATGAGTAAGTGCCTTCTGTGAATACGTAAATGGTAGTAAGTTTAGGATTTTGTCTTAAGTTAGTTCTGTGAATCGGGCCCAATGACATTTGACACACATTTGTTTGCATGTCTGTGCAAGATAATATTCTCTGTACCAGTTTTGCTTACATTTTCACTTCATAGGCACATTATCAAGTAGCTTGAATATTCTGTACAAGGGTTAAGTTCACTATGCAAAATGTTGTTATTTTTTATTGTCCCTTCGGTGACGGAACTATCACAATAGAATAAACAATAGCAGCCTGACTGGGGCTTCAGCATGGCAACCAGAATTATGTTTATTATATAAACATCACTCCCTTCTTTAGACAGAGGAGTATTTCACTGGCACTGAGAGGTTGACCTATGTAGGAATTCCAGCCCAGCTGTTTCCTGTTTACCTCATGCGAGGGATGCTGCCCAACTCTCCACTAAGACAGGCAGCCTGAGGAAACTTACACAAAGTTAATGGGGAGTTAGATCACCCTACTGGGATTTGACAGATTTACCCACCCTACAGTACAATATATTACACTACTTACATACAAGCATATATTCTTTGTAACAGCAAAATGGTTGAACTGTTAATGCTTTTCACTATTCTCGTTATACTAATACCATTATTTTGTTCCCTCCTACCAACCATTGCAGCATACGTATTATACTAAATAATCACAATGCTTCAATAAATATTGCAACTGCAGGTTGTGTATTTCATTTGTATCTCACTGGGTATACATGAGTAACCAAACATAAAGGTTCTAGATAAGTTACCATAGTTTCTTTGGGGAGTCAGGGTTGTCATGTTCTGAGTTTGCATATTCCATTTGTTATAATTGTTTTTACCTTTCCTGGTTAGTGGTACAGATGGCGCACTGTGAGCTAGCAGGACTAAGGCCAACATATTCTGACGGTGTGCTCAGGATTAGTATCACACAGTTCTGATGTTTAGGTTGTCCAACAAACGCACAGTTTTTACTGAATAAATACAGGTGGTTCAACATGGCTCCACCAATGTTCTAGCTTGGGTTCTTATTTAATCGATTGCTTGAGTCGTTTTCTTGTGTATACCTAAGACCCCTGCTCACCTCTTAACTCGAGATATCCATTGTGTTTGGAAAAATCTAACTCGGCCTAGTAGGTAAATGGTATGTATTAGCTGTAGGTTGTTCAAGCTTGAACCTTTCAAAGGATCACCCAATACAGGTACTCTCTCTGAATTCCTCTGAATAGCTGATGATACAGAAATTAACATATCAGTAAACTGCGGACATACAGTTACACAAATGCTGCAACAATGTGGACTACACCTTGAGGGTGGAGACGTTACCTTCATGGCTGAGGTCCATGAAGCAATCAGGACAGAGGTATTCTATTTGTGGAATAAATTCCAAGCAGCAGAAGCACAAACTTGACAGTTTCATACATACACTGAGGCTGCAATTCCTAACCTAACAACTACAAAGCATGTGAAGCTCTAGCTATACCATTAACATACCAAGAACACCAAAAGTGGTTTAAAGGCACCCTACCACTTACAAGAAACAATTTTAGACTTAGATATATTAGCAATGAGGGAGCAACATGGCCAGTCTTAGCCGGTTACACACCTTATCCAGATATAGAAAGTCTGATAACAGCAGATCTACATATACTATACACAGATCTGGTTAAAACATGTAAATATTTGAAACAATTTGTCATGCGAACAATGACAACAAATCCTGAAAGGGCTGCTCAAGCTGCAGAACCATGATTGGGTACACCTGGAATTACTCAAGTGACCAGCAATGCAATCATGGATAAAATTGCCATCAGAAGGGATGAAGTACTGTTCTAGATGGCACAAAAAGCACATCAGTTTGAAGCAACGTATCCCCTTACGGGACTTCAGGAAAAACACAAAATTCACACAAACTGAACACTGTGCCACTTGGGGTGCAGACTTTGCTGCAGTACATACCACAACACATGGAACATCCTCAATAGCTTTTTAAATAGATGTGCCAAAATGAGTATGGGCTACCACTGCCCTCGAATTGGGATGAAACTGATGGGCAACTTTGCTGCAGTATCTGCCATAATGTTAAGTAGCATTAAAGGGGAAGCAGCAGGGTTGGCTATATGCCAGCAACTCACAAATCTGGCTCCAGGAGAACATTACCAAAAATTATTGAGGAAATCTACATTAGGTAGAGATAATTTGGGAGCCAGGCCTAGTAAACCACAAATTAAGAGTAATTCCGAAAAGGACTCCTAGAAGCAGAGATCAGAGTCTTCTACTAAGAAGAAGCAAGATAATAAGAAAAGTAAAGAAAAGTCTAAAACACGGGGTGAATTTCTCAACAGGAGTTCACTGAAACATACTATCATTTGCATAACCGTGATAATATTATAACGCCTGATAGGTACCAGGATACTGATACATGTTCCTCTCGTTCCTTCCAGGACTCATCTGAAAAATGCTCAGAGAGAGGGGAATGATTGGAGAGCTGATCAGAGGAGTTCATGAAACTGAAGAAGGAATCAGAACGTTCTCCTGACTATATAATAAAACAGGAAAACAAACCTAAACAGTCCAAGCCTCAATTTAAAAAGAAGAAGTTGGCTGGCCTTAAAATTAAGCATGCCTCGGATATTGAGGACCCTGCTTCTGATCTGGGAGTGGGCCTGATCATGCTGGACATCGCGGCAGAAGTCACAACAGTTTGCAAAAATCTAATGGAGTGTCTGGCTGCAGTAGCAACATGTGATTATATCCATGTGGAAACACTGGATAGCAGAGTGAGTGTCCCAGATGAAGTGGGATATACAACATCCAATAAATGTTCTCTTTTGGGAGAACTTGTCATTTGGCTATGATATTCTCTTGGCAGAAAAGGATTGCCCACCAGAGATTGATATGGACTGTCCCGAGCGAGAAACAGTAATTTTACCAGCTTTTTTTCTAACCTCATCCCAGAAGCAGCTAAACACTCATAGGCCAAGGAGTAGGCATTAACGTAAGTTCCTGTGTTATACTGCAACCACGTGGGGTGGGATCACGGTTCTCCTTTTCACATCATACCAGTGAGGTCAACCCCACAACCACAAAGACAATACCCCATCACAATTAAAGCTACAAAACATGTTAGAAAGATCCTTACTATTATACCTGGCTCTTTTGACAAGTTTGCCCCAAAATTGTTGGCCTTTTGCCTTCTACTTTTTTGACCCTGTTTTTGTTGACTATAGGATTCTAGGAACTTTACCACTGCTGACCTGTGCTAAAGTGCATATGCTCCTTGGTTAAATTGTGACATGATTGATTAACCATGATTGGCATATTTGATTTACTGGTAAGTCTCTAGTAAAATGCATGGTGTGTGCCAGGGCCTGTGAATCAAATGATACAAGTGGTTTTGCAGCACCGGTTGTGCCAACCACATGAGTAACCCTGTAAATGTGTCTCAGACCTACCACTGTAGTGTCTGCACGTGCAGTTGTAAACTGCCATGTTGTCCTGGTAAGTGAACCCACTGGCCAGGCCCAAACCTTCACTCTCCTTACAAGTAAGGCATCACTAAGGTAGGCCCGCGTTACCCCCATGGGTAGGGTGGAGTGTATGTGAAAGGAAGGACATGTACTGGTGTGTGTGACATGTCCAGATAGTGAAATACTGTGTATTTCGTTTTTACTGTTAAAAGGCTATCTGTCTCTAAGGCTTATCATTGGGGTTGCATTGTAACATTTTTACATGTATAACTTTCAATAGGAACAAGATATGAAAATTAAGTTTAGGCTCTCTGAACTCAGAATTTATTAACTCACCTTTGGTAAAGGTGGTTTTTAAATTCTGTATTTGAAAATGCCACTTTTAGAAAGTGTTTACAAAAAGGGGTGGTGATGGACAGAGTCTCTGAATTAAGCAGAATACTCTCACCCAGTCAAGAGATCAGGGCTAGATCCAACACCGTTTTTTAGCTCATTGCACCATCCCAGTTTCAGAACCTGGCTGTATGCAAATTAGTCTGTCCCTGGCCCAGTGCATCATGGGAACAGGGCAGACCAGACTACAAAAGCCAATTCTTACACTGGGAAGGAAACAAGCTTCCGGGGACCGGTTTCTGGCATTACAGCCGTCTTCGGCCCGTCTTGCTTGAATCCTGATGGTGCAATGAGCAAGGGACTCACATCTGAGTATACCCTTCCACGCTTAGGGTGGACAAAAATATTTACAACAAGGGGTGGTGATGGACACTTGCTCATTGCACCATCAGGATTCAAGCAAGCATGATGCACTGGGCCAGGGACAGACTAATTTGCATATAGCCAGGTTCTGAACTGGGATGGTGCAGTGAGCTAAAAAACGGTGATGGATCAAGCCCTGATCTGTTGACTGGGTAGGAGTGTTCTGATTAACTCAGATACTCTGTCCATCACCACCCCCTTTTTGTAATTATTTTGGCCACCATGAGTGTGGAAGGGTATGCTCAGACATGAGTCCCTTGCTCATTGCACCATCAGGATTCAAGCAAGCCGGGCCGAAGACGGCTGTAATGCCAGAAACCGGTCCCCGGAAGCTTGTTTCCTTTCCAGTGAAGAATTGGCTTGGTAGTTTGGTCTGCCCTGTTCCCATGATGCACTGGGCCAGGGACAGACTAATTTGCATATAGCCAGGTTCTGAACTGGGATGGTGCAGTGAGCTAAAAAACGGTGATGGATCAAGCCCTGATCTGTTGACTGGGTAGGAGTGTTCTGATTAACTCAGATACTCTGTCCATCACCACCCCCTTTTTGTAATTATTTTGGCCACCATGAGTGTGGAAGGGTATGCTCAGACATGAGTCCCTTGCTCATTGCACCATCAGGATTCAAGCAAGCCGGGCCGAAGACGGCTGTAATGCCAGAAACCGGTCCCCGGAAGCTTGTTTCCTTTCCAGTGAAGAATTGGCTTGGTAGTTTGGTCTGCCCTGTTCCCATGATGCACTGGGCCAGGGACAGACTAATTTGCATATAGCCAGGTTCTGAACTGGGATGGTGCAGTGAGCTAAAAAACGGTGATGGATCAAGCCCTGATCTGTTGACTGGGTAGGAGTGTTCTGATTAACTCAGATACTCTGTCCATCACCACCCCCTTTTTGTAATTATTTTGGCCACCATGAGTGTGGAAGGGTATGCTCAGACATGAGTCCCTTGCTCATTGCACCATCAGGATTCAAGCAAGCCGGGCCGAAGACGGCTGTAATGCCAGAAACCGGTCCCCGGAAGCTTGTTTCCTTTCCAGTGAAGAATTGGCTTGGTAGTTTGGTCTGCCCTGTTCCCATGATGCACTGGGCCAGGGACAGACTAATTTGCATATAGCCAGGTTCTGAACTGGGATGGTGCAGTGAGCTAAAAAACGGTGATGGATCAAGCCCTGATCTGTTGACTGGGTAGGAGTGTTCTGATTAACTCAGATACTCTGTCCATCACCACCCCCTTTTTGTAATTATTTTGGCCACCATGAGTGTGGAAGGGTATGCTCAGACATGAGTCCCTTGCTCATTGCACCATCAGGATTCAAGCAAGCCGGGCCGAAGACGGCTGTAATGCCAGAAACCGGTCCCCGGAAGCTTGTTTCCTTTCCAGTGAAGAATTGGCTTGGTAGTTTGGTCTGCCCTGTTCCCATGATGCACTGGGCCAGGGACAGACTAATTTGCATATAGCCAGGTTCTGAACTGGGATGGTGCAGTGAGCTAAAAAACGGTGATGGATCAAGCCCTGATCTGTTGACTGGGTAGGAGTGTTCTGATTAACTCAGATACTCTGTCCATCACCACCCCCTTTTTGTAATTATTTTGGCCACCATGAGTGTGGAAGGGTATGCTCAGACATGAGTCCCTTGCTCATTGCACCATCAGGATTCAAGCAAGCCGGGCCGAAGACGGCTGTAATGCCAGAAACCGGTCCCCGGAAGCTTGTTTCCTTTCCAGTGAAGAATTGGCTTGGTAGTTTGGTCTGCCATGTTCCCATGATGCACTGGGCCAGGGACAGACTAATTTGCATATAGCCAGGTTCTGAACTGGGATGGTGCAGTGAGCTTAAAAACGGTGATGGATCAAGCCCTGATCTGTTGACTGGGTAGGAGTGTTCTGATTAACTCAGATACTCTGTCCATCACCACCCCCTTTTTGTAATTATTTTGGCCACCATGAGTGTGGAAGGGTATGCTCAGACATGAGTCCCTTGCTCATTGCACCATCAGGATTCAAGCAAGCCGGGCCGAAGACGGCTGTAATGCCAGAAACCGGTCCCCGGAAGCTTGTTTCCTTTCCAGTGAAGAATTGGCTTGGTAGTTTGGTCTGCCCTGTTCCCATGATGCACTGGGCCAGGGACAGACTAATTTGCATATAGCCAGGTTCTGAACTGGGATGGTGCAGTGAGCTAAAAAACGGTGATGGATCAAGCCCTGATCTGTTGACTGGGTAGGAGTGTTCTGATTAACTCAGATACTCTGTCCATAACCACCCCCTTTTTGTAATTATTTTGGCCACCATGAGTGTGGAAGGGTATGCTCAGACATGAGTCCCTTGCTCATTGCACCATCAGGATTCAAGCAAGCCGGGCCGAAGACGGCTGTAATGCCAGAAACCGGTCCCCGGAAGCTTGTTTCCTTTCCAGTGAAGAATTGGCTTGGTAGTTTGGTCTGCCCTGTTCCCATGATGCACTGGGCCAGGGACAGACTAATTTGCATATAGCCAGGTTCTGAACTGGGATGGTGCAGTGAGCTAAAAAACGGTGATGGATCAAACCCTGATCTGTTGACTGGGTAGGAGTGTTCTGATTAACTCAGATACTCTGTCCATCACCACCCCATTTTTGTAATTATTTTGGCCACCATGAGTGTGGAAGGGTATGCTCAGACATGAGTCCCTTGCTCATTGCACCATCAGGATTCAAGCAAGCCGGGCCGAAGACGGCTGTAATGCCAGAAACCGGTCCCCGGAAGCTTGTTTCCTTTCCAGTGAAGAATTGGCTTGGTAGTTTGGTCTGCCCTGTTCCCATGATGCACTGGGCCAGGGACAGACTAATTTGCATATAGCCAGGTTCTGAACTGGGATGGTGCAGTGAGCTAAAAAACGGTGATGGATCAAGCCCTGATCTGTTGACTGGGTAGGAGTGTTCTGATTAACTCAGATACTCTGTCCATCACCACCCCCTTTTTGTAATTACTTTTAGAAAGTGGGCATTCTCTTATTTTAGTCTTCTGTGCACCTCTGGCTATTTATGTATTTAGCATCTGGTGTTTGATTTACAGGAGCTGGGATGTGCATTCACTCTAGACAGTCACTGGGGGCAGGTTGAGGTGTGCCCTGCCTTGCCTACGTGATTAATCACAGGGCTAAATAGAGATGGTCTGCATTTAGAGTGGTGGGATGAGTTTTCCTTGCACCTGAAGAGGTTGCATCTCCTTTTTCACAATGATATCTATGCCCCCTGTGGTCATGCTGCACCAGGGAGGACAGGACTGGGTTGGACTAGGTTCAGAAACCCTTACAGCAAAGACAACAATGACTAAAACTCGATAAGTACTACAACTAAAACCCCAGGACGTTAAATTACTTCAAGGAACAAGAGGACCTTGCCAAGATGTAGAGTAGAAGGACTGTGTGAGGTGCGCTGCCTTTTCTGATGAGATGGACTGCAATTGCTGCTTCTTTCTGTGGTGGACGAAAAGGACTGACTATTTTTGCTCGGCTGTTGTATCATGCATCCAAAGGAAATCTCCAAGAGCTTGTGTGTGCTTGACTCCTGTTGGAAGCCTCAGGGCAACAAAAGACTTCATGAAATGCAAACCTGCTGCATTTAAAAGGAAGGCTGAAGAGCTGGTTGAGGAGCACTGCCTCTGCTGTTTGAGGGGTGGGCTGGCCTGCAGGTTCTGCTCTTGCAGATGAAGGACTGGGTGGTTATTCCCATGAATGCTAAAGTGAAAGTGCAGCAAGAGCACCTTTGTAGTCCAGCACGTGTGATCGCTTTAGCTACTGCTGCAAACCCAAGCGCTGTGGTTTCACATCATTTATTTTAAACAGCCAAGCATGTGGTGAGCGTTATTATGGGCCAGTGTGGTGAGAGTGCTCTTTTTTTCCAGTCCTAGCGCTATCTCGTGTGAGTGCTGGACTGTCCCTTGAGGGTGAGCAGAAGGAGAGGGGAGCTTGTGACGTAGGACGTGCTCTCCCTCTCCTTGGCAGCTGTTGGGTGTGTCCATGATCCGGGCTATCACCGGACAACAAAGAAAATCCCGGCTAGGAGTTCTACGTCTCCTAACAGCCCCAGAGCCAAAGGAGAGAGGCGGGCCAGTCCAACGGAGGCCATGAGGCCACAGTGCAGCAGCTGTGCGATGCAAAAGCTGACCCCGGCAAAGAACTCCCAGGGGGCGGCATGAGAAGGGCTGAGGGACCTCCGCTCAAGGCAGCACTGGGCAGGGCCGTGCCCTCGAAGGGAACCTGCACTCGGGGCTGTCTGCTTCATCAGCAGCCCGAGAAAAAAGCAGAAGAGCTCTGTTTCACTGTTGGCGGGCCGGTGGCATGCCAGCAGTGTGGTGACCCAGTACCTGAGTACAAGAACGCGGCCCCTTGGAGGCATCGTTGGAGCAAGTTGGGCCATGAGCCAAGGCCTGCACATGCTCTAATTGTTAACTTGGATGGCAGTGCTAGGAGCTGAGTTTGAGCAGTTTCATTGCCTGGTAGCAGCTACCTGCGTGGTAGTGGGAAGCTGCCCTAAACATACCATGAGATTCTGGCCATACGCGGTGGACCCAGAGAGGTTGCCCCACTGAGGGTGGTGGTCAGCCCTTCCTCCTGTCTCTACACACATACTCAGAGGGGTCCATATTCCTTGTCTCCTGGCCGGTTCTGAGGGCCATGATAAGAACACAAGTTAGTGCTTTCTATGCACCAACAACCATTCCTAGTTAAAGCGTTGTACAAGTGCAGGGAAACTGCACCCACATGCCCATGGTGCTAATTGGTGACTCATGGACAGTGTAATTGTGTATTATATGTGTGATCCAAAGGCTGCAGGTTCATACAGTGCAGTGACAAAATAACAAGTCTCATTTTCATGTTTTATGATGTGAATTTGTTAAGTATTTACTTTAGTGCACTACTTGGGATGGCATGACAAAAGCCTAATTGGCAAACTAATTTATGATCTATGTGACATGATGATAAGAGCCTTGTGACACAGCTAATTATGTGATGTCTAATATATTTGTATGTATAATACAAAAGATATTTTTATAGAACCCTGTGTGGAGTCTCTTTTGTGGTGTGCTAGAGTGGAGGATTCTGCCTGGCTTAGGTGCCTACCGATGTCAACCATAAACCCCATTTCTAACACACACACAAGCTGTAATAAAACGTTGCGCCTCACCTATGAATAATCCTTTGTTTCCAGTAATGAAAGCAGATCATGTATATAGCTTAGTGTTAGATTACAGAAACTTGAACATGCAACACTTGCATTCGCTGTAAAAAAACGTGCACAGCACGGCACTATTGAAGATACAAAACCACATTAGACATCTCAAATGGATTTATCTGCCAAAATATAGTGCCTAAATACAGATATTTGACTGGAATTCAGTGCACTGTGTTCTCAAAAGTACTTCTGTTGATTACCCCAAGGATATAAGAACATCCCAGGGTTATTTTCAGCTGGAGTTACAGAACTTTTACAGAATTTGATGGCCAGGCATTGTCCTGTGTTGATGACATATGCTTGACAGATGATGACCTTTCAACTCACTTGGCTACAGTAGATCACATCATTTTGGGATTTGCTCACAAGGCCTACAAATTCATTTTCAAGAAATTAAAAATAGCCTAACTCAGTGCCTTGTTTCTTGAATATGAGTTATCACGTGAAGGCAGAAGCTTAGCGACACATTTCCACGTGAAGTATGTGCTTCTACAACCACCAAGCACACTGAAGAAACTCCAATCAACTTTGGCAGAACATACATTCCAGACTATGTAGAGTAGGTAAAACCATTCTATGACTTAATTCATCCAGACTTTTCAAGAGCGTATTGGACATCTGTACACACACAAATGGTATGTTTAGTACAGGCTCACATGTTAGCTTCAAAACACACGCATTTGTGGACAAGACGAAACTGGTGATTCTATAATTGGGGTGCATCAGGATCCACCTATGGCACATTCAATGAAGGAGACACTGTACCAATTGCAAATAAATCACATTTCTATAGAAATGCACCAACACATATAATTATGACAGTCATATAGACTGCCGTCAGGAAAGAATGGTTTTTGACTAAGGGGAAACACATTACTGTTGTGACCCTAGTCCCAGCATTAGAGGCAGTCACAAAAGCCAGTGTTCCTAATGCCAAAAATTTACATCCGCAAATGATGCAATGGGCCAACTCTCTTACAGCAACAGATGTAGATTACATATTTGACTTTACACTACAAACACAGGCATACCTGCAAAATGAACGTGAATATTATCTGCCTAATGAAGCCATGCCTCTAGATCAGAATGATTACATCATCTATACCAATGGTGCTGCACAGCCTGCCATTAGGACAAAGCACCAATAGTTTGCAGCATCTGCCGCAGTGAAGAGTAGAATAGAGGATGGAGAATGGAGAATTCCACTTTCACAAAACCAAAATACAGTAACTTGGTGATTGCACAGATCTAATGTTGGCACTTGAGAATACGAATCCCTGGTTCTTATAGTGTGTGATTCATATTATTGTCTCCAGTCTTACAACGAGTACTTACACTACTGGAGCCTGCATGGATTCCGAGATTCCAAAGGGTACACTATAAAGCACAAGCTGCTTTGGAGACAGGTGCCTTAACTCAAAGCGTGTTTGCCATAGGCTCATGTCATACGTACAAGGAGTCATCAGCGTGTACGAATGAACATTGTAGCAAATTCCATGGCTGATGAAGCAACAAAAGCAACAGTTCAAACTGCTGCAGTGGCTGCGATTACTCGTTCAAGTAAGAGGATAGATGAAGACATTATGACAGCTGTCAATGCTGTGTGCGATGGCACCCACTTGCTGAAAGATTTTCCGACTCATATCAGTTAAGGTCACAAAAAACATCCATTTGCTCAGATTCCCAGAGTGGAGGATCGAGTAATACCAAACTCAGATTGCAGGTTAAGAATAATCCTAGCAGCACATGAGGGTGCTCATGCAGGGAGGCGGCAACAATTTTATTTTTGCAGCATTGCTACTGTTGGCCATGTGTAAACAAGGAGACTAAGAATGTTGGCATTAATTATAACATCTGCTAGTAGATAAAGGGCTACACCATAGTGCACCCACCACAGACACCTCTATTGATCTCAGACAAGCCTCTGGCCTGTGTTTATTTGGACCACTGAGGCCCTTTTCAATCAGATAGGGATTACACACACATCTTGGTAGCAGTGGATTCCTGCTCTATATTCCTATGGTTTTGGCCACAGCGATCAGCTGACGCCTGAACAGTTATAAAAGTTCTGCAAGTCTTTATTGGGACATATTCATTAGCCACATGCTATTCGGACCAGCACCCAGCATTTGCCTCCAGGGCTTAGAGGTACAACATTGAAAACTTAGTATAACTGTGCGGTACTCATCCCCCTACCATCCAGAGGGAAATGTGGCAGTGGAGAGGGAGAATTGAGACGTAAAGCTGTCTTTCACAGCTGGGGTATTAGGTTTTAGGTAGCAGTTGGGTGTATCACCTATATGGGGTTAATAGAGCCCTCAATCATCTGCCTAGAAAATCCCTGGGTGGTAGGACTCCCCATGAAAATCTGTTCAGGGTTAAGATGTTGGTTCCAGACCTCAACAGTAACAGGACAGTGGTGTTAGAAACACCATTTGACACCAATGAATGTTTGGATGTTTTGCAGGATGTAAACAACTTTTGAGAAGCTCAGAGTAACATCCAGCCTAAAAGTTACACCACCGATGAAGTAAAAGATGCACCAGTACCTCCTGGTTGGATTTCAAAGATCAGTGATCTAGTCTGTGAGAAGATAGTGGACAAGAAAGAATTTGATCCATCCTACACAGCGTCTGTACCTGTCCTAGCAGTTTGAAAGTTCCAGAACTGTACTTCTACTACCTCTTGGTGACTTAAAAAACAAGAGGTTTGGCCAGGAGGGCTCCTGGGCTGTTACCTGCCCCCTCTCACTACCCTCTAGGAGGTCCCATTGGAGGCTTTGATCAGTGATAAAGCTTCTTCTCCCCAGCTGGGGACAGCTAACACTGAAGTATCACTTCTACCTGTTACAGCGCCTAATACCATACAATCAAAATTTAGGGAAAAATAGATTAAAATTCTGCAAATGGACAAAGGTGGTATTTACCATGACTTACCACTATTCAAGTCAACTCTAGGTCAAGGTGGTGAACTCCGCTCTGTTCATGGAGTTTGTTGAGTTTTCCACAATCCACGCAGCAAGCGGAGTTCCCAAAAACTCTGCTTCGCAAAGCATAGTAGGGTTTTTTCCTGGCCTGCGCTCGCCAACATCAAGTTGGTGAGCACGAGCAAGAAAAATCCACCTCCCAGCAAGGTTTTTCACCACAGGCTGTCAGATTTCTTACACGGGCGGTTGCAGGTGGGCGCATTTGAGAAACCTTCCATGCATGTTTAGAAAGCTGCCACTCGAGTAGAAAATCCACTCAAGCGGTAGAAAAAAAGCAGCACCCTCTTGCGCTGTGCATGGTGTCGTTTGCGTTGATTTTTTAGTGTGGGACAAACATCCGGCATTGAAAAACAATGGGAACGACATGACCAAACTTACTCCCCCGCTTGCAGAACTCCACATAGCACGGCAGAGTTTTTTGGTCACTTTGCAGAGTTTCCACATAGTAGAACTCCATGAACTCCGCCCAGGCCTAGGAAACTCCCAGTTCTACACAGCTTCCAAAGCTCTCTAAAATAGATCGAACTGCCTACAGCTACTTCATCAACATTGATCACTTCTGTTTGGATTCATCCAACCCACCACTTCTGCCATCAAGAGGTAGATTGTGAGAATTTTACATTTGGCTTAAAAAGACATACTTTATCCCTCCATGGATATACATTTGGATTACAATTGTATTTCTTTCCTCTTCCTTTGGATTGGTTTTATGACAATCTTTGTCTTCCTTATGAATGGACACTATCTCCCAGAAAACTCTGCTGTTGAACTGGCGAACGTGGTTTTAACAACTGATTCTTCATCACACAAAAGGCAAAAGGACCATTCCCTGGTGGAGATTTATGCTGTTGCAGTTCCTGATAAAATTGTTTGGATAAGGTTTCATGTGTTATATTTGGACTGACGGAAATAAATCAAGTCCCAAATGTATTTAACATTTCTTTTCATGACGTTATCACACCTAGTACTGACCCTGATGATTGGGGACATTGAAACAGTGCATGACAGTCTAGACATCTACAGCATTGTACTGTTTCTTAATTCCGAGGTAATATACAAAGGTAGTTCCAATTGTGATAACATTTTCTGTTTTCACCATGATGGCCACCATATCCTGCATAAAGCAGCTACACCATGTGCAGTATGTTTAGCTACACACAATGGGAACACTGGCCTACAGCGTTGGAAAGTTGTGCCTTGATTGGCTTAAACAATCCACGTTGTCTCCGGTGAAACAACATCTGTCTTTTCTTTCTGATGATATGGGACTACAGAGCTCTTTGTTATGTCCTCAAAAATTATGTCAAACGCATTTTCTGTATGCAATATACAATGAAGTGTGGAAAATGTCATGGTAGGCAGCTGCTGAGCAACTGGACAATATTGTCAGGACAAATCTAGAAATGGCTCTGACAGTAGTTGATAATGGTATGACAACTCTATACACCAAGATTTACTCCCTGGGTAACATTGAGTCTTCTACAATTAACATTATACAGAGTGACTTGTTTTTTTTACAACATGGGCAGGCACAGCTTAGGGCTATCATATTAATGAGTTAAATTCTACAGGCACTTTATGCTGGTCGTATTCCATGGAAACACCTTAATGTCTCTAATTTGTTTTTACCAAACAGTCTTACTAAACAACAGAACACCATGGCAAAAAAGGATGCAACATACACCATGTTACACATAGAGAAGTTGGAGAAACTACCATTCACTTTTTCAGAAATACCTTTCTTGGATTGAATAATGCACGTGTTTGTTTCTCTGCCCGTTTCAATATTTCACTTCCAATACTGCTTACAACACCAACAAGTGTCCAGATATGAAGCGCAAGGAGAAGGGCATGTACATGAGTCATGGATCTCACCTTTTAAATACTGATGTAGAAATTGTGAGACTGAGTTTTTTCTTAGCGGGACTGACTGACAGTACCTTGCAACATCACATTGTTTGCAAGGAGGCTTTGCTTCATGGCTTATGTAATGATCTATGGAAAATGTGTTGTGTTATCTGAAGGATTTGTAGGCTGCTATGATCCTTCCGGCTTTCAGATTACCCTCTATTGAGAGCAATTTGATTCTCAATGATCAAGGCTGCTGTAGGATGGAACCAGGAATTGCCCAACGTAACAGTTTCTGTAGTAGTGACATGGTGTACGCAAGTACCGTTTCCACCTGCCTGTACAGTTAGGGATGTGACCCTATGGCCTTCGATAAAACTTTTGAATGTGTACTTTGATGCTTTAAGCAGACTGAAAGCCTTATTGTTCCAGATAGATGTGGCCTTAACATCTACAAGGGAAACTTTTGATCTTCAAGTTGTAAACCTTTCTTCTGAGATAGAGTCACTGCCCGCAGTAATTTCTACAT
Source organism: Lissotriton helveticus (assembly GCF_964261635.1). NCBI lineage: Eukaryota > Metazoa > Chordata > Amphibia > Caudata > Salamandridae > Lissotriton > Lissotriton helveticus. The sequence continues at coordinate 1,685,481,137 of NC_136061.1, forward strand.
CATTTTGGGGAGCCTGTGCACCACATTTTTAACATGTCTAGTACTGCGGGAGTAGAGTAATTTTTTAAACAATTGGCTCGGGTTGGTTAGCACTTTGCCGATGGTCATCAGAGTCATTTCATCATTAATACACTCTGTGCTTGAAAGCATTTTTGGAGGCTTACTCCTTGTCCTGTTCCTAGTTGTGGGACTGTGCTTTTATTTTTTCTGGTCCGCACTGGATGTCCCATGATGAGGCCAAATTGGGATGGTACTACCACTGTGGCGCATTCCTTACTTGAGCAACTGAATGATCACTGGTTATTTTGCTTCCGACCTGTCTGGCTACACTGAATACAGAAATTTTCTGTTGTCTGCTTTGCACTTTCGAGGGTGCCTAGAACTTTTACCCAGAAACGCAACTGGTTAAACCTTCAGACATAGAACTGCTGGTGGGTCCCCTAAAGGCCCACTTGTACCATTGTCCTTCGCGCTTGTGGTTGCTTCTAAATGCATACTATGAGCCTTACTGGGATGCTTTAGCTCCTGCTTATCTGGATCCTGGCTCGTCTTCTGTGGACTCTGAGGGGGATGGCCTGGAACATGTTTGCTGTACTGCCTTGATGTTCTGGGTGCCTCTGAAAACATAGTCTGCAGTTGCTGGGAACAGCAATGTGTCATCTATTGCTTAGAACACATAAACAATCTAACAGGTTCAAGTTGTGGGAACGTTTAATTTGGCTACGTTTTGATCATTTGAAATTTCTGTTAAATTGTACCACTTCTTAAGTTGCTTTTAAAATTTACCTTCCTGAAAGCTTTTATTTTCAAAAGAGCATAATGCTGTTTATGATTGTGGGTTTCTATGCCACCAAATATAGTGTTAGTATTGATTTAGAAAGCTTTTTTAGTTGTCTCACATCCAAAGAGTGGGTGTCATGTGGACACATTATAGTCCTGTATCGAAACACAACCATTATAAATGCTCACATTTTGAAATTGCCTCTTTTTCCTAAATACAATGAAATTTGACACACATTCATTTGCGTGCCTGTGCAGGATAATATTCTCTGTACTAGCTTTGCTTATATTTCCACTTCGTAGGCACAATATCAAGTACCTTAAACATTCTTTGTAAGGGCCAAATTCACTACCCAAAATGTTATTTGTTCATTTCAGTACAGAGACAGGGCTTTCACAATAGAATATACAAAAGCAGCCTGACTGGGACTTCGGCATGGTAACATGAATGATGTTTATTATATAAACGTCAGAAATAAACCCAAAGTATTGGGTTCTGAGACCTAGCTTGTGACTGTGGCCTCTGGCCCCTATGGACAGAGAAAAGCCCAAAGAAAGAAAAATGTCTTTCTAGAGCCCCCTCACTCTACCAAGACGAGTAGCCTGATGACAATTACCCAAAGGTAACCAGGTAACCAGGAGTTAGATCACCCTACAGCGACTTAGCATATTTACCCACCTTAGGCACAGTAGGTTAGGAAGCACTAGGTGAGTTTATAATATATTACAGTACTTATATGCAAGTATATATTCTCTGTAACAGCAAAATGGTTGAACTGTTTGTCTTTTTCACCATTCTCGTTCTACTAATAACATTATTCTGTTTCCTCCTACTGAGCATCGCAGCACACAAATTTTACTCAAGAATCACAATACTTCAATAAATATTGAAACTGCATTTCTTGTGTATCTCTTTGGGATTGCATGAGTAACCAAACAAAAAGGTTCTAGATTTGTTACCATGATTTCTTTGGGGAGTCAAGGTTGTCATGTTCTGAGGTTGCATATTCCATTTGTTGCTTTTCCTGGGTAGGGGTACAGATGGTGCACTGTGAGGTAACAGGATCAGGGCCAACATATCCTTACGGTGTGTGCAGAATCAGTCTTGCACAAATCTGAAGCTTATGTTGATCAACAAGGTTACATTTTGTTGGTAATTTGATTTAGGTTTAAGAGGCTGTTTGCAGATTAAATTTTGGTAGGCTGCATAGTTCCTTCCAAATTAGTTTTTGAATGTTTATTCCGCTGCATCTTTTAGCTCTAAACAGCATTTCATGAACTGCAAGTCCAAGGATTCTCAGGTGTTTCCCAGAACATTTCAAGTCTAAACTGACATTCAGGGTTGCTGGTTAGTAGTTCAAAAATGTATTTGACAGCAATGCTAATTATCTCATCCTAATCTGCATATAGTTTGACTCCGTGAGTTAGTGATTGAAAAATAAAGGCCGGATTTTGCTTTAAATTCCTTCTAGATGGAACTTCCAGCTTGGCTCTTTAATTTTGTATACAAGTGCCAACGTTTTTTTTGTATATACCACACTGTTAGACCTGGCATCCTTGGCGTGGTTTCCCCCTATCTTTTTGCCTCTACCTCCTCTATTTTTGATACTGTGCTGGATTTCGTTTATGCTGGTTTAGATGCTTTGGACACTCTGCCACTGCTGATCAGTGTCAGAGTGTAGGTGCTCCCTGTGTAAATTGTTATTGTGATTGGATATACATGATTGGCATATTTGTATCACCAAGAAGTCCCTAGTAAAGTGCACTGGGTGAGCCAGGGCTTGTGATGACAAATGCTACTAGTGGGCCTGCAGCACTGATTGTGCCACTCATATGAGTAGCCCTAAAATGGTGTCTCAGGTCTGCCACCGCAGTGCCTGTGTGCAGTCTGTGAACTGCCATGTCCTCCTGGTCAGTGTCCCCACTGACCAGGCCTAACCCTTCCTGTTCTGTGCACATTGGTCACCCCTATGGAAGGCCCAAGATACCCCCTTGGACAGGGTGCAGTGTATGTGAAAGGTAGAGCATGTACTTGTGCAGGTGACATGCTCTGGTAGTGAATTACAGCCATTTTCGTTTTTCACTGCTGCAAGGCTATCTTGCTCCATAGGCTATCATGGGGGATGCTGGCTACTGTGGCTACCAGCATATCTTCCCATAAGAGCAAGATAGGACATAAAGGTCTGGTATCTCTGAACTCAGAATTTAATAACATATCTTTTAGGAGAGGTGGTTTTTAACTCCTGTGTTTGAGAATAGCCCTTTTAGAAAGTTGCTGTTCTCTTGTCTGACATTTCTGTGTGCCTTGGCCTGTTTGTGAATTGACTGTCTGGTTTGAGAGTGACAGGTGCTGGGGATTTCCCAGGAGGCTGGCTGAGTCAGCCCTAGGCTGAATTACTGCATTTGCAACTTGAGTGGTGCGAGGAGATAGCACCTGGGCCTGAATAGGGTTGTGCCTCCCTTCCACAATGCTGGCTCCACCTCCTGCTGGGCGGCTGATGACCCTGCCCCTCACTCTGAAAGGAAAGGAGAAGCCAGGAAAACAAAGAGCTCAAGGAACACCCAGAACTGGTTCAGATCGGGCTCAGAGCCCTCCTGCACAAAGGGAACAAAGACTTTTAGGGTTATAAGTAGAGGACTCCTGACTACAGAAAAATGAGATCATCCTGGAATCAAGAAGAAACCTCTGCCAAGGAGAAAGCTGAAACTGAAGAAGGAAGACTGTCCTGCTGTTGCTCTGCTGGACTGACCTGCTGTTGCTTTGCTGCCGAGGAGAGGGGAAGGACTTTGCTTTGTGCTGTGTCCCCTTGCTTGAAGGAATCTCCAAGGGCCTGAGAAGAGCCGGGTCCCTGTTTTGAAGTCCCACGAATGAAAGGACTTCACCCCCAGCTCCCACGAGTCCTTCCTGGAGTGCTTGGCCCATGTGTGGTGCCTCTGGGAGTTGCACCTTTGTTGGGGAGCTGGAAATCAAGCTTTTAAAGACTTTGCTACAGAAAATCTATCGCAAACCCGGCCGAATGAGAAAATTCCCACCACTACGGAGACCGAGATCGCCGCAGCGCCTGTCGCCGCTGCCTGAAGACATCGCACCCTTCTTAGCGGGGAGATTTCCGCCGCTGCTAACATCGTCACAGAGCCTGTCATCGCTGGGTGAAATCATCCCATCACGTCGCTGTGGGAATCGTCGCAGAGCCCTCACATTGAGGAGCTGCGAGAGAACGATCGCCGCTGGACCGCGCATGGTCGCCCCGGAGATCGTCGCAACACCCGAGAATCATCGCATCATGCCTTTGCAGGAGAAAACTTCCTACAGAACCTACGCACCGGAATCCATACAACGTGCCTTCCTCCCAATAGAGACCGGATTCGTCGCAACACGCCCGCTGCTGCAGCGGGGCTGTCGCTAACCCCTCCTCAGGGTCTCAGGAGCAACGCATCGCTTGTTTTTCACCGCTACAGCTTCTATGCTTGGAACTTTTTATCGCTAACAAAGGTAAGGTGGCTAAAACGTGACGCAACTGTGGATAATTTTATCGCTAACCTTAAGAACATTAAGAACTCTTTTGCAACCATATTCTTGAACTGTGTATGTGGGATTTTTTTTCGTTTTGGTCTTGTGTAGTTTAGATTAAATACCTTTATTTTTCTAAACTGTTGTCGAGTCAGTTTGTGGTGTTTTCGCTGTGAGTGTTGGTACAAATACTTTACACTTTGCTTTTGGACAAGCCTGACTGCTTGTGCCAATCTACCAAGGGGGTGAGCAGGGGTTATCTAAAGAGTGTTTCCTCCTTACCCCAACTAGAAGCAAGGGTCCCTATTTGGACAGTGGTACCTACTTCTGCCAACTAGAGACCCCCAGTTCTAACACACACTCTGTATCTTAAGGCCTTAGGTTGACAGCTTTGGCCCAAGCTATTGGTTTACTTGAAGTCCAAGTATCATATGAGTCAGTAAGGTTGACAGATTCCAATCTGATCTTCTACTTGATAAGGCAGTCAATTTTCACCAATATCACTATTTTGAATATTATTCACGTTTAGTTTAAGGTCATTGTTACTATTATAATTCTTTAGGGCATTAAGCAAACACTAAAGTCCAGTGGAGGTATAGCCGAATGTACAGTGTCATCTGAATATAGAGGTGCTGCTACTTGTACATCACTAAATGTGGGAAAGAAATATCTTGCCTTTGTAATGATTGATAATAAATCAGATGTGCATACATTGAATAAGAAGTGTGGGGTAGTACGCACCCCTGTTTTAAATGATGATTTGTTTACATTTTCCTGTTTACTGATTTATTTATTTATTGTGTTTTATAAAGCATGAACATGACCATCAAGGTATCAGAGCACTGTACAAAGAGCGAGCAGCTGAGTGTTGCTGGTTAATAAAAACAACTGTTACTTAACATTCACGGCATATGGCATTCAAAGAGCTCAGTATAAAAATATTAGGATACAATATTCAATAAGGTGGAAGACAGTTTCATGATAGTTCTATTATGAAAAAACATCTTCCAAGTACTGCATATTTATCTTCCTTCTTGAAAAGCCTGGGTGAAATAATAGGTCTTGTTGAGGGTGGTAGAGAGTTCCATATTTTGGAGCATATCCAGACTGATGTGCCCTTCCCAAATTATAACCCAGGAAAGCATAGAGGGGAGTATTGCTTTTAGTATAGTTGGTGGAATACCTCACCTTGTTAATTTTCTTCACAGTAGAGTTCTATTTCCTCTGTCAAAGACAGCACTGAAATCAAGATAGCATGAATATGACACCGTTTCATTAGCAATCACTTTCTGTGATATCAAAGTGATGGGTAAAACATTGTTAAGTGTCTTGTATACCTTTTTGAAACCCGTTTGATGTAATGAAATATTTGTGGCTGTTTCAGGCAGTCCTCAAGTTCAGTAAGGAATATGCAAGCACATGTTTTAACATCAGTGCCCAGAGAGCTATTATTCTGTAATGTTATGGTCCTAGAAAATCTCCTTTGTATAAATTGGATGTAATATTGACCTGCTCCATGTCTCTGGGTTAGGACCTGCTGCTGGTACTATAGTGTGATTAACGCTCGATACAATGACCGAAATCGGTATGCCCTTTGGTCCCCGCATTCTGGATGCCTTAGATTGATCCAAAGCACTTCTTATACTTTTGTTCATGATTACTGATGTGTTTAGTACACATCCATGTAAAAATCTTTGAGTACTTGCTCATCATATTATACATCAGAGACGTATTGTGTCCAGGTATTAGAATTGATTATGTTTTGCTCCAGCTTAGATTGTTATAAAGATCTAAATGGTCCCCAGAATTCCTTGCAGTCATGAATAAATAACCCTTAATTGATGCTATACCATCTTTCCTCTTTCAAATATTTTTCTTTCTAACATTCTTGATTGCATTCTTCTCTGAGCGATTTTTATTCTAATTGCTTTGATTCTGTTTCTATTTTTCCTTTACATGCCTTTTTAGTTGGTTTTATATGGTTTTCATTGATCTCATGTTTTGTGTGTGTCAGTTAGGTTTAGACCTAGTTCCTTCACTGGTATCATGTATGCTATGTTTCTTTTCTTTTCTCAAAGAGAAATCTAATAACTATGATAGAGCATCCAAACAGCGTTTTATACATGGCCTGATAAAACTTAGTCTTAGTAGCAGTGTCAATTATTAAATCTCCAAACTGAAGTTTCCATGTTTCAAACATTGTGATGGAGTACAGTGACCATTTGAATTTTCTCATGGTTGGGTTTTCTTCTGGTTCTGTTAATGATTTCAGGGATTTGGCATGCTGTATAACCTATCTGATTCAGTCAGCTGAGATGGTGGTCACTGTACTTCCTAGCCTGTGCGTAGTTCACCGAGTTTTGCTACACGGAACTCCACGAAGTTACAAAAAATTCTGCGAAGTTCTGTGAGTGGCGGAGTGCAGTGCAAACTGCAGTTTGTGCTGGTATTCCTGCTGCTTGGGTAAAAATTCTACCCGAGCGGCAGCTCTTGCTTGAAAACTTACCGTTCAAACACGCAAACTTACCGTTCACGAGCAGGGAAAAAACTCCACTGTGCATCGCGAAGCAGAGGTTTCTGCACTCCGTGAGCTCTGCGGAGTGCGGTGTGTAGAGTGCGGAAAACTCTGCAAACTCCGTGAAAGGAGCGAAGTTCACCGCCCAGGCCTGGTATTGATTTTTTAGGAAGCAGCTTGTGGCAAAATTGTTGGGGTTATAAATGTGTACCACAGTAAATTGCCTTTTTGCCTACAAAGTGAGATGCCTTATCCACTGTGCATGAAAGTATTTGGCTGTGGAGATTGAGCAGAATTATGCTGAATAGACCAACAATGATTGTTAATTGTTGTATTGGACTTTATTTCAGTTCTTGTTTAGAGTATCTCCCAGATATGATGCAAAGCATTTTGCTAGTCTGGAGGGAGCCATGTTAGACCCAAGACCTTGTTTACGTCGTCTGTGGGTATCAAATCAACGTTCACTCTTGCCTTTAGTTGTTTATAAATGCGATCTACTAAAATGGTTTGTACTATATTTTTTCAAAGCAAATATGGGGAAATATATATTGTATACAGTATTAGATTTAATAAATTCTTATAACTAGTGAACTTGACTTCGACCACCTGTAGATAGTGTGAGTCAATTGTAATGATTTTATTGGTGTATTCCATGATTGCATAATTAAGGGTGCAAGATCTCCGGAGAGTCTGCCTTCCTGAAATAGTTTTATTGCTGGTTTTATCCAAGATGTGCAGTTAGGGAGACTTCAGTAATATCAGGAACTCTATGGCTGATGTAGATGTTTTGTATTTGTGTGCCCCAGCTATATTCCATGAAATGATTGCAAGGTTTTCACTTAATTGTTATCTGATTTTCAAGCTTTTTGTCGAGGCCATCTGCAATCTTTTATGTCTAGCTAATCTGATAATTGTGTACATAATCTTTTGCTTTATGGGAGCAGGCACAAAAAAATGCTGCATGTATCTCTGACTTGAGAGACAATATCTTGCATGCTAAGTAGTACATATTTTGGTCTCTGAAAATGACTTTCAATTATTAAACTCCCTTTCTGATTTCATTTACATTTTTACTGTATGAGGTCAGTTCCCTGGTTCGAAAAGACACTCCCATGCTCACATATGGGAGTAGTGAGCTCCTGTAAATATCAGATGATTTTTATCAGTTCTAATTGTACTCCAGACTGTTTTAGGTTTAGAAATAAATTAAAGTCAATATCTGTGTTTTTTTTATCCGAATAATTTTGGGAAGCTAGTACCGGGAAAGGATAATTACACAATTTTCCAGTATATCTGGTTTATTAACTTTCTCCCTTTTGTCCTTTGTTTTTCTGTTTGGTGGAGTTTGATTCCTTCTTGATGTCTTTATCCGATCTGTGTGTCCCATTTGATTTGTTTAGTTCTATATTATATTGTCTTTTAGTTTCTTTTGTCTTCCTCTCTTCTCATAGTTAAAACAGGAGTTTTTAGCAGTCTTTTTGGTATTATGTATGACTACATTGCATTGAATTTCATAGACTTGTGATATTGTACTTGGGGCCTCCAATCTGGCAATGTTTGATTTTTCTGTAGGTCCATGTCTCAAACTTCCTGGCCCACTTATTAACACAGTTTATTTCCTCATCCCTGCTTTTAATTGGTAGACAGTTCTTCCATTTAGTGTTGGAAGAAGTGTGTTGTAGATTATGTGATTGTACTTCATTAGTTTTTAAATATATTTTTTTTCCTAAAAATCACCTTGAGAGACTAATAACCTCCTGTAGCGAGAATGTTTGATCTACATTTGTTAGTCACATTCTTGTAGCTGTTTTCTGCACCTTTCTCCAATTGTGGAGTCATAGTTGTTGCTTTCCTCACAGTTGCAAGAGTGGATTGCATTAGAGTTTCATTATCACCAACATCTGAATGTGTAAAACGATGTATGGTCACTTGTTGGGCAGTAAGATGATTCCGGGTTCCCGAAAACCATCTGAATTACTGTGATCTGATAGGAGTTCTTGTTTTATTACAGTATTCCTTTGATAGTGATGGATCTTTTGCCCATTAGATGTATTACCTTTTCCATAACTACTCAACTTGCTAAATGATCCATCGTGTCCTGTTGGACTTTTGTCCAAGAACCTGTCATTCTGTGCAGAATGCTTGGAAGTGTCCCTAATTAATCTATGATTTCCCACCAAAAATGATGCTTGTCTTGTCCCAATTGATTATTTTCATTTATGCTGGTGGACTATACTGGTATTCGTCAATTCCCTGAAACTGGACGGAAATGTTGAATAGTACATAGATTTGTGCTATCTAGTTTGTCTACAGCGTTATCGGTAGTATGGTTTCACGGTTCCAGATTGTCGGATTCAGAGAGATCATAGGGGCTGCCGTCTAGTCTGGTAACACTTGAAAAATTGGTTATTGCGAGTTTCCTCTGTTTTTTCGATGGGTCTTTTTATTTATAATGTCTCATAAAGTGACAACATTTGGAAGGAAGCAATGAAGTGTTTGAGCCTGAAGCCGAAGCTATTCTGTTTGTTTTGTGTCCGCGATCTTGATTTTAAAATATTATGTGTTTCCGTTACATCATTTCTCACAGGGGAAGGCAACGGTTATCAGTGGTGTTAATATTTGGGTGGACTGATGCTAATTCTGCCGTCTGCCATAAATTCACACAGGGCAGTATCACAGGTACATTCGGACCTGGTGTCCATCCAGCCTAAGGACTGAGGCCCTTTGGTTTTTTGACCCATTTTTTTGATTTCCACATTCAGCATTTTAACCATGGTTTCAGCTCATTCTATTCCTATCGACTCAATAAAGTTATTATCACAGGCCTCATAAATAAATGACTTAAAAAGTTTTCCTTTTACAAGAAGCAGGTACTTTTCCTGATTATCATCGCCCCCAGGAGATCTTGATGTTCCTCAGAGTTTTTAGGTCTCGCTCGAGTCAGCACATGCGCTGCCCTTGCGAGACATTTAGTAGCTGCTTCAAAAGCGCTACCTTGCCGGCCACCAGCTTGCTAGAATGAGCACAAGCGCGCGCAACGTTCACAGCACTTTTTCCGGTCGCCCACGCATGTGTGCATAACGCATCACCACTCGCGTTTTTTAAAATTCATTTTCTTTTTATTTCATGGCCGCGCGGGCCATAACGAGCGCTTCCACTACTTGTCCCCGGGACCCATCTCCGACCTGCCCTAATCTGATCTAGTGGCAGCGCCAGCTCAGCCGCATTCCTCACCTCTGTCTTCTGCTCATAGACGTGTCCCGATAACAGCCGGTAACAATGGGGGGCTGGGGGCGACTTTATCTGCGTGAGGGATGCGAGACCTTGCTCAGGGGGCAGGGCGGAGCGGTTACCTGAGAGAGTGCTTGGTGCACTTTCTTTTTATATCTATTTTGTTCGCCGCTATATGCAGAAATATTCACGTGAGAGATTCCACCTTAGTTAAACAAACCCGATGACGGAGCAGTTGTTATCTTACTATGCGGATTAACAGCAAAGAAAAGGAAAACAAAACATATCTCACTACGTCTCTTCTACGAAACAGCAAATCCAATGCAAAATCCCTACTTGCTGATAAACATCGGGTTTCTGCCTGGCAGGCATATTTGCACCTCGGATCACTAAAAAGAAGGCAGGGTGGTGGGAAGGGCCACAGCACACCGCAGACTGGTGTGAAATTGAGCGCAAACGGTTGTAATTGGTCAAATGTGTGCAGAATTACAGAGGCATGCTAGTGCGTGATTCATGCTACCAGACGACTCCGTGTCACCAAGGATACATACATTGAGGCAGCACACAGCTCTCAAGTTTCCCAGGGGTTTCATCCAGTCAAAGCATCTTTGCTTTCCACACTGGAACTTGACGGTCTGATTTTCTAAGGAGGAAAACAGGACTGCGCGTCCCAGAATGCAAGGATTGTTGCACTTCTGTCGGAGGCTTGTGAGGAGCCACCCACTCCCATGTGAATTTTACATTCAGGAGGCTGGCCGATGGTGCTGTTCTTGCTTCTTTTCTTCTCTCTGAAAGGGGGGGTAGGGGTGTCTTTGCTGGAGGACAACATAAACACCTTCATGTTCCTCTTCCTTCCCACTCCTAGAATTAAATTTTTTGTTTCAAAAACCTTTATTAAAGACCAACAGACGTCACATCATACCTCGTACTGCCTACAACGGTATCCCGGCCGGCATAGTGACATTACAATCATATAAGGCGGATGTGTTACGGGGTAGAGGGATACACAGCATGCCGCCTACAACTCCATCGGGCCGGCCACGTTAGTGGAGTGTTTGGCTATAAATGCAGAATTGTCATTGCAGACGTATATATCATTAATACCGTTAATACACAACTAAGGCATCTTGTAAAACAAAATAACCAATTCCACTTGTGTGTCACATGTGAAAACAAAAAGGGAAACATTCATGATCATGATGAGGAGATGTTACGGCCCAGAAATAATATAGCTATGACATACATCGTCCCAAGGCTGTTAATGCATGACAGGTGGGTGTGTTGCTGGGGAGACCATCAGGGCGTAGGTGATACGGGTTAAGAGGTTTCCATGCTATGATTTGTGGGGTGTTCCATTAAATATGTTTGCAACGGGCCCCATATATCTCTTGGGCACGATGAGGGGGGTTGGAGTTCTGCATAAGTGTGTAGTTGCTCCTGGCAATATATTAGGTCCTGGAGCCAATGCTTACATTTTGGCGCTCTCCTCCTACTCCACCTGCATGCAATTTTCCTTTTGGCGAGTAATAGTGCATGGAGGTGTGCTTCCGCATTTTAGAAGCAATGGGTTTGGTATACTCCAGCAGGGCAGTAAGTGGGTCAGTGGGAACGTGCAAGCCAGTCATGATATCTAGTGCAGCAAGCACTTCCTCCCAGTAATGCTGTATAGGCGGACAGTCCCAGGCTAGGTGACGAAAGTCAGCACCCTCCCTACCACATCGGTCACAGTGATCGTTGTCAGGTAGTTTCAGTTTGTGCAGTCTCCTTGGTGTGTAATATAAACGATGTAGGTATTTATAGTGTATCATCCTGAATCTGCTGCTAGAGGAAATGTCATACGTCTGTGCGCAGCAGTATGTCCATTGCTCATCGGTTAGGGGGTGACCGAGTTCTGTTTCCTACCTGCCAGTGGTGGGTCATATTCTCCATTGGTTTGAACGATGCGGTACAATTTCAACAGTACATGCTCAGGGGCATCTTGTTGTAGCAGGACATGTAGCGAGGAATTACTGGGGGTTCTAGAGGAAAAGAGGGTGTAACAGTTTTCGTGTCTTGTGGAGTCTGATGTAATAAAAACGGTCTAAGGGAGTAGGGTTGATGTCTTTAAAGAATTCCTCGCTAGTGCTAAATTTCCCATCAGTATATAGGTGTCCCCAGGTATATATAGAGAGTTTACGGAGGAGCTGTCGACATCCACCCTCCTGTGTAGCTGGGAGGTCCTGTGAAGGGGAAGGAGAGGAGAATATAATGGTGTGCAATTGGTCATGCTCTAACTGTGCATTGAACGGTGGTAGCTGCAGTGTGCCTAGGGACCAGAGGAGCGCTGATGTAGACAGTGCTAGGAGTGTGGTGCATGTTGCCGTGTTCAATCACCAGGTGAGGCATATAGGGGGGCTTCATTCAGTATGTAGCAAAGTGTGCCTGTGCGCAGCTGAAATATAATTCGGCGTCCGGTACTGAGAACCCACCTGCTTTGTAAGGGCACAGAAGTGTATCCCATCTGAGTCTGGCTTACTTCCCTCCCCACACTAGTCGTATTAGTTGGGTCCTCATGGCAGAGAAGAAATGTCGGCTGGGGCGAAGGGAATGTTAAAAAATAAGTACAGGAGTTTGGGTAGGATGACCATTTTTAATAATGAAGCCCTGCCAGCCATGGACAGAGGTAGTGCAATCCACTGTGTGATTTTGTCAGTGATGTAGTCTAAAGCACGCCCGTAGTTGGCTGGTATAAGGTAATATGCGAGTGGGACAGAGTGAAGCCCAGATATGTGAGAGTGTAATCACACCATTTGAGGGGGAAGTCCGGGGTGAATTTTGTGGTGGAGTCAGTAAGTGAATACATTTGGGACTTGGACCAGTTGATGTTGACCCCCGATAATTGTCCAAACAGGATAAATAGATGCAATATGGGGTTCAGGCTGACGTCAGGGTGTAATAAATATAGAGGAATGTCGTCTGCGTATAATTATATGAAGCTGCCGCTCTGGGTAGACGATAGCGCGGTCCCGATAGTGTTGTCTGATTTTAGCAGCGAGGGGTTCGATAGCCAATGCAAATAGTAGGGGGGAAAGGGGACACCCCTGCCTGGTGCCTCTCGCCAGTGGGAAAGAGGAGGAGCGCAGTCCATTCACCATCATAGTGGCGCCCAGACCAGTGTACAGTAAGTTAATCCAGCCCAGGAACGGGGTGAGTCCATGCGTACCAGCACAGAGGACAGGTAAACCCATTCTAGGGAGTCAAACACCTTGGTGGCATCAAGAAATATGGCAGCTGCGTTCTCCTCGGGGTCAATGTCATGAAGTAAAGCGAAAAATGTCCTCAGGTTGTGTGCAGTGCTCCTTGTCGGGACGAAGCCCGATTGGTCTAGGAGGACCAGCACTGGCACAAGGGGGCTGATGCGGTTGGTGATTAGTTTTGGAAGGATTTTGGCATCTACGTTTATAAGAGAGAGGGGTTTGTACGAGTCCAGTTGCATAGGTGATTTATTTGGCTTGGGCAATGATATAATAAGGGCTTCTCGCATTGTACGGGGCAGGATGCCAGACTCGTGGGCTTCCTCGAACACGTGCCGTAGTACTGGAATAATAAGATGCTTATATAATTTATAGAATTCGGCCGGAAGACCATCAGGCCTGGGGCTTTGCCAGATTGTAATTGCATGATAGCTGAGATGATTTTATCATCCTCATGTTGGGCTAATAGGAATTCCCTTTGGCCATTCCCCAACCAGGCTATGGCAGTGTCATGAAAGAAGGATTCAAAATCTACAGAGGTGTGGCGGTGAGTGGAGAATAGGCCTTTATAAAATTGCCTAAATGCAGCCAAAATGTCCGAGGAGTTTCTGTATATCAGTCCCTCCTCGTCTTCAATTTCCAATACCGGGTTAGTAAACTGGGGAGGGCAGACAGAGGAGGCCAGTGCTCTACTGGTTCTTTCGCCTTCTCCATAACGCCGAGCCTTGTGGTACTTCCCCCTGAATTTACACTTGCGCTCTGCAGTTTCTTGGTATTCATTAAGGAGTTTGCGTATTCGTGCCTGTAATGTGGGGGATGGCGCAGACTGGAGTTCAGACTCAGTTTATTTCAGTTCCACCTCTAATTTGTGGAGTGTGTTTCGTATATCTTTCAAGACCCCCACCGCTCTTTGCGATACAGATGCCCCGTATGGTGACTTTAAAAGCCTCCCATATGGTAGAATAAAGGGGGACAGATCCAGTATTACGATGGAAGAAGTCAGAAATTTCTTGCTCTACCTCATCCTTGAAGACAGGGTCAAGTAAGGATTGCTTATTGAGGCGCCATGCTAAATATGGGGGTTCCTCCTGCGGCGGGGTGAGCGTGAGCAGTACTGGAGAATGATCCGAATATTTGCGTGATAAGTAGGTGGTATGTGACGTCCAAGTTGCCAATCCCCTAACAACCAACCAATAATAAATGCGTGACCAGGAGATGTGAATTGAGGAGTGACAAGATCCCTGTCATGACGCTGGATGGTGGGTTCTCCATGGGTCTGCAAGGCCGTGTTTCTCCAAAATGTCCCTGAGGGTTCGCTGCATAGCTGTGTAATGATGTGATTGTGGGTGCGACCTGTCCAGGTCAGGGTTAAGTGTGACAATAAAGTCTCCACCCCATACCAGGTGTGTGATGTCCACGTCTTTTATCTTTCCCCACAACACCCTAAAAAACTCTGGTTCGTCTGAATTTGGGCCATAGCATGACACCATGGTGATGGACTGGCCCAATAGCCTGCCCCACACTACATTATACCTCCCTTGAGGATCTGTATAGGAGCCTATGGGAGTGTACGGGAGTGTGTTTCGTACCAGCACAGCCGTACCCCGAGCATATGAGGAATAACAGAAGAAGCCTCTGTGGGCTGCCCAGCGGGCAGCGAAAGTGGGGGATGAGTTGGGATAGATGTGTTTCCTGCAGCATCGCGCAATGAACATTGTGGCGATCCAGATAAGCAAGAGTATGACCGCGTTTACGGGGGTCTACTCCACATTCCACATTTCACGATAGAAAGTTATATATTTGTTTTATTTTTTCTTAATTTTTCAAAGACCTTTATTGGGTAACAGACGTGTCATACACAGCCCCTGGCCTACAACCCGGAGGCCGGCCGCTTCAATTAGTCAAGGATAGTGATTAGTTCGATCTCATATAACACAGCCTTTCAGCCGACAACCCGGGGGTCCGGCGGCAAAATAGTATATCCGAGTGTGTCCAATACTAAAAAGTGGGGGGAGGGGGAGAGGTGGGGGGGAGGAAGACCGCTAGATGATAAATGCTACCTTCCCACTTCCCTATCAGCTCTATTGAACCCGGTGCTGTGTGCAATTCCCGATTCCGACCTCACCGCCTCCCGTTGCCCAAATCCCAATTAGGCCTAAACTTAACCAAAAACACATTAAAAACACCACCCCACCCTCCCTCCCATGCACTTCTGTCCCCACTAAGTTACTAGTAAACTCCACTTTCTACATCTGAATCTAGACCGCTACGGAGCGCTACAATGGCCTAAAAGTTTCCAGCCCCCCAGACACACTGACTACAAACACTCCGTCTAGCTAGGGGCTACTCTTCCTCATCTGGCTGCGCACCCTCGGGCGCTCCCTCCTCCTCAACTTCTCCCTCACCCACTGTCTCCACGTATTCCGCACTGCGCAAGCTCGACCTGTATAAGCCCCAGAAGTTCTTCGGGCGGCTGGTTGGTGGCAAAAGCTCGCAATAAAGTTCCGATTGAGTGCAACAATACATCATGTCATGCGCCCATCTTTTCACTGTGGGCAGAGGTCCTCTCATCCAACACATCGCCAGCACCCGTCTGGCCATCAGCAATCCTATATCCGCAAGGCGCCTAGCGGCAACCGGCAACGGTTTGGAGTACCCCATTAGCGCTAGTGCCGGGTCAGGGGTCAAGTCTGTACCCAAAATCTGGTTTAGTTCCCCATATACGCCACACCAGTACCTACTGATCCCCGGGCAAGTCCATGCCAGGTGTAAGAAGTCCGTCACCTGTCTTCGACAGCGATCACATTCCGCTGAGCTCCGGAGGCCATATCTATGTAATCTCTCTGGCGTGTAATATACTCTCTGGAGAAATTTAAAATGTATCAGCCTATGTCTACCATTGAGAGATATTTTCTTCGTGCTCATGCAGCAGTATTTCCACATTTCGTCATCAATTGTGATCTGCAAGTCCTGTTGCCAGGCAGCCCTGGCTTTCACATACTGGTGTTCCCTGTGCTTCATTGCTGTTTTGTACAGCGAAGTTACCAGCTTGCGGGGCGACTCCGCCTTAATTACATATGTTAGTTTCCTGGACTTCCGGAGACTCCGCTAGGTCCGGGCCCAGCAATGCCAGTAAAGCACTGCGTACCCTGTGAAACTGAAACTTGAGGCTTGAGCTGTATCCGATTCTACCTGGCCCCACTCTTTAACCCTCCCGTCTATGAACATGTCTCCCATTGTGGAGATGCCTAATTGGTGTAATGCAAGTATTACGCCACGCTCTGTGAGTGGCGAAAGCCAGTGGGCCCATTCTATGAGCATGGACGGCGAGTATATGAGGGCTCCTCCCTGCATCTGCAGTAGAGAATGCCAGGCGTGGTTCGTGGCCGAGAGCGAGTCCAATATGCCCGTCCTGCGGTCCATATGACGGCAAATCATAGCCGGCAGTAGCAATGGCTCCGCGAATAGGCGTTCCATCCGAAGGTGGGGTATGCTTCCATCCCCATGAATCCAAGTGTGGAGATGTGCCGCCTGCGCCACTCTGTAGTACAGTTCCAGATCCGGGGCCGCTAGTCCGCTCATTTCATATGGGAGTGTCAGTATAGACCACTTAACTCTGGGCTGTTTGCCGCCCAGCCAAGCTTAACCATTAGCTGTGTCAGAGCTTGAAAGAAGGCCTTTGACAGTACCATCGGGATGGCACTAAATAAAAAAAGAAATCTGGGGAGTACCACCATCTTCATTAGGGCAATGCGCCCCATGAGTGATAGGGGCTGTTTACACCATACCTCAACGTCATCCTCTAGTTTGCTGCAGGCTACACCGTAGTTTTCTCGCAGCAATGTCTCCGAATCCGTATGTATCCTTATTCCCAGGTACCTGACTGAGTCCTCGGACCACTGCAGAGGGAACTCCATTTCGAATGGCCGTGTTATCGGGGTAAGCGGGAAGGCAACCGATTTCGTCCAATTAATCTTCAAACCGGAGAGAGCGCCAAAGTGCACTACTTCTCTCAGCATGGAGGACAGGTTGCGCTCCAGATCGCGGACGTACAACAAGGTGTCATCCGCATAAGTCGAGACAACTATCTTGTAGGACGGGAATCTGACTCCCTTGTGTCCATGGTATTCACGCAGTGCGCAGCCCAGCGGTTCCGCCACCAGAGCATATAGCAGTGGAGAGAGAGGGCAGCCTTGTCTTGTTCCTCTGCCAATCTGGAAGGGGTCAGTAACCAGGTCTCCCAGGCGGAGTGGCGCTGTTGGTTTATGATACAAGGCCCCTATCATTTGCAGGAACGGCTCACCCAAACCAAACCGCCGCAGCACCAGGGACAGGAATGGCCACTCAACAGAGTCAAATGCCTTTTCCATGTCTAGGAAAACTGCAATCACCTTTGTGTCCTGTCGCACATGTTGCATGGTGCCCAGGACCGTGCGTATATTATACGTCAAGTTTCTGCTTCAGATTAATCCAGCCTGTTCCGGCGCAACCAGTTCATGTGCCAAGAGGGCAAGGCGGGTCGCCAACACCTTGGCGTATATTTTGGTATCCACGTTCATTAACGAGAGCGGCCTGTATGAGCTACACTCACTAGGTTCCTTCCCTGGTTTAAGTATAGTGACTATTAGGGCCTCCCTCATTGATGGCGGCATGGCTCCATCCACACAAATATCATCAAATAGCTTAGCTAAGTGTGGGAGCAGCTTATCTTGGAAGGCTTTATAGAATGCAACTGTAAGCCCATCAGCACCTGGTGCGCTGCCAGAACGCATGCTAGCTAATGCTTCAATTATTTCGTCCCTTTCTATAGGAGCCATTAGGAATTCCCTATCAGAATTTTTCAGCTGCGGTAGATCAATGTGATCCAGGTAATCACTCGCCTCTGCAGTGAGGTCGCCGACTTTAGCGGAGTACAGGTCAGAGTAGTATCTCCTAAATTCTTCCGCTATTTTTCCTTCCTCCGACACCCTTGTGCCATCCGCTGTACGCAGTTCCGCGATCAGAGACATTTCCCTAGTCCCTTTGATTAATCTGGCCAATAGGGAGCTCGGTCGTTCCCCCTCCCCATACGCGTGCGCTGTGGCATATTTCCCCATATGTTGTACCTCCCTATCTGCTTCTTCATGGTATTCGGAGAGCAGTGTTTTGATCTCCTCGGTTACCGTGTCACATGGGGTGGACCGTTGTCGTTGCTCAAGGGTTGCAAGCTGGTTTTCCAGCGTCCTTAGTCTCTGGCGGATTGATTTTAGCACACTGGAGTGCTTAGACATAGCCACCCCTCGAATGAATACCTTAAAGGCCTCCCATATCGTTGGGAAGTTGTCCACAGAGCCTAAATTAGCTTAAAAAAAGACGTCTATCTCCTCTGCCAGCTCCCCCCTGAACACCGGGTTCAGAAGTGAATAAGGTGGAAAGCGCCAGTTGAAAGGAGGTATAGATTTCTGAGGTGTTTCTAGCACCAGCAGTAGAGGGGAGTGATCAGACAACGTCCTAGGCAATACCATGCAGGAGCTTATCTGGGCGACCATGGAGGAGGAGGCCAACCAATAATCTGTTCTAGTGTGTATGTTATGGAAAGCAGAGTAATGCGTGTATCCCCCTTGTTCCCGGTTCCTACTCCTCCATACGTCCTCCAAATCCAGCACGGTGAGCGCCTGTTGTATCGCCAGTGCAGCCGCCGAGGGCCTACGCGCTGGGCCTGCTGACCTATCTAGTGTGGGATCTAGCACCAAATTCAGATCTCCCCCCCACAAAATGCACGCCGCTGGGTATGCGCGTGCTATCTTTACCACCTTGTGAAAAAACTCTGGGAAATCGTAATTTGCACCATACACATTTATTACTACCAGGTCCAGCCCCATCCCCGCACAGCGAGACAAGACGTATCGTCCCTCTGGATCAGCGGACAAAAGAGTCTGGGATAGTTTCGATCTAGGGTTGACCCAGGTTAGCACTCCTCTGGAATGGGTTGTGAAGCCCGCTGCTGCTATGTGTCCCGCCCATCCCCTACTAAGTAGCATTCTGCTCGTGAGTGGTAGGTGCGTCTCCTGCAGGGGAGCAAGATCTACATTATGTCGCTGTAAATAGTGCAGCACCTTTCTAAGCTTCCGGTGGTCATTAAGGCCACGCACGTTCCATGTGAGAGCTCGGATGGAAGTCGGGAGGGGACCATCAGACATAGTAGGTGCAGAGGTCATGATAGTTATGCATGTGAAGTGCGTGTATCAGCTGATCTTCCAGTAACGTAAGTGGGGTTGTGCAATAGCTAAAAAACCGCAGAAAACTCCCTAACCCATCCCCAAACTGAAAGCTGTCTTCCAACCAACCCACCCCCCACCCACAGCAGATCACCCCCAACCTGGCCTTGCCGACCCAGAATCCATCCCAACCACCCTCAAACCAACTCTCACGGCTGACGACTCAACTGAGTCATTTGGGAGCATCTTGCGCAGGGGCCGAGGTTGCCATGCCACCATCAGTTTACGTAGAAATAACGTGCATCTTAGTAGCCTCTTATGGCTCCCACCTAAGCTCCATAGGCTCAACAACCGACTATACAAAGGGCCATGAGTGGCCCGTAATCTTATCAACTAGTTGAAATCATGTGAAAGTGCTCGCATCCCCATTACCTTGGAGGATATGCCTACCAGGAGGAGCCCACTGATAATAGTGCAGAGAACACCACCAGCGTTAACTTATCTGCCTCGGCTGAACATGAGCCCAAATCAGTTACTTGTGTCTAGTCACTTAAGCATATCCCCCCCACCCCGCGGTCCTGTGTAGCAGGGTGACATCGCCCGCAGACCCAGGCTAAAGCATGCCTGCTTCCAGAGGTGATCCCCAGTCCGCCTTACCACCACTCCCGGTCAGCTTCGACAAAGTCACTACTCCTGCTCATCCAGATGGCTATCTGCTTCGACCTCCGTGCGCTGTTCCGGGTTGTCTCTGTGACGTTCCTTTGCCCAGTTCTTCAGGGCTTGCTGCAGTACACGGGGGTCTGTGAACAAGTGGGAGTGACCCTGCCTGTTAACTCTCAGTTTCGCTGGGTAGAGCATAGCATAGTCCAGCCCCTGCTCTCTGAGTTGTTTTTTGTAGGGGGTGAAATGCTTACGGGCCTCTTGCACTCTGGCAGTAAAATCCGGGTATAGCGATATTTCTGAGCCCTCATGTTGTAGCGATTTCTTCTCCCGGGCTAGCCGCAAGGCTGCGTCCCTATCCCTGTAGTTGAGTAGTTTGGCTATTATAGGGCGGGGTGGCATGCCCGGGTGTGGGCCCAGCGAGCGGTGCGCTCTCTCCACAATGAAGACCTGGGAGAAGGAGTCTTCCCCTAGCAGAGTCACCAGTAGTTTTTCAACAAAGCGTTCCATATTTCCCATCTGCGTCATCTCGGGAAGGCCCATAATTCGAAGGTTGCTTCGTCGTGAGCGTGCCTCCAAATCCTCGGTCTTGTCCAGTAGTGCCTGCCTCCCTTTTTCCACCTTTTTATGGCCAGTGCCCAGTTCCATCTGCGATTCTTCTACCTCCGTGAGGCGTCTCTCGGACATATCAAGCCACTCTGCGTGTTTGTCTATCCTCTCCGCCATTCTATCCATCCTGTAGGACAGTGCATCAATTTTGGAACCCAGGGAAGTAATGCTTGTCTGTAAGCCTTTCTCCATAGCGAGCAAAATAGTTTTTATGTCCGAGGAGGCAGTGGGCTCATCCACTGATTGCAAGTTCTCAGGCTCGGCGTCCATAGTTTCCTGCGACTTAGACCTCCGCTGGCTAAAAGTGAGCTTAGTCTGTGTTCTATCTCCCTTGCCCATGTCAGCAGTTATAGCAGATTGATTAGTGTAGCGGGGGACGCTCCGGGTCCTACCATGCAGGTGGGGTCCTACTCGTGAGTCAACCAAGGGCCCAGGCCGACTGCTCTCCCTGGCCTTGCGGCTCCCGCTGACCGTGCCGCCCTCCGCCACTTTCCAGCTGTGTTGGCGGGAAGTAGTACACTCTATAACCACCTTAGGGACTCCTCAGTAGCAGAAATCAGGGCACACTCGGCAGGCCCAGCAGCGTGGCGCTCGGCTACCGCGTCACCGTGATCAGCCACCGCCCTGCACTGCAGCCTCCGCTTCCCTCCCAGGGGTCGCGGGGAGGGGGGGGGATGTCCCCAGGTCGAATCCAGCCAGTCTCGCCTGCCGCAGATTCGCTGCCTCCGTCTCCATCCACCACTACAGCAGGACCACCCCCTGCCCGTCACAGCGCCCAAAGTGCCATGTAGGCCCAGATCTGCTCACCACTGCCTCATTGTGTGGCCAGGCCTCCAGCTGTCTCAGTGTCTCCGACGCTGCTCCTACGTTCAGTGGTCCATGAGGTTTCCACCGCACGCGGGCAGTGACGTAGCCTCCAGGCTCCCCTCCACGTGGTATGCAGCTCCACGTGCACTAGCTTAAAGGTGTACATGACCGACCCCACCCCACGATACTCCTCTTCCACCGGCAGTCACCGACCATACCCAGTGGTGCCCTCTAAAGTAGTGCCGGAGCTCCTCTGTCCTGTGGGCCTTACTTGTAGGTCCCCGTCTAGGCACACTCCACGCTAAATAATCAGCAGGACTATTACTGTGGTACTCAAGGCGATGGCCCGATATCTCTCCCAGTGGCTGGCCGTGACACGTGGATTATGTCTCCGCTCGAGGGGGTCGCGCTACCAAGCGCTCTTCGCTCGCCGCAGTGTTCGGAGTTTTCCGCGTCTTGGGAGCAGCGCGCCCGAGAGGTGCGCCGCCGCTCCTCACCTCGGGTCAAGTCGCCAACACCGGTCCTGCTCTGTGGCCGCTCCTCGCTCCTTCGCCAGTGAGCCACTCCGCCGAGACACGTCCGTCGGCAATCTGCTTCACTGTGGACCGCGGCGTGCGGCCCGGTCAGCCTCGGTTGCTCTCCCAGGCGTTTCTCAGATCTGTGCGGCCTCAGACGATCCGTCGCCGGTGCCGCATCCGTTCAGGAGTGCGGGGAATCGATCCCTTCCAGTGTGTGTCTCATGTGGAAAATTAGTACGGTTTGGTGAACATTATCTGCGCCATCTTGCCTTTTCCCCTGATGCCACACTTTTTGTCGTGCGCACCCGCCATTTTAGGTGCCTCGATCAGAACCACCCTCTGCACGCCGCTGGCCCCCAGCACAGCCCTTCGCCCTCACAAACCCCCCCCCCCCCCGCTCTCGCATGCCTTGGGTCATAAACCCCTCTTCAGCGCAGCTCTGCCTCGGAACCCCATCCTGTTCCCAGCGCGACACCTCCCTTCATTCCTTTCATGGTCCCAGGCCCTTTGATACAAACCCCCTTTCCTGTGTGCCCGTTTGTCTTCCTCGTTCCCAGGCCGCCACCTAGCTCTGCGGATACTGTTTATTGCCCCCCCCGTACAGTAGGAAGCTTCCCCCAATTAAAGGACCCTCGAATTCATCAAAAGCCCCCACCCTATGATATCCGATCAACCCCACACATTCCGTGAATCGGCGGAATGTCCAGCTGCGCGATAATCATCACCTATTGTGACCGGGGTGGGGACTTCAACTGTAAATGCGTGTGGGAACGGGCCTGAAGGGGAGATTCCGAGGATGTCCTTTCATACTTCAAAGCATTACAAGAATGTGTTACCTGCAATAAAATTCATAAACTGTGTATAAGAGGCCAGGCGCTGGATTCGGAAGACAAGAAACTGTCCATACGGTCCGGGTAAGGTCGTGTAAACACGACGAATTGCGAAATGATTGTTTAATGGTTCGGAAAATACTAGTATTACTCTTTGTTGACTTATTTGGAGATTCACTGTCTGCACACGGAGAAACAACAGGCTCTTTCTCTTTGCAAACAGTGAAGGATAGGTAACGCAGCCAGCGTGCCTATCTTTCTCCCCCACTGATTGATTATTTGTTCACGGATTGTTTTCGGGAGATTTCCCTCTCCCACACTGATTAATTGTTTTTTTCCCCGAACTACTGTTCGCGGATTGTTTTCTGGAGATTCTCTGTCTACAAACAGGAAAGAACAGGTTCCCCTTTGCAGATAGTGAAAGGGTAGAGGACGCGGACCTTTTGCGGGCCTACTTATTCTCCCCACTGGTTGTTTATTAACTGTTTTGATATTGGTTCATGAGGTATTCACTGCCTGCAAACAACGTAGAATAGAAATATTCTGTCTAGTCTTTGCACGCAGTGATAAGATAGGCAGTGCTGACTTTTTGTCCTCATTGTGAGCCGTCATGTCTGTCTTCTCCCCACTGATTGGTAGTTGGTTCAGCCCGGACCGTTTATTAGAGGTGGACCATCTAGCTCCGCTGGAAGGCACCCCTAATAAAGACATGTTCACAAACTATGGATTAGTTACCATAGCCTATAGTAAGCTGTGGCACAGGTATACCAAAGAAAATCAAGAGAAACAGTGGCCACTGATAGGATCCTTCGATCTTGATAAAATAGAAACGTTAGAAATAGCCCTTTGTAGTAATAAGACAACGCCTATTATGCTGGACAGTCTCGGTATGTGGCGCAAAGAAGCAATACAACGAAAGAAAAGAGACGAAGTCAGAGTAGGTAAAGGAATATATCGACAGGACAACCCCAAGACACAACGACCCGAAAGTAATCTCCCGACACTACGCACAGGACGACCAGACTTAGGGCAAAACCAATGTGCTTTTTGTAAATGTTCCGGGCACTGGAAAGCCCAATGCCCGACTCTACTGAACAAGGGTAGGAGCAGAGGGCCGACAGGAATAACAGGCCGGCAGAAAGGGAAAAGGCGCGAGACAAAGATGAATCAGACTGACATGGACAGGCCAGATAGAACCACCACGTTTGATTATGCCCGATGGCACAGATTTCGCCAGACCAATTTCAGCGACATGTTTGAGTCTTCATAGATCGAACAACGCTAAGACGGGAAACCCAGTCTAGCTCTAAATTACCCGGTGACGAACCCCGTACTACCGCTACTGTTCCCTAACAAAAAAAAAAAAGCCACCCCTTTCGGATACCTTACAGAAACAATACACAGAGTAGTCTCGGACAGATTAGTATACATTCCATTAATGAACTCAAACTTCAAGTGCAATAGGACTGATTACTCTCTGCTGCCCCCCCCCCACTCTGTAAAAGAAAGGAGCAATTACAGGCCTGCATAGACAACCCCCCCATTACCCAGACATGCCTGTCCAAACAAAATACCTACCCCCACTCCGGAAGTTCCCGAAATGCCGCAGGTCACCGGTCACGCCCATCCGGAAGGTGAAACACACAGCACGTGTGGGGCGGGGCCTGCTGACAGCCATCGATCGAATCGCCAGTGGGATGTCCAGGAGGCACCACGGGCCCGGCATGAAATGGCTGTCCCATCCTCTTCTTCGTGGAGTGGGCTGGGAGGGAGAGGCGACGCGAACGAGCCTCTCCCACCCCCTCGGATAGGAGGTTTCCCAGCCCCGGTCCGGCCATCACAAATACCTCTGCTGAAATTGGTACAGGGTGGGCTGGGAGGGAGAGGCGACGCGGACGGGCCTCTCCCACCTCCTCGGATAGGAGGTTTCCCAGCCCCCGGCCCGGCACCGAAATCCTCCAGCCGAGCGGCGCCCATACTTGCGCAGCACCGAACATACAACAGCGGTGCCCATACTTGCGCAGCACCGAACATGCAACGGTGCCCATACTTGCGCAGCACCGGACATGCAACGGCGGCCATACTTGCGCAGCACAAGACATACGATGGCCCTCAAGAGTACTTGTGGAGCACGGGATGTGGAGTGGCCATCATGTATGCCCATGAGAAGGGGCGGCGTGGGGTGCACTGGGAGAGGGAGACGGCGCGAACGAGTCTCCCTCGCCCCCCCCCGGTGGGGGCACCACAGCTGCACCCTAGCCGAATGTCCTGCTCCTACGGCACGGTGTTCCATTTCTTTCACCCCAAAGGGCCTCTTCCACTCTTGCAGACTCGACGAAGGGCGGCTGCTGCAGGAACTCAAAATGGCGTCTGGGCCCCCTGGAAGGCGGGTCTAGGCCACTAAAGTAACTCTGACCAGCAGTGTAACCCGGACGCTTGCCCACCGGGGCACGAGCCCCCACCTCCGACAGCTAGATACATCTACCAACTAGATACCTCGCACTAAGTGCCTCCGATTTTTTTAACGTTTCCCTACACACGGCCTATAAGGACACACTGCCCCCCCCCCCCCTGGCTTCAGAAACCAAGACCCCAGGGATTCTATCCCGAGGAGATCAGACGAGTATGTGGTAAGTAAAGGACTTTCGTGCCCATGCATTTGATATGCTCGAATGTTGTCCCCCTCCTTTCCCCTCTTTTCCTCCCTCTACAGGTTACATTGGAATCACGACTGAGGTATGGTGAAGATCTGAAGCCTCGCCATGTCTGATACATGAAGCGGACTAACGCTGCAAGGTGGCACCTAAACACGCCCACAAACTGCTCTTGTAACGAAAGAGCCAATAAGTTGTATGATATGATGAAACACGATCACCCCTAATCCGTGTTGCGTGAATGGGCACATGTCACGTATGTCTGAGACTATGAGAAAACGTTTTTATGCGACTGAGGCGTTGACTTAACTAGTCAAAGGACCGAGAGTGCGAGAAGTGCGACACAACGGTGCCTCTTTTTTACTCAATGCATGTCCCCTGTACCCGGCCTAATGCTCGTCCGTCCCAAACTGCATGCTTTCAAAATTCTAACACAGACCCGTAATGTCTCATGTTGTGTAATGCACTGAATAGCCTATCTTAATACACGGCCACTCCCCATGCCGCACGTGTACTATTTAGCCTATTGTTGCACATCTCTCTCTCTCTCTCTCTCTCTCTCTCTCTCTCTCTCTCTCTCTCTCTCTCTCTCTCTCTCTCTCTCTCTCTCTCTCTCTCACTCTCCTGAACGACTAGCACCTAATTGGCAAAGCCGCCACCCCTGGTGCACCACCCAATTGGCTCCAGCTACCGCAAGTATTTGCGAAAATTTGTCTTAAATAAAAATCACCCTGATGCCGTGTCACTACCTCTCCTTTCTGCTAAATATTGATGAAACCTAGAATTGGCCAAAAAGGAAAGGACAGGTAAGACGACTGAGGTTCCCTAATCTGACCCGTAATAAGGGAACTACATGTCAGTGGCTTCTATGATAAACAAAAATGCCTCAGATAACGCGACCTTCCCCGTCCCGAATTGTCTCAATACCCAAACAGTAAAAGTGACCGAAACATCCCCATCTTCCCAGAACGCCCTCGGTTTTGTATCAGCTGCCCCGGACGAGAGTTTTTTTAAATGTCCCTCACCCCCGGTTGTAAGAGATGGGTCGTCTTACGACTAACACAGGCCAGCCGTTGTTCCTAGAAATGATTTGTTGATGAGCAAGCTACAGAGTTTAGAATTCGAGAAATGTCACTGAACGCTTACCAACTGAACTGTGGCCTTCTGCTAGATCACGCCCTCATGACACAAAGCAAGACGATAGTCCCTCACCACAGTTTGCTATGTTCCTAGTTGTTTTCCATAAGACCTCGGTTTTTTAATGAAGTAGTCAGGTTGTAAGAGACCATGTAGGAATTAGAATGATGTTTGCAAAGTTAAGATTAGACCAAAATGAAGAAATTGTTGCAATAAACCCTGTTAGAAGTAAAATGTCTAGCTGAAAGGTAGGATGCATTGATCGAATGGAAAATTGTTTAGCCTATGTTCGTTCCTCATTAAGATACCTATCAGACCATGGTGATAGCACGTTGCACTTTTTCGTAAAATATAAAGCCCTGGAGAACGGTATAGCTTCGTAAGGCTCGTACTAGGAAAGTGGGTCTCTGCCAGAAGAACTGACGTAATTGTAATAAACAAAATGCAATGAATAGGTACCAGATCTCGTACCACGACAATGAATGTAACACCAACAAACACCAAAGAAATAGTTATGAAGGAAAGTTATAGTAAATCCAGCAAGCCCATCATCAATTATTTATATGTTGGTTGTGAACCCCAAAATAACGGATGTTTCTCATTTACTTGGAGCTGGGAGAGAAATAGACTTATGTGATTACCTTCCTCTGCCAATTCTCTAAAGACTGTCTTTTCAAACTCATTTAAGGGTACCACTGTCGGTGGAGAGAGAGACCGGATGTGGGAGCACGCGGCCTGACTACAGATCGTGGAACATCTGCGACATTGGCCAAGGCGAGACCGCGACAGTAAGGATTTGCAGGACGAGGCACTGTTTCCGACAAAATGAGAGGAAAGGGCTGACCTGATGCCCCTGCTCGACGATCAACATGTGCCGAAAAGTCCCCGCTCTCTGAACTCGGTCATGGGCCCGCCTACCAAAATTTTCCGTCCCTCTGGTCTGTTCCCGATCTGGCCCTGCTCCATCCCTTTTTCTCCGACCTACCCTAAGGACTACTCACACACACACTTCTTCCACCTGAACTTTTTGACAATCGACTCAAAAGGACACAGGGCGAAAAGGACCTTTTAGACCAGGAAAGCGAGGAAAAGGTCATGCCCTGCAACGCGGGACCTAGAATAGAGCTGGACACATAGCTCCACCGTGCCAACAGAAGACGACAAAGAATGCTGAGAACTCACTAATAATGGTCCATGACAATAGGACCTCCCCTTTGAACAATGACACCCCTGATTATTGTTTTTTTCCTACGTCTCATTTCTCTCCCAGCCACCATTGTATTGATTAAGCTCCAACCAAATATGAACAGAACTTGCATATGTAATAACCTATCAGTTCACATTCCGAATGACTATAAGCATCTATGAAATGTACTCAATGCTCTCACTACAGAATCGTTTTTGTCCGATATTGCATTACTATGACTTTCCTGCAAACGAGTTTATCGATAGACCCGCCTCCTAAAACGAAAGATTTTAAATGTAATGTTTATGGCTCCTCCACCTGGGTTCCTGCTTCTTTACTTATGACCACCACAGTAGACATGGATAGGAAATAGGCCAGCAAGATGTCTTGGATATGTTAAAGGGAGGACTGTGGAAAATTAGTACGGTTTGGTGAACATTATCTGCGCCATCTTGCCTTTTCCCCTGATGCCACACTTTTTGTCGTGCGCACCCGCCATTTTAGGTGCCTCGATCAGAACCACCCTCTGCATGCCGCTGGCCCCCAGCACAGCCCTTCGCCCTCACAAACCCCCCCCCCCCGCTCTCGCATGCCTTGGGTCATAAATCCCTCTTCAGCGCAGCTCTGCCTCGGAACCCCATCCTGTTCCCAGCGCGACACCTCCCTTCATTCCTTTCATGGTCCCAGGCCCTTTGATACAAACCCCCTTTCCTGTGTGCCCGTTTGTCTTCCTCGTTCCCAGGCCGCCACCTAGCTCTGCGGATACTGTTTATTGCCCCCCCGTACAGTAGGAAGCTTCCCCCAATTAAAGGACCCTCGAATTGATCAAAAGCCCCCACCCTATGATATCCGATCAACCCCACACATTCCGTGAATCGGCGGAATGTCCAGCTGCGCGATAATCATCACCTATTGTGACCGGGGTGGGGACTTCAACTGTAAATGCGTGTGGGAACGGGCCTGAAGGGGAGATTCCGAGGATGTCCTTTCATACTTCAAAGCATTACAAGAATGTGTTACCTGCAATAACATTCATAAACTGTGTATAAGAGGCCAGGCCTCAGAGATGCGGTTAGAGCACCTCGTGACGATACTGGCTGTCTGAACTGATGTGTTCTCCTCCGGAGAAAATAAACCTTGTTTCCTGCCTTCCAGTCTCCAGCGCCTGCCTCTTCATTGATTAATATTTTGTGGGTTAAAGAGGCGATACCGCCGGGCAAATATTGATTGTCCCTGACCTGTTTTTACACTCAGTTGGTGAAGGATAATGCAGGATATTAGGAGCCTCCGAGCGGAGCCCTAGGCTAGCACGGCCATTTCGGTTGCCGGCAAGCTCCACCCCCTATAGAAAGTTATATTTAAGCATATTGGGACGGGTCTATGTCATAGTCATAAAAGAAGAAAGTGTGATGGGCCATATTGTGTGTAGCTACGTGAAAATAGGACAAACAGTGGAATCGTGTCAAGTGCCAGAATAAAAGGAACATAAGGAACAGTGCCCATTCCCTCCCTCCTCCCACAACAGCAACCCCAACTTGCTGTGCATAGCAGCCTCCCTCCAACCAACAATCCCATAAATCCCAGTCCCAACCGGGTACAATAAAAAAACTGTGCAACTGTGTTGCACAAAGTCATGTGAAAGGGTTTACCTGGTGGGCGGCAGCAAGAGGGCAACCAGGTACTCCTCGCAGAGGGGAGGGCGTTAAGGCTTAAAATCTTCATTCCATTCAGGCATTTAAGATAGTTGAAATGGGAGGCTGGAGCAGGCCTGAGACAATAACAGATCATCAAAAGGGCAGTGAGGTATCCACTGCGCAAAATCTGGGTGGTTTTGCTATTTTAGTTCCTAATCATTTTAGTGTGCATCCAAAGGGAATCTAAACAGCCACTGCCCTGTGCTGTTAATTAGCAATTGATAGCAATTGCATACGTTGAAGAATTTCTTAAGATTCCCTGAGCAAAAAGTTGTAGTCTTGTTATATCATACAAACACAAGTTTCCAAGAATAATATCACAAGAAATTCAAGAGATAATACAAGTCTGTGGTTTCTTTATTTGTCGTATTTTTCTATATAGTCTTCCACGAGAACTTGTTAACAATTTCTCCAATCCTGGATATTTAAATCAGTACAGCAATACAGCAACATAGCCAACACCCGTGTTTCGTCTATGGAATTAATCCAAAAGCCTTCATCAGGGCTATAGTAACTAATAATATGTAGTCTTTATTCCCAATTCTTACTATATTTTTGGCTGCTAATCTTATATAAATCCGATGTATATAATAATCCCAAATCATACGGCACTGTGGCCCGGCAATCGCATTCGTAGACACGCCACTACTAACTCGGATCACACATGCCGGGAAGTCGGGGATACAGGGACGTATTTTATTTATTTATTTATTTATTTTTAACATTTGTTAAGCGCGAACAATTGCCCGCAGGCGTCTCGGCGCTGTACATTTGTTTGCTCTCCTGTGTGGTTTTATGAAATTTTAGAGGTTAAATAACCATGTTTTCAATTTCTTCCTGAAGGACATAAGATTTTGGCTGGATCTAATGGATTGCGGGAGTGTGTTCCATAGTTTTGGGGCGGCAACCAGGAAACGTCTGTCTCCCCAGTTGACCAACTTAGTCCGTGGCACTACCAAATCGTTCTGTTTTGCTGAACGGAGTGTCCGAGAGGGAATGTATGGAACAAGATGGTCTCTCAAAAATTGAGGTGCTTGATGATGTAGCGACTTGTAAACAATGCACAATGTTTTAAATTTAATTCTGTTCCTAACAGGGAGCCAATGAAAACTTCTTAAGGTCTCAGCTATGGGCTTAAATTTGGGAATATCTGAAAGAAGTCTGGCTGCTGCATTTTGGATTGTCTGCATTTTCTTAATAACCCTGACTTGGGCATTGGCAAACAAGCCATTGCAGTAGTCCAATGCTGATAGGACAAGAGCGCTGACCAATGTCTTGCCTACATTTTTGGGGAGAAAAGGAAGAATCTTCCTGACCAGGCGTAGTTTGTAGAACGCTGTGGTGGCCGTCTGATTGGCATGAGCCATGACATTTAAATTGTCATCAAAGATGACGCCCAGATTTCTCACTTTCGTGGCAGGTTTGGGCAAGGCTCCGAAGGATGATGGCCACCATATTGGGGACCAGTTAGGACTGAGATGGCCAAAAGTGACCACCTCAGTTTTATCGGAGTTTAGTTTCAAACAGTTTGCTGACATCCATTGTCCGATGGCCAGCATGCCTGCTTTGAAACTCTCCGCTACTGTTTCCCCATCATTTCTGACAGCCAGAATCAACTGGGTATCGTCTGCATATGAGGTAAGGTTCATCCCATGCGCTTTGATGGTTTTTGCGAGGTCCGACACATAGATATTAAAAAGTGTCGGACTAAGGGATGAACCTTGAAGTACCCCACATGGCAGTGATAGCTCTGCAGATTCAAATTGACCCAGGATGACTGCCTGGGATCTCTCCGCCAGAAAAGATGCTAATAGATTTTTTGCTAGGCCTTGCACGCCCATCTTTTCGACACGGTCGACTAAGATCTTATGGTCAACCGTGTCGAAGGCGGTCGATAAATCTAGAAGCACCAATAGTGCAGCGCCACCTTGGTCTCTGATTAGTCGGATATCATCCGCCGCTTTAATGAGCGCTGTTTCAGTTCCATGAAACTTGCGGAATCCAAATTGTGTTTCTTCGAGCAGATGGTATTGCTCGATGAATTCCGCAAGTTGCATGTTCATGGCTTTCTCTACTATTTTGGCAAGAAACGGTAGGTTAGCTATGGGCCTGTAATTTTTCAATTCAGTTTTATCTAGGCCGGGTTTTTTCAGGAGAGGTTTTAGTAAGGTCTTTTTTAAGTGGTTAGGAAAGATGCCTGTACGAAACATTAAGTTGCATATTTGAGTTATGACTGGAGTCACAGTGTCCATTAACGGGCGGAGGGTGTTCAGGGGACATGGATCTAAAGCCGATCCAGACTTAATGGTTTTAATAATGTCCTGGATTTGGTTTTCTGTGACTTCTGCAAAGAAAGATAGATTGTTGCTTATGAATGGAATAGTTATCTTTTCAGTGCTTTGATTATCACCAAGGTTGAATGCTGAGAAAATATCATTCACTTTGGTGAAAAAGAAGGATGCCAGTGAGTCACAGAAATTTTGTGAGCAGGGGGGATTCAGGTCTGGGACACATCCCGCCAGCTGTTTGGTTATTTCGTAGAGCTTTTTATTTGAATTTTTAGCACTTTCGATTTGCTCAGTGTAGTACTTTTTTTTGGTTTCTGTGATCAAGAGTTTATATTGGGTTAAAAATTCTTTATACGTCTTTCTATTTTCATTATCATAATTTTTCCTCCAATGTCTTTCTTTATTTCTGCATTGCTGTTTGAGTTTTTTAAGCTCCTCGGTATACCATGGTGCTGAAGGGGAACTTCTATTCCTAGACATCCTTTTTACTGGTACTAATTTGTTGGCAGCCTGGTCCAACCATGCTTGGTATTGTTCAGTAGCAATTTCTGGGTCATTAGACCGAGTGGGTTTTGAGATATCTAATGCGTCCTTAAGGCTGGGAGTATTAATGTCTTTCCATACCTTAAACGATTCTCGTTTGGGGAATGGTGTTGTTGCGATAGATGTTTTGCTAATTTGTATCGTGGCCAGTACCAGGTGGTGGTCGGTCCAAGTCATTGGCAGGACGTCGGTCACTAGCAGATTCTCTA
The DNA here is from genome assembly GCF_964261635.1 of Lissotriton helveticus. Classification (NCBI taxonomy): domain Eukaryota; kingdom Metazoa; phylum Chordata; class Amphibia; order Caudata; family Salamandridae; genus Lissotriton; species Lissotriton helveticus. Next base: position 1,685,513,739 of record NC_136061.1, read on the forward strand.
GATTGGTAAATATTCCGTCTAGGGTGTGTCCTGCATTATGGGTAGGTCCTTTCACCAATTGTGATAGACCGAAAACCTCCATTTCTGACTGCAGAGACATAGTGTCTTTATCTTCACTACAGTCCAAATGGAAACCTGAGGAGGAGATAGTGAATGCGATTGCCGGGCAACTGTGCCGTATGACTTGGGATTATTATATACATCCAAATTATATAAGATTAACAGACAAAAATATAGTAAGAATTGGGAATAAAGACTACATAATACTAGTTACTATAGCCCAGATGAAGTCTTTTGGATTAATTCCATAGATGAAACACGCGTGTTGGCTGTGTTGCTGTATTGCTGTACTGATTTCAATATCCAGGATTGGAGAAATTGTTAACAAGTCCTCGCGGAAAGACTATATACAAAAATACGACAAATAAAGAAACCACTGACTTATATTCTCTCTTGAATTTCTTGTGATAATATTCTTGGAAACTTGTGTTTGTATGATATAATAAGACTACAACTTTTTGCTCAGGGAATCTTAACAAATTCTGAGTCAATAACAGGTTCACACTACAGGATTCAATGCGAGCATGCCAGGCCAAGTTTGGGAACAATCGTCACGTCTTTGGGCATGGGATAGCTTTGTCAGGCCGTGTGTTAGGGGTCCTGCGGTATCAATGTGCGTGTCTCTGCAGTTGGGAGGCCATGTTCTGTCGCTTATAGCATGCGGATAATTCTGTCCCCATGCAGCCAAGGATCGGTCATTCTGTTAGGTGCGCGTGTACATTCGCAAGAGGGTCCGACTGCGTGTCATTGTAAGGCTGGTTACTCTGTGTCCGATGCGCCACTGTTTTCTTCTTCCTGTCTCATAGGAGAATGGCGTTCTCGATGTGGTTTGTGTAGGGTCTTAATAAAGTCTTGAGCGTGTTGTTTTCCTTGGGTTGTGACTTTCAGGCGGGCCGGGAATAACATGCCAAATTGTTGAAGCTTTCGTTTGACCTGAAGGGATTTGTGTCTTTGCTCCTGCACAGCCATAGTGAAGTCTGGGTATGTGGAAATCTCCGACTCTTCGTTATTGAGGCATCCTTTTCCCTAGATAGGCGGAGGGCAGTGTCTCTATCGCGATAGTTTATCATTTTAGCTATTATTTGACGAGGGGGAGTGCCAGGGGGAGGGCGACTCACCAGCGAGAGGTGTGCCCTTTCGACCACAAACACTGTTGAGAGTTCTTCTCTCCCAAACAGTGTCAGGAGTAAGCATTCCACATAGGTCTCCATTTTCCCGGTTGCAGTGGATTCTGGTTCCCCTAAAATGCGGAGGTTGTATCTCCTTGAGCGCGATTCCAACTCCTCGTTTTTGGCGGCTATCACCTTCAGTACATTATCCATTGCAAGAGTACGAGTATTTGTGGCTGTGATTAAGTCTTCCGGTCTGATATCCGTCTCTCCGCTTCGGTCAGTCGGTCGTCGTGTTTTTCAACTCTATGTTTGAGGCCATCCATTGTCACCGACATGGAGTCCATTTTAGACTCGATAGAGGTCAAGCTGGACCGTATCACGAGTAGCAGTTCCTTCAGGTCCGCCATGGATGTGGTGGTGGGTTCGGCCTGTTCGTCATCTGGTCCCATCTGGGATCGGGGAGTCTTCCTTGTATCAAAGGTGAGCTTCGGTTGTTTGTTGTCCGGCTTCCCCATTGTGGTCAGGCGGGAGGACCTGCGATGGGATGGGGTGTCGGGTAAATCTCTGTCTACCTTCGGGTTGCCACCACAGGCACAGGGCAAACAGCAACCCACACGTGTATCGTCCATGCGCCTATTGAGTATGTCCGGCTCCGCGTCGTGGGCAGTCCCTCCGCGCGTCCGCTCCTTCAGCGGGCCCAGCCAGGTCTCCGGCAGCGACTCAGCGTGCACAGGAGGCGGTGTCCGCGTGTAGGCCACCCCAGTGAGCACAGGTGTCAGAGCCGCTACTGTGGCTCCCAGTGTCAGATCGGGTCAATGATGGCTCGTTAGGGCTGCAGAAGCATATGGCAAGCACAACAGGGGGCCAGAAGTATCCAGCAGCATGTATGAAGGGGAGGCGGGTCGCAGGGGTGGGCTTCCTAGATCGAGGGGCGGGCTAGGCACTGATGGCAGTATGAAAGAGAATCCAGAGAGTCGCAGCACCAGGCCAGGGATCTCTGCAGCACTGACTCCGCGGGGTAGATGTCCGCCGCCACCCTCGCCCACCTTCAGCAGTGTACCCAAGAGGCGTGTAAGAGCCCTCCAGTCTCCCAAGTGGTAGTAGCGAGAGGCTGCCGCAGGTCATCGAGGGTGCTCTCGGCGCCGCAGCTCGATCAGCACAGGCCCAGTGGGGGATGTGGGGCCGTGAATCTCCCCAGGCCGGACGGCCTCGGCCCCATGCCATCCCAAGCAGCGGACAGGTGTTTAGGTCCCTGCCGGTCTGAGGGGAGGCAGCGGGCTGCTCCTCAGGCCCACGCGCACCGCAGCCATCAAAAGCCCCCGCCCGACCCGCAGCGCCGACCCAGCCACCAAGAGCGGATTATGACGTGCCAGGCCCAGCGAGCGGTCACGGCAGGGAGGGACAGCCGGGCGCCGCAACGGGCCCTCGTGCACAGGCCCAGCTGCCCAGATCCCTCTTGCAGCTCACCTCTACGGCGGCTGTCAAGTCTAGGCGGTTAGCGCCTCTCTCCTCAGGACAGCCAGGGTCGGCGTCCTCTCCATCGCTCAAAGACTACAGCGATCAGCTCCAGAGCCGCTGGGCAGCGCACGGGGAAACAGCACCGCAGACCAGAGGATCCCGTGGCCATACCCGGCCCACCAAGACAAAATCAGCTCACCCCAGTCAACCCACGGAAGCGAGCAGGTCTCAGTATGGCAGCAGGGTTCAGGTAGGGCGTTGCACAGCAGCAGCAATGTATAATGCGGCAGCTTCTTGTCATGTAGTCTGCGCCGCCGCCATCTTAGGGGCCACGAGCTCCAGGCTCCCAACAGCAGCAGTCACGCTTCTAGGCAGGAGCGAGCCGATTTTCAGCCCCAAGCTGTCTCAGAGGCGCTCAGTGTGTACGAGTGGCAGGTTGTGATGCGTCAGAATGCCAGGATGTCCAGGATAATGAAGGGATTGGAGCCCAAACTGCAAGAACCTCACATCAGTGCGGCCATCTTGCTTGGCACCCTCTAACACCCCCCACTCCTAGAATTCATTAGGATACAACTTTTTGAGGAGTAAACTTGATTCTAATTCACAATGTCCGCCACTGAATTGGAACCTGAATTGGAACTTGTAGCTCCTGTCACAATCCAAGATGGGTTCCTGTGTATTTCCGGTTCCTTGGCCTATTAAGCGGGGAGGGAAGTTTATTAATATCTTGCATCGCAATGCTTCGAGCGGTTCTGGCATCTTGTTCTTGTGCTGCTGACTTATTTAGTCATTTTTTTCCTGGATTCTTCATCTTTGTTTGATTCAGTATTCTACTCGTAGTCTTCAGTTCCAGGAAGGCCCATTTCATCCTCAGGTGCGCCTCGATCTTAGTACCTGCCTCAAGCTGCTAGTCCTGGACTTCAAAGTCATCCTGGAGGTTTTTTGTCTTTAGGCTTTTTACTCCAGTTGTGGCCTTTTTAGATCCAGCCTATAGCAGCGCATGCGCTACTATAGGAAATCAACCTCTTGGAATCGCTTCAGCCTCAGGAGAAGCTTGTGCATCTGGGGCTCACACGCCATTGGCCTTTGCGTCTGGCTTTAGCACGTAATTGGCCAAAGCCGTGTGGATGTCCCAGCTTTTAGGAAAATGTTCACTCCCAGAGCGTTTTGCTCTCTGGAGCCAGCAGCAGCGCCAGGGGCCATATGTTCTTCATTAGCGTGGTGGGCTTGTTGTCTCCCACGCAGTCTCTCTCTCCCCCCTCTTGTTTGTTTATATGAAGTCTGCACTTTCCTTCCACTCCTTGCATCACGGCAAGCCATGCTTCATGCTCCATGTAGCAAGCGCCGTGTGAAAAGAAATCTGCATTTCTCTGCCCCTTCCTCCGAGGTGCCATAATACCCCATCTCCCCAACTTAAGCCCTTCGTGTTGCTTGTTAAAATGAAGAGGTAGAGGCAGCATCTTACGGCAAAGAAACATCAAACAGGAAACAGATTTGTTTTTTTAAATGATTTGGTTGTAAAAAGAAACAACAGTAGATACATTTCAGTAGCATTCTTCCAAAATCATCCTAACTGGTACATCAAAGGTGGCCTATTTACATTAAACGTGTGAAACACCCCCCTGGTCGAAGTGTGTCCCCACATTTGATATTTTCTATCCTGTAGTTTTTCAAATGCTACTTCATGTAACAGATGTATCTTTTAATCTTTATTTCGGCCATTCGGCCATCAAAGATATACAACAACAATAGGCCATATAGACCATAAAAATCACCACCAATAGAAATAACACATATTTATACATTTTTAAATCATTCATTTCTGAGGATAAAAACTAGCAAAGTTCCATTTATACAAGACTTAAAACTAACTCGAGGGCTGAGACTTCAGAATACTAGTGCGAATGTGCCAGACATTAGTAAGAAATTTAGCCAGTGCAAACACAGTTAAACTCGAAACATCGGTTTTCAGGATTCTGTACATTGGCATATACTCCCTACAACCAAGGTTTCTAATCAGTGGGAGAAGCCAGTATTTCCTCGCTTTCATATAGGTTGGGCAAAACAGGGCTACATGTAGATCGCTTTCCTCCGGATAAGAGCATGTTGGGCACTGCTTCGAAGAGGGTGGGTTTGTCCAGGAGCTGGTAAAAGCTCGCAGGGGCAAAATGCCGTATCTCCATTGGAGGAAAAGCTTCCTGGCCAGTACGGGGACATGGCATCCAGAACCCTTTCCATCCTGTAAGAGTCCTTGCTTAGCAAAAATGCAGATGTTAATGATCCCTCCCGCTGGCAATCCATGGCAGTTGATAATTTCTGGGCATGATAGGCATCAACCAAGGTTCTGCGTGAGATGTTTAGTGACGCATCAGCAGGATCAGACCAGAGATCAGGTAACCCCAATGTCGTACATAATTTTTGGATATATTTTACCCATGGGATCTGTATCGCTTTCGGATGAGTTAGAAGCTCCCTCAATTCCGCCCTATAAACAGAGAGTGCTTCACTGCTCCATAGTCTGCGCCAGAAGACTATGGGTCTAAGACCTATTTCATCAGCTATTGGTCTCAGTCCCAGATCTAGCCTCAGAGGGAGGAGCGGAGTACTGGGTGGAAGCGCAGCACTTTCCTTCCACTCCTTGCATCACGGCAAGCCATGCTTCATGCTCCATGTAGCAAGCGCCGTGTGAAAAGAAATCTGCCTTTCTCTGCCCCTTCCTCCGAGGTGCCATAATACCCCATCTCCCCAACCTAAGCCCTTCATGTTGCTTGTTAAAATGAAGAGGTAGAGGCAGCATCTTACGGCAAAGAAACATCAAACAGGAAACAGATTTGTTTTTTTAAATGATTTGGTTGTAAAAAGAAACAACAGTAGATACATTTCAGTAGCATTCTTCCAAAATCATCCTAACTGGTACATCAAAGGTGGCCTATTTACATTAAACGTGTGAAACACCCCCATGGTCGAAGTGTGTCCCCACATTTGACATTTTCTATCCTGTAGTTTTTCAAATGCTACTTCATGTAACAGATGTATCAGTTGGTGCTAAGGAAGTGTCCTGCCACCGTCAGAAGGCCTTGTCCTTGGTCTCCTGGATGAAACCCAGACTTCCAGCCAGTAGAATTGTGGGGAGACACATTACCAGCAACACAATGCAGGAGCAGTTCAGTCCCATTAATACTTTGACAGCCACGGAGGCAGCTCATCATCCTTGGTCTGTAGCGCCAGCAACATCACGTCCCCCCACACTCACATCCAAGGGTTATCTAGACCGACATTGCGTAGGGAACAGGAAGTCACTTTCCACTAACGCCAGTTTCATCATCTCTGCTAACCACTGTTAAACAGGGTGGGATTGAGGATTTCCAAACCATGGCTATCTGTTGTAATACTAAAAACAAGCATTGGCATAACTAACAGGTCTCGCCTTTGGGACCTTATAAGTGTTTAGCCATGCAACAGTTGGTGTTGTTGCACCAAGGATATTGTGCTTCATAACTAAACACTTATAAGGTTCCAAAAATGAGACCTATTGGCTATGCCAATGCTTGTTCTAAGTGTGTTTGTGTTGCTTTGTTCGTATCATGCAGCCACTACGGTAATCTAATTTCTGTCTGCATTCCTAACTCGTGCTTTAATCTGTACGATAAAATTATGGCTTCAGTCATCATTTTATCTGCCTTATTTTCTACTTTGATTTTAACTCATCGTTCTACAGCGACTGTTGTAATTCATCTTTATCTCTGAGATAATGGCTTTCAATGTTGTGCTTTACTCTAATAATTTGATTTGAAGAACACTTTGAATAATGCTTGACACATCCTTAGTTAAAGTGTCCTTGTAGAGCTTATCTGGTGAGCTATATACTGTGGTCTGGTGTTTCTGCAGAAAATCAATACTAACAATTAATGCAGTAACTTAAAGGTCCGATTACCGGTGTTCTGAACGCCTTCTTCAGGGATATACGATAAATTGAAAATAGAAGTTTATCTTAACAAAGGTCTTTACACAAAGCTCGGATACAACAAAGCAGAGCATATAACAAACAGAAAAACAAGACAGTTAAACCATCACATGGAAAATATAATTCTCAGAGTTAGCTGACATTGTAAAATTGGGACACAATAATTTCATGGTTCATTAAGTTCGTTCTTTGCTAATTTTAATGTTACTTATTCATCTCTCTATTTCAACTGGTAGTTTGGGTTAAAGCTGGGACACAATCTGCCAAGCAACTAAATGAGTGTGTGAAGCGGCTAGAGGCCACAGATATGAATGCAACTAACCTTCCGCCTCAGTGTTTTCCTGTCAGAGGTAAGTACAATACCAGGCAATCATGTGGCAGTGTTACACCCTTAATCCGGAAGTAAACTGTCATAGAATGTGCCGCCTCAGCTCCTCTGAGGGTGTATCTATTTAATTAGTCGCTCACTCAATTACCTGTAGGATCTTTTACTCTATCAAAGAATCAAGGATTCTTTCATAGAGATAGGCTCCTTGTGCCTGTTCCTGGCTGCTTGATAGTCCCAATCCGAGCGCAGCAAGAGTCCACACCAACAGATCACATATCTACTTCAGCTCTCCACATCTTGCTGTAAGCTCCAACTGCTACATCAGCTTCCTAATGAAGCTTGATCGTTATTGAACATCAATTGGCAACACTAGCTGAAACGGGGATCGCAGAGTAAATAACAGAGCAGAGCTGGAGAACCACAGCAGGTAGCAGCGTAAATGTGCAGGGCAAGCAGAAAGCGTACAACAGCTACTGAGACCTCCCACTGCTGTAACACTCCCAATTGGGCCTCCCCTGCCAAGGAGCACCCTCCAGGGCTGGCCTCAGACTCCAGGCATAGGCTGAAAGAAAGCGTAAGGGCCATATGTATCAGGCATTTTAATGGTCGCAAATCTCCCGATTCACAGAAATAGATAATTTGCGACCGGTAAAATGCATATTACTGAATTGCAATTTGGAAATTGTGAATACATACCGATTATGTAGTAGGAAGGAGTGTGTTTAGGGCAACCCTTCCTAATACTGAATTGCAGCGGTATGTCAGAATGTTTTGCAGTCGCAAAACATTCCCATTTTACCACCTACTTCAAGTAGAAGGTAACCCATTTGCAAATAGGAAGGGGTCTCCTGGAGACGTTTTTACACAGCAGGCAGTGGTCCCAAGCCCTGTTCTCTAGTGCTCTTGAAAGGGCTACTAAACAGCCTCACAGCAGCACCTTTAAACAGCAACTTGAAAACAAGCATCCACTTAGACACCCACATGACCTAAGTGCATGTCTCCCAGGGAGGTATAGCAAACAATCAAAACGCAAAATTGGAGGTGGAAGAGCTGTTCATGAAGCCGCCTAGGCCCCTTTCCCCTGAATTCATACTAGTGCCTGTCCTAACACTTAAGTCTGTACAGGAGGTGGCAGTGGATTAGAAAGAGATTCTCTTGGAGACAACAGATCAAATAGCTCACTGTGGCTCCAATTGTGTACTCCTCCAGCCACACAGGAACATGGGGGCATATTATCAAGAATGGCGTTAAAATTATCGTCGGTTTAGCGGAAGAAAACTGCCTCTAAAGCAGCAATAATGGGCTTAATAATATGCCCTGGAGAATTCCAATAGAAGCCCATGTTCACAGTAGAACATGGAGTTCTATTGGAATTCTCAAGGGCATATTATCAAGCCCATTATCACTAGTTTTCTGCCGCTAAACTGGCAATCATTTTTAACGTTGTTCTTGATAATATGCCCCACTGTCAACATCAGCTCTCCAAGCTTGTTTATAGGGAAGCCTAAATCAGTCGCAATTCCAACAGCTTATGAAATGACACCCACTGTGAACATCTTCAAGACAAATATAGAGATGAAGAGATCCTCAAAGTAGTGGACCCGTACATTGCCATATTTAATGAGCAAACTCAGCTGAGTTTACCTCGATGCCCACAAAATATGTCAACCTTAAGTGCACAGCAAGTAATCAGCCCATCTCCTCACAAGGACACATAGGTTATTGAGCAACGCCCATCCAGCGAGAAATTCTAGTCTATAAAATCAAACTCAATGTGGAAGACAAAGCCAACAAACCAGCATAATTCACCACATGCAGAGGATACTCCTGGAGGAAATAGCTGGTGCTGGTTGTCTACCGTAGACAATACATTGACAACAAGGAGTCAATCTGCAATACTTTGTGTGGATAAACTATGCACTCACATATTAGTCCACCAAACACTGTCAAACTTTGTTAAAATAATTGAAACAAGGCTAGACAACCTGAACTCTGTCATCATGATGGCGCAGCGAATGGTGAAAAAGCTAATAGAACCATGTTACTGCCAACTTCTACTAGAAAAGATCTTTTCCAGGGATAATTGCAGATCTAGTTAAAGAGTGTAAAACAATTAAAGCCAGCTCTAGACACAAATCGGTCCTTGTTGCAGATTTGGCTGCAGAGAACTTCGATGTTAGAGTCCTGCCATGTACAAGTGATGAGTCGGAGCCTGTAAAGAGGACTTTGCAACTAGAGCCCTGCGATTCAGAAGCAAGAATCCACAATCTGAACGTGGATTGGACTTTCAAGCACAGGAAACATCAACCCCCCCCCATGGATTGTATGTCATTGGAAGAGAATAGACTGGGTTCCACAGTCTTTGAATTCTCGGGCCCAATCAGTACATACCCACATGCAAACAAACCTTCAAAAAAGAACAGAAAATGCCTGAAGAAGCAAAACAAGAGGTACAGATATAAGACAAACTCGGAATCAAAACTTTTTCCTGTTTTAAAAAAATCAAGGAGTGCATCTTCCTCAAAGGAGAAAATCCTGGTCACTGGCTGTCCTTCGCCAAGTGGCCTACAAACCCCTCTCAAGACGTCGTAGTCAATCACGAACAACGCAATGATCACAATAACATGTAATCTCAAAAGGGGCAACAAGCAACCCTCTCAACAAAGTGCATCCAATATCTCAGTGCCGTCACAGCTCAGACAGAGGAACCTCCTGTTGTTCCAAATATTCTAACAGTCATAATGGAGATCTATGATGCTGATGTGTGATCTTGTTAAACCAGGAGGGATGCACCAAGAGCTACACTCATAGAGAAAGCAGTCTGCTGCCCTTGCCAAGAGTTAATTAACACGAACACAGTGGTGGCAGCATACCCCTTTTACCATTTTGTGTTTAGTAAGAATCAGTAGTGGGAATCAGCCTTTTTACATGTGTCGCTGGAAAGGAGCCGACTGGTACACTAATGTAAAGTCCTGCTGCTGTCCACTTAATCACCCCTTTGCCTATATAGTGACAGTGTGTGTAACACAAGGTAACGCATGATGATTGCACAGGCATGCTGGGATGTATTTGTTCCTTGCATGGTACATAACATCTACAGCAAACGCGTTCCATTTTGGAAGCCCAGGGCCTAGAAATACTAGGGGAGGTGATAACAGTAAACCCAAGACTGGAGATGTGCATTGCTAACATTCCTGAGGGCTGGTGTGAGGGGCACACCACACTGGAGGAAGCTGAGCAGAGCATCCTCTGTGAATCCATGCTCATTTTAAAGTGAGATAGTGGGTCTGATAAGGTTTGCACTGTAGGACCAAGTGATCATGATAGAGGGAATGCTATGTCCTTGAACCTTTGTGAGGCATATTTCAGTGGAGGCTGGTAGGCAAGTGTGACTCCAGGCTACTCTAATGGCCTGTGTTGTGGGTTAATCAAAATTGGAACGGCTCCAGCAAAGTGTCCCTCTTAAAAAGACACCACAATGGGAGCACCAAAGCCGGTTCCTTCACAGCATGTACTATAAAGAACTTGCAGTGCAGGAAAGGTGGTGACTGCACACAGGGGGGTACATTATGTTCTCCCTGCAGGCAGCCCATGGACCTGAGGCAACTTTGGCCCTGTAGGACCTCCTTTGTTTCCTCACTGCCACATGAACACTGTGGCGATGAGGAAACTCCTAACATGCTTGTCTATGCCACAGGGGCACCACCAACATATTAGGGCCACTGACTACCATGCTACCATTGTGAGATCCTTGATCCCCAGTAGTTGCGGTGGTCCTATGGCAGTCCCACTACCATATTCATAATACAGTGGGTAGACCACCAGTCTGGCAGACCAGGTATCACCACCACAGGTTTGGCAGTCTGTTGGAACGTTAAACTTGTAATCAGGCCCTAAGTCACATCAGTGTATGAATTTGGACTATATAGGTTGAAGCCTGAGTTCCACATGTGTTTCAACAGCACTATTCAATAGACGAAGACATCACCAAGACTTCTAGTTGCTGGAACCAGGACTATGGGCCAAGGTCTTCGAGCCACCTTGCTGGGTGCGATGTCATCACTGAGGAAGTCGAGACAACTTGCCCTGAGCCTGGAGTACCAGTCTTCTGTGTGTCTGCGAAGACCAGAGGACCTTATTAGGAAGAGGAGAGAGCCTGGAAAGACTGATTCCCAGCTGGTATCCTACCAAGTGAATCCCAAGGAGCAAAGTTTTAGATGAACAATCTGGTTGAGATCACTGCATTAGTGGGGGTCCTCGCATGTTCTTGAGAAAGACTGGGACCCCCATGAGGCAGGAGTGGTTACTGTGAAACTGCAGCCATTACCCTTTGTAAGAAATTGGGTACTTGATTGAGGAGAGTGAAGACCCTTACCAAACAATGTGGCAAACTGGGCTGCATGCAGATGGCCCCCACGTTTTGCACCCATTTGAACTGCTAAGTGCTGGGGAAATTGATTTGAGAGTGTGCTGGATCCTGCTAACCAGACCCAGCACCAGTGCTCTTTCCCTTAAATTGTAAATGTGAATTGGTGTACCCAATTGACACATACTTATACGCCCCTGTAAGGCCATAGTATATCATGTCAGTGGTACCCAGGACAAAAACGTAAAATGGGTACCAGTGCTGCCAAATGTATATTGCCACCATGAGTAACCAGAGTAAAGTTGAAATCTGCAGGTCTGCATATCAGCACTGCATGAGCAGCTTGCCTGCTCGAGTCCAACCCTGCACACACCATGAGTGACAGGGCTACCTCACTATATTTAGCATATGTCAGTCACCCCTAAGGTATGACTCCTATAGCTCAGGAGGCAGGGTGCATTGCATTATCTGTATGGAAGTATATGTGTAAGCATATACTGCCCTGTGGTAGCATTCTAAAGGTAATTCTACTGCAAGTAACTGGCGCTCCATCAGATAACATAGGCTAAAAAAAGGACATAATCTATATGTCTAGCTCCATGATGGTCCGGTTGATTTCTTCCATGTTTGGTGTCAAACACTGTGCTTTTATACCCCCAACATGATGGTATTGTTGAGGTTTAACCAGCATGTACTCACATGGCACTTTAGATACTATCCACCTAGTTTAACCAGTGTTCCCGGCCTTAGTGGTGTTTTGTGAAGTTTTGCCACCAAGAAAGAAGTCTGACCTCAAGCTGGGGAGTGTGTGCCACTCCCAGAGATCAGAGACAAAGGACCTGAGTGGGCAGGAGGCGACGCCTCTGCCCACATGGGATGGCTAGTGAATTACCCCAGTGTGGCGGTAAGCCTCAACAGCTTCACTGGCACAACTGGTCAACGGAATTGTCCTGTGTTTCAATGGCCGGCAGGATATTATCTATGCAGGAAGACATCCACCTCCACAAGGCTGACCACACCTCTAGGGGCTGGCAGCTGAGGTCCACATCCGAGGATGGTTTTGGCCATCTTGAATTTAGGTTAGAAATTAGGTTACTGACTATTTTTGGGGGCATACACCCACAGGATGCTGTCACTACTGGGGAAGATTAACTGCAGAACTAGATGCCCTTTGGCTATTAGTCCTCACACCCACTAACACCCCCTAAATCCAGGATTTAAGGAGCACCCTAGATATCAGAACGCTAGATTTGATTTGAAACAAGAAGAAATCCATGTCTGCACAAGAGCAGGACTGCACACAAGAGAGGCACAAAGAGGACTCTGATACTGTGCACAAATCTGTATGGAAATGACCCAGAGGCTGAGACCTGGCCCCCATTTGTGAACTGGGAGTAAATTAAAAAGCATGATGTATTCCATGTCTGTTGCCTAATACTGTATGCATATGTGATAAATATACATTCACGAATAAAGTTAAAAAAAAAAAAAAGAATTGCACCTGTGACAGCCACCTTCACCCACTGGGTTATGACTTGCCCAGAACCAGAGATTATTTCCAAAAATAAGGTGAAGCCCTCTGCATTCTAAAGACTACACAAGAACTCTCTAGGACTAGAAGTACTAGTCCCTTGCAGTCAGCAGGCAAAAACAACATAGTGCATGATCTTGAAGACTTGTACCCCGAGCCTCCCGGCATGGGGACTCAAACTCCCTGTGCAGGTGGTTTCTGGGAACTGTTGTCCCAACCCTCAGTGAGGCTCAGCTTTCTACAACATTCCCTGGTGCTCTGGATAAGAATGTCACCCACCAGGAGAGCTTGCAGGTACCAAGGCTTGTTGGTGGTCAGTCTGACTATTAACTACTTTCTTTAATGCTTCAAGAGATTCCTCGGCTCAAATGGCCAAGCACTCCTGTGGCTCCATTGAAAAGATCTTGCATTTGTTTTTGCAATCTCTTGGCATGCCTGTCAGCTCCTCTGTCAGCGGATCTGGTTCAGCACTACAGATAGCCAAGAGCACCTCTGCACCCGAGTCCCCCAAGCCTGGCAGATCAGATATGCCTCTAGACCCCTCGTCCAGGGCCAGCTCCTTGCTCCTTTCTTTGCTTCTGAAGGGTTTTGCTTTACTCAGCCCACAAGTAACCATTTCAAAACCGCAAATCTGATTGACAGCTCTATTTGCCAGCTGAAAGTTCACATCAGCACCCCGCTCCCCTGAGCCAGGTAAAATCATGTTAGCTATTGTAAACTGGTCCAAGGACTCCTGAGACCTTAACTCTAAGTGGGTTCCATTGAACTCACCCTCTAAGTATCAATGGCATATATGTGTTTTTCCCATTGACCGAAACGTTAATGTTTTTTACATTGCAAAGTATTGATTTATTTATTGCTTGAAAATGATAACTCCATTCAGATTGTAAAAATGAATTTTATTTTGGTGTTGGATTCCTCTCGAGTTTTGTCAATTACTTATCATCTATGTTAGTGATGTGAAATGCTTATGACATGTTAATATAAGTAGCCTGTCTGCTTTTTGCCCCTCTAACAGGACTGAGAGAAGGTGCACTGCAAGAGTACCCAGGGTCCATCTTGTGTATTATGCTAGTATTACATGGTAAGGAACCCCTGACATATCACATAACACTTTCACCTTGCAACAAGCAACAACCACAATCTCTGTCAGGGTAAACCATAAAAGTTACTAAATTATTGTGTGGTTAACCCTCTAGTGGCTTGGTACAAAAGCAGGAAGGCTTAACTTGGGGGCACTGTGTAAAGTATTTATGCAGCACACAAACAGTAATAAAGTAAAAACACAACATATGAAAAACCACACACCAATTTAGACAAATAGAATAAAATGTATTAAATAAAATGACACCAAAACACATTAAATCCAATTTGTTGAACCAGAATGCTGACTTTTTAAAGTTTTAAAGTGAACTATAGCACCTAAAAGATCAAAACTCCGACCGCAGGTATCTAATTGCCCGAGACCTGGGCAAATTCAAAAGTTATGGCCAAAAGTGATGTAGTGCCATCTAGCTACATGAGATGAATTGAGCCCCATCTCGACTTACCTTCGGATTCAGAAGAAAAATTCCTAAGAAGGTAAAATTCAGCCGGGCAAGATAGGCGGTGTCCAAGGAGGAGTTGTCATCAGGGAGCCACTGGTCGAAATCACAATGAATATGTCTATGTTTAAACTTTGACACTTTTTGGGTAGCTGAAAAACTCAAACGAGACGTCGCTGCAGGCTGTAGCTAACGAGGGTACCGCAAGCCCGTATCCTTTTCTTGAGGGGTTCCAGTGAACAGGTATTGCTACTGCAGGGAATAAAGTAGTCTCCTGTTCTCAAGGTCCAAGTTTCAGGTTTTGGCTGTTTGGGTACCTTTAACACCACTTCAAAGGACCCAATACTGGTTGGGTACCACTTGAAGGGAAGAACTAACTTTAGGTAGGGTCCAGGTGCGGGGTTCAATGTTCATGGAGCTTGTTGTGTCCATATAGCTTAGAACAGGGGGCCAACCAGCTAGCCCTTGGAGTCACTCTGGTACTCCTGGGTTCAAGCTGCAAGGTAGGCCTCAAGCAGCAGGCCAGTCCTCTAAGGGCACACAACAGGCTTCAAGCAGCAGGGCAATTCTCTTATAGCAGCAAGACAGTCCTCTGGGGAACGAGGCAGTCCTTCTGGGTGTCCTCCTCAGGTCCAGGAGTGTACTGAAGAGTTGGTCTGAGGGTGCAATATTTAGGCCTGGTGCTGGCCTTTGAAGTGGGAGAAACATCTAGGTTATCCTGCCATCTCATTCTTGATTTTTCCTTTATTCCACTGCCCAAGCTCCAAGTCATCTAGGCTGACAAAAGACTGGTGCCAAGTTCTTTTATGAGTGTGCTTGAGGCACCCCTTTGAATTGTAAGTGGATCAGGGAACAGCACCATCCCACCCATCCTGGCAGGATGGCCCATCCTCCCAACACCTAGCTCCCCTTTGTCTCATTTACTCAGGGGAATACACTTAGGCCAACTGCCAATTATTCACAGCCATGTGACCCAGGAAACAGACACCAAATGGTTAGGACAAAAAAATGCCAACTTTCTAAAAGTGCTGGTGCAACAAATGATGGACAGAATGCTGGATAAATCAAACATTAACCCCAAGTCAAAAGGTCTGGGTAAATCCATTGTTGTTTTTCTCACTACGCCACCCCAGTTTGGACCCAGCCATATGCAAATCAGTCTTGACCCTGCTCCTTGAGAGAACAGTCCAGCCCTTGACCAGAAAAAAGCATCCCGGGACTGGTTTCAGGGTATCATTGAGTGTAGCATTATCTGCATTATCTGAGCAAAGAAAGATGGATTTAACCTATATCTGTGACTGGGGCTGAATGTTTGATTAGTTCAGCATTCTGTCCATAATCTGTTCTTTTTGCATTTGTTGCCCTAATTAGGAAAGGTATGCCCAGACGTGGGTCCCGTGCTTGCTACGCCACCAGATTCAAGCTATTTACAACAAGGGGTGGTGATGGACAGAGTCTCTGAATTAAGCAGAGTACTCTCACCCAGTCAAGAGATCAGGGCTAGATCCAACACCGTTTTTTAGCTCATTGCACCATCCCAGTTTCAGAACCTGGCTGTATGCAAATTAGTCTGTCCCTGGCCCAGTGCATCATGGGAACAGGGCAGACCAGACTACAAAAGCCAATTCTTACACTGGGAAGGAAACAAGCTTCCGGGGACCGGTTTCTGGCATTTCAGCCGTCTTCGGCCCGGCTTGCTTGAATCCTGATGGTGCAATGAGCAAGGGACTCACATCTGAGTATACCCTTCCACGCTTAGGGTGGACAAAATTATTTACAACAAGGAGTGGTGATGGACAGAGTCTCTGAATTAAGCAGAGTACTCTCACCCAGTCAAGAGATCAGGGCTAGATCCAACACCGTTTTTTAGCTCATTGCACCATCC
Source organism: Lissotriton helveticus (assembly GCF_964261635.1). Classification (NCBI taxonomy): domain Eukaryota; kingdom Metazoa; phylum Chordata; class Amphibia; order Caudata; family Salamandridae; genus Lissotriton; species Lissotriton helveticus. Next base: position 1,685,529,987 of record NC_136061.1, read on the forward strand.
CAGTTTCAGAACCATCTGTTCTTTTTGCATTTGTCATCCTAAGTGGGAAGGGTATACCCAGAAGTGGGTTCTGCGCTCACTACGCCACTAGATTCAAGCTAGCCTGGCTGATGAGGGGTGATACCCTGAAACTGGTCCCAGGATTGTTTCTGGTCCAGGGAGGACCTGGCCTGGCAGTCCAGGCTGGACTGTTTCCATGGGGAGTAGGGTCTAGACTGATTTGCATATGGCTGGGTCTAAACTGGAATGGTGTGGCTTGCAAACAAACAATGGATTTAACTCAGGTCTGTGACTGAAGTGAATGTTTGATTTTTTCAGCATTCCATCCATCATTTGTTCTTTTTGCGTTGGTGTGGTGTGTCCGGAGGTGAGGTATGCCTTTTAACTTGGTGCATTCAAACTAATGGAGGCTGCAGACTATGGCATATGGGCTGCTTGAGGCCAGGTGTTGTCTTTACATTAGCGTATGGTTGGGAGAGGAAGCAAGATGATAGGTTTTCATTTTCTTGTTCATTTATAACAGGAGGGGAGGTAGATATTGTGGTTGATGAAGGAGTCAATATACTATCAAAAGGGAACAAAAGTAGATATGGAGAGAGGCACAGGATGGAGAGGTAAGATAGCAAATGTTTTGGTGCTTTTGTGAGAAAGAGGACGGTGGAGTGAGATGGGACAGTTGAGAGATGTGAGGTGGAGCGAAATGAGGTAAAGAAGGGTGTGGTAGAGCGTTGTGAGGTAGAAAAAGGACAGAGAGAGTGAGAGGTGGACAAAGGAGAGGAATAGCAAGATTGAAACGAGGATGGGAGGTGGAGCAAAGAGAAATGAAGTTGACAGATTTAAAAGAGATGGAGGCGATATAGACAAAAATTATAACAAACAAAGCACTGATGTACAAAAGGAGGTGTGATATAGCGAAATATGTGGGTTTGAGTAGGTAGATGAAGAGAGATAGGTACGGTTGTGACGGAGGTTGTTAGAAATGTAGTACAGAAAGGTGTTTTCTGAAAGAGGAGAAGTAAATGTAAGAGAGGTAGAGAGAGTTGAGGTCAATATAGAGAAAGAAATTAAGAAAGAGAGAGGGAGAGAGATAGAGAGAGAGTGTGTGAGGAGTCGATACATAAGTGTGATGGATAACACCATTTGGAACCCCTTAGTTTGCTTACAGGCCACCTGGCTTTTCTGATCTCTCCTGTGATTGAGCCTCACCAACAGTGTCACACTCACTGTAACAGCTTGTAAAATACTTTTGAGTGTTTACTACCAGTGTATACCTTTTAAAATAAAGCCTGCTGATGCACAGCTAGGTAGGAGGCTCTTGAATGGCTACACTTGATCACATGTGCACACAAATGTGCACGCTTATTTGGGATAGTGAAGCAGGACTACTGTCTAACTCAGCCCAGCATCTACCCACAGGCAGGCTGTTGCAGATGGGACCTTTAATAAATTGACTTAACCTTGACACATTTAAATTATGGTTCCCTAAGTTAACAAATGTCAGAGTGCTGATATCATAAAAATGTGGCCATATTTGCACATCTTCACATGCTTGGGTTTTAGTCATATTTCTCTGAGTCAGCACTTATTGAGTTTCAGGCTTTGAATTAGCCTTCTGGGCTTGTGTTTTTACTCTGCTATCCAGAAGTAGATCAAGGATTTGTCCACACAATAAGCCCATGTTGAGGGAATTAAGCCTGTTCCTGGAAGAGTGAATGGGTGGTCTCAAAATCTCCATAGATTAAATACATGCATGCTGACTGACAAGCTTGTACAAAAGGGGGTGGTGATGGACAGAGCATCTGAACCAATCAAGCACTCACACCCAGTCAACAGATCTGGGTTGAATCCATCACCGTTCTTTAGCCCACTCTGCCACCCCAGTTCAGACATGGCCATATGCAAATCAGTCTGACCCTGTGCCTCATGGGAGCAGTCCAGCCCGAACTGCCAAGCCGTGCCTTCCCTGGACCGGAATCAAGCTTCCTAGGACCGGTTTCTGGCATTCCAGCCGTCTTCAGCCAGGCTTGCTTGAATCCAGTGGCAAAGTGAGCAAGGAAATCAACGTCTGAGCATACCCTGCCAACTTATGGCGACAAAGCGGTACAGACAAGGAACTGAAACTCTAATTAGGAGATTCTTGTTGTGTTATTGCTTTATTTGTCTGTAATCTATCCCATGTACTTGTGAAGGAAATAAATCACTGTTGAATCATGCAACTCTATTCGGTATACTGATTCCCTGTGACACAACGTCTCTTTCATGATCCTAGGGTGCTTCCTGTACGATAGAAAGAAATTTCCAAAATATATATATGTCACATTTAGAATGCCGGGGTCCTGTCTTTTCCACTTAAAACCCCCCTGCACAAGAGGAAGAGTGTGTCCCAAATGGGGTCCTGCACATGACCCTTTGTCAAGCCCAGGATCCTAAAGAAGACAAGAACACAATTCCCCTATTCATAATCCCCTGTCTACAGGGAGGGACATTCTGGACTGATAGTGACTTTAGCTCTGTGGACATCTGTCCCCATGATCATTGGCATTGGCCTGCCCATTTCCTTGTGGCACAGAAAAGGATGATCCTGCTGAGGATCTTCAAGTAGAGGGTCAGCCTAGAACTTCAGTGGACGAATAATGATTGCAGGTGCACTGGAACAGATTCCTGAGTCTGCTGCAAGACACACAGGGTTGGCAAGTGGCCAGGAGGCAGTGGGGCCATGGTAGATGAGGCAAGCACTGTGTCAAAGGTTTGCTGCTACTGGAGACGCTGGGTTAATGAAATTACTGAGGAGGTGGAGCAGGAGGCTAGGTATCTGAGCCCTCTTTAAATAGAGGAAGAGGAGTCCAAAAGGCTTCATGCTGAAAACTCTAAAACCTTTGGGGCCTTGAGGTCTAAAACAAACCATCGTGGTGTCTTGAGAACACCACCAGCATCAAAACACAGGGGAATATTTACCTAAATTTCACACAATGCAGCACAGCGAATGAAGCTCTTGTGCTGCATTGTGTGAAAGGGGGAGAGAAGAGCTGGTCCATATTTTCAAAGATGTGGTGCAGTTCTGCTTTCTCCTAGCCCTGGTGCACCTGTGGCGGACTAGCACTAATGCAGACACCCTTATGTCATATAACAAGGGTGTCTGTATTGTGGTCAAGATAGTTTTTGTGCAGGAAGTTGTGCCTCTCTGCACAAAAACTATCCTTTGAGGCAATTTCCTCTTTGTCTGTTTGCTGCAGAATGTAGCAGATATGCAAAGAGGAAATAAAAAGGACAAATAAATATATTTCTTATTGTTGCACCAGCCTCAGCAAGGCACACCATTTCGGGGCAAATCCATTTTTACAAGTCTTTGTAAATATGGGTTTGCAATAAAAAACATTTGTGGATGCCTGGTAAACCCATGCCCCACCCATGTGAAGTTTACCTGCCTCAACATTACGTAAGGTAGCCACGAGTTGCAATTATGTTTTACAAAGCAAAACAAAACCATGCAAATCAGGCTTTGGGTGGCTTAAAAATCCCCAAATCGATGTTCTGTCAGGGCTGCAACCAAAATGTGATGCAACCCCACTGCAAAACCTGCGCCACTATTTCTACCATCACAATCATCTCATATGGGCTTCAGAAAACAGTCTTTTTGTGGCCACTTTGTCCTTAGTGTACTTGATGGGTCATCAGTCCTGCTGGGCCATTCAGAACTTGACCCTGCTCAGCAGTTCATTTGGAATACCCCAGGGAGGGCCAGAGACCAGGTGGATCAGAGAACAATAGACTACATGGTGCTTTCTTTTTCTTTTGTTTATTGTCCCCCAGGGAGGGTGAGGGACCCGGAGGTAGAACAAACGTATGCACCTAGTGCTCTCCAATCTCTAGCTCTTCAATCCCCCCAGAGAAAGCAAATTCCAGGAAGGCAACTTAGAATGCCCCAGGCATAGTACCAAGATGCACCCTGCAATCAAGTATAGAAGAGAAGAAAGATGACTCCTGCGCTGACACATGAAAACCATGTTGATTCGGTGCAGAGTTGGCTGGGCAATACATGCTTGGACTCCCGCAAGGCTGTGGTGCAACATGACCCAAATGCCTACAGGAGAGCTAGGAACTCACAGTAAAAAGGACAAACATGCCTGCAGGTGTATCCCAAAAGGGAAAGGCAAGGTTTGCATGCAGTAGATGGAAATAGATGGTTGTAGGTTAAATCTGTGCATCATAAGTCATAGATGCAGCCTTCCAATTTGATGTTTTGAAATGAAATGAAATGAAAATGAGATTTGTAAAGCGCTACAGTTGCCCTGAGGCGTCCAGGCGCTGAAAAAACAAAAAGATGCTCTCAGAAGGTTACTATTTATTAAACAGAAGGGTTTTGAGCTGTTTCCGGAAGCTAGTTAGGTTGGGATTATCTCGCATCTGCAGAGGGAGGGTGTTCCACAGTTTAGACACATTGTACGAGAACGAACGTCCTCCTGCTCTGGCTCTAAAGATTCTGGGAATTTTGGCTAATGATGCGGTTGAGGAGCGAAGTGCCTTGTTGGGCAGATATGGAGAGATCAGGGGACAGTTGATTTCTGGGCCCATTTTCCAGAAAGTCTGGTGGGCAATGCATAGAGCTTTAAACTTCACTCTGTCCCTAACGGGTAACCAGTGTAGAGTTCTTAGGCCAGTTTTTATTGAGGTCCTCCGTGGGACTCCCAATAGCGCACGGGCAGCACAATTTTGAGTATGCTGAAGTTTTCGTAAGGTGTAGTCTGGTGCTCCAAGATAAAGGGCATTGTTAAAATCCAGACGGGATTGGACAAGGCCCTGTATAATTATTTGTTGGGCCTCAAAAGGGAGAAGGGGAAGAATTTTTTTGATCACCCTAAGGAGGCCGAAACAAATGGCCGACACCTTGGTGGCCTGTGTATTAAGGCTCAATGATTTATCAAGCCATACTCCCAGACTTTTGATATTATCTCTGGGGGGTGGGGCCATACCCATGCTTGTGGGCCATATCAGCTCCAAGGTGGAGGGGGCCGCCGGGCCCAGGAGCATGAGCTCGGTTTTGTCGTCATTAAGTTTCAGACATGAGCTCATCATCCAGCTCTTTACATCTTCCAGGCAAGCCGCTAGATTAGGCGGAGGTTGGAGGCCACTCTTCTGTGCAAGGGAGACCACCAGCTGGGTGTCGTCCGCATAGGAGATGATACTGACTCCATGCGGACGAACAACCCCAGCCAGCGGCCTCATGTATGCGTTGAAGAGCGTCGGGCTCAAAGATGAGCCCTGCAGAACTCCGCACCCCAAAGGCCTACTAGATGATGCCGATGTGCCGTCAAAGACCTGGAAGGTTCTGTCCGATAGAAAAGACTCAAACCATACCAGGGCTTCTCCGGACACTCCTAGGTCGGCAAGACGGTTCAGCAGAATTTTGTGATGTACCGTGTCAAACGCGGCACTCAGATCGAGGAGGATCACTGCCAATGACCCCCCTCGATCCAAGATCCGTCTTGCCTCCTCAGTTACGGCCAATAGAGCGGTCTCTGTCCCATGTTTTGGGCGAAAGCCCGTCTGGGAGGCATCGAGGAGATGGTTTTCCTCGAAGAATTTCGTCAGAGTGGTATTGACGTGCTTCTCCAGGATCTTAGATGCCCATGGGAGCAGAGAAATCGGGCGGTAGTTGCCTGGGTTAGCTGGGTCGAGGGAAGGTTTTTTTAGTAGGGCCCGCACCATTGCGTGTTTCCAGGTCGCAGGTACCGTCCCACTCAGTATGGAGGAATTCAGTAATTCCAGAAGGGTGGGGAGAATGGTTATGCTGGCCAGCCCCAGTGAGCCCGGTTGAGCAGGGTCACACGGAGAGCCAGTTTTTATTTGTTGAGCTAGATTCTCCAATGTTTCCAGTGTCATCAGAGGAAAAGACTCCAGCCTATTGTCCCTATCAAGAACTGAGACCAGGCGTTGGGAGGGCTGGTCAGTGGGTGGGTTTGGGAAGGAGAGGTAGATTTTATTCACTTTTTGAAAGAAGAATTCCACCAAATCATTGCATTTGGACGGTGAACTGCTATTATCTGTGGCAGGCAGGGAAGGTTGTATCAGGGAGTTTACTATGCGATATATTTCTTTCGGCTTAGATTTAGCCGTTGTTATTTTGTGGTTATAGTAGGCTGCTTGTGAAGTTTTTATGGCCAGTTTATAGTTCCTAATCATTTCCCTGTAGGCGGTTTTTTCAGCAGGGATATAGGTCATGCGCCATTTCCTCTCTTGTCTCTTACAGAGACGCTTTTGATTTCTGAGGTCTTCTGTATACCACGGGGCTGATTTACTTTGCCTTTTTGACCTGGATGGGTATAAAGGGAGAACCGAGTCAAGAGAGGTGGTTATCCACTCGTCATATTTAGTGTTATTTGACATCAGGTCATGGGAAAGCATGGGTCTAGTGGTGCTGAGAGCCTTCATCCAGTTATCGATAGAGAGTTTGGACCAGTTTCGAATTTTCCGAGATGTAAAAGAGGATGGGGGAGGTTTGCTCATGGTCCAGGTGAAGGCTATCAAGGAATGGTCCGACCATGGGAGGCTACTGATGGTGTCCACTTTAAGCTGGTCACTGTTACTAAAGATCGGGTCTAAAAGATGGCCCTTTTCATGTGTGGCAGAGGGGACTAATTGCTCCAGTTGAATGGCAGCCAGGCTTGACAGCATCTCTAGTGCCATCGGGTCCAACAGGTTGTCAAAATGGATATTGAAATCCCCCAGTAAGGTAAAATTGGAGGGAGAGACAACCAGTTGGGAGGCCACCGATAGAAGAGAGGTGTTAAATTGTCCGATAGGGCCAGGGGGGCGGTAGACGAGAATACGGTGAAGCTGGTATTGGGGGGTAAACTCTATTGTAAAAGAGAGATTTTCGCAGTCCTCAATCTCCTCCGCTAAACAGCGGAAGACAAAGCTCTCCTTGTAGATAATCGCAAGGCCGCCACCTCTGCCCAGCGGTCGATCAGCCCGCGCTATCTGATATCCCGGGATAATGGCCTGTGCCAGATCCGGCTGAGAGTCTTGATTTAACCATGTCTCGGTCAAAAAGATTACGTCTGGTGAGTGTTCATCCAATGGCAGGGAGATTTCTAAGCAATGTTTCACTAAAGACCTGCAATTAAGCAAAAACATGGAATAGTCCTTTACCTCAGATCTGGCAGTGGTGGTTTTAATGATCAGCTCAGATTTACAGTGCGTGCAGCAGCGAGGGATCTCCAGGGGATGTGTAGGAGGGCCACAACTGGGTGTAGTAGGTGGACGAAGCTGATGTAAGAGGCTCGAGCTGTATACATATCTGTCGCCCCCAAAGGGGCCAGGGGACATGGCCCCTGGGCCCGGCCAGGCGTGGACGAGCGCAGACGAGCTTGCCTTAAGCGCGCCTTCGGCGCGCAATCGTCGCGCCCGCTGCGCTCGTCCGCTGCGCGTCCTGTGAGTGAGCATAATTTATGGAGTGGAATTGAGTGGAAAAAGGGGGTGTGGCCGGCCCGAGTGGGCGTGTCCGCTGGGCCAGGGATGGCGTAGGAATGAAGGCAACACTCGTCCGCGGCAGCTTGCAATCAGCTGTGCGGGGTGTCGGCTAGTCGGAGTACAGAGTGCCCAGGGGGGTAAGTGAATTAAAAAACACAGAGATTAAGTGACAGTAAGTTTTTAAAAGCGGCAATGTGGCTCCCGGCTTTTCGCCTCAGGAGGGGTTTCTGTTTAGTGCAGCGCTATCAGTCAGCGCGTGCTTTTATAGGCAGAAGGGGGCGTGGCCGGCCCGAGTGGGTGTGTCCGCTGGGCCAGGGATGGCGTAGGAATGAAGGCAACACTCGTCCGCGGCAGCTTGCAATCAGCTGTGCGGGGTGTCGGGTAGTCGGAGTACAGAGTGCCCAGGGGGGTAAGTGAATTAAAAAACACAGAGATTAAGTGACAGTAAGTTTTTAAAAGCGGCAATGTGGCACCCGGCTTTTCGCCTCAGGAGGGGTTTCTGTTTAGTGCAGCGCTATCAGTCAGCGCGCGCTTTTATAGGCAGAAGGGGGCGTGGCCGGCCCGAGTGGGCGTGTCCGCTGGGCCAGGGATGGCATAGGAATGAAGGCAACACTCGTCCGCGGCAGCTTGCAATCAGCTGTGCGGGGTGTCGGCTAGTCGGAGTACAGAGTGCCCAGGGGGGTAAGTGAATTAAAAAACACAGAGATTAAGTGACAGTAAGTTTTTAAAAGTGGCAATGTGGCTCCCGGCTTTTCGCCTCAGGATGGGTTTCTGTTTAGTGCAGCGCTATCAGTCAGCGCGCGCTTTTATAGGCAGAAGGGGGCGTGGCCGGCCTGAGTGGGCGTGTCCGCTGGGCCAGGGATGGCGTAGGAATGAAGGCAACACTCGTCCGCAGCAGCTTGCAATCAGCTGTGCGGGGTGTCGGCTTGTCGGAGTACAGAGTGCCCAGGGGGGTAAGTGAATTAAAAAACACAGAGATTAAGTGACAGTAAGTTTTAAAAGCGGCAATGTGGCTCCCAGCTTTTCGCCTCAGGAGGGGTTTCTGTTTAGTCTGATTTGCAGTGCGTAAGAAATAGTGCGAAAGAGGTGCTGTGTATTAGATTATGTGAATAAAATTGGAGAGATGAGAGGGAAAATTGTTTTAATGATGTCCCTCTGTCTTCCAAAATTAAAAACAGACCAACGAATTAAGCAGGTTTAACAAATATCTGCTAATAAGAACTAGAGGTCAACATGTTTCAGCAGTAAGGGGACTGGGATTGTCCGCTGCCTTCTTCAGGACCTATTACTCGCTACTGCAAAAGAATATTGTAAAGGTGCAATAAAATAAAAAATAAGTTTAACAACCATGTCACCTGGAACCCTAGGTGCATAGGGTATATCCTCCGTATTACTATTAGGTAGGAGGAATAGGCTTCGCCTCACCTGGCTATGGCTCAGGTAAGTTGGATCACCGCTCTCTCCGTCGGTTCTCCGGGCGTCTCTCCGATCATGGTTCCCCGAGAAGGCAAAGGCCCCTCCAGAAGAGTGTATTTTGTGAGTGGGAAACTGGCTGGACTGCAGCAACCCATATGTTTTGTTGAAATGAAACACTGAGGGGTCCATTAGGATGGCGGGTGGACTTAGTCCGCCCCCCATCCCATCGGTAATCGGGACCGCCCGCCATAAGGGCGGGGGTCTCGCGGGGGGTATTAGGATGCGTCCGCCACTGTGGCAGGCGCATCCTGTATTTTTAGCATTGTGGCTGAGAGCACCGCCCGGCACAATGCTAAAAATGCACTTTTACATTTGCATAAACAAAGCGGCAGGCACCGCCACCATATTAATCCTTTTCCGCCCTGGCCGCAAGGCCACCGGTGCGGAAAAGCGGCGGACGGTCTTTCCGTCCACCGAGGTCCCCCCCGCCATACTAATATGGCGGGGGGGGAATTCGAATGCGAATGTCGGGCGGATTGCCCCCGCCAGGCTAGCGGTAGCCACTGCCAGCCTGGCGGGGGCAATCTGCCCGACATCCTTATGGGCCCCTTAGTCTCCCAGGTTAAAGGAAGAGCAACCTGGTCAGACTTCTATTTGTTTCTCAAGCACAAAACTTTAATCTCATGGTTTAGAGTGCAGAACGTTTTGAATAGACTGTCTTAGTCTGAAATTGTACTACAAATTGTGAGTGCTGTGGTAGTTAGGCATTGAGATTAGCTTGTGCCTAGTATTTATATATTATAAGGTAACAAACGATATATATATCACTGTATGCGCTATCACCATGGACTCGGAGTACCAGCATGCCTCTGATCTCGATAACGTCACAGGAGGCACTACAGCTGAAGGCGGAGGCGGGGAGTTTCCATCTACAAAAGGAGTGGCCAGAGATTTACTCAGGACACTGTTTACCCCCAGGTGTGAGGCTCTGTGAGGAAACGAGAAACCAGCACTGATGAAAGCACGACATTCACTAGAAACGCGTCTGCCTGGCGTTTCCTGGACTGTGCTGTAATTTTATGCAGAAATAAATCCTGGTGGGCAGCCAGCATATGTCGGGCTCATTCTTTCGAGAGTGAGCGTGTGGTGTGTATGTATATATATATATATTCACTGAAAAAACCATAGGTTATAGACCATATATAGTTAGGAATTAGCATTTACAAAACCTTGAAAATTCACTGAAAAAACCATAGGTTATAGACCATATATAGTTAGGAATTAGCATTTACAAAACCTTGAAAATTCACTGAAAAAACCGTGGGTTATAGACCATATATAGTTAGGAATTAGCATTTACAAAACCTTGAAAATTCACTGAAAAAACCATAGGTTATAGACCATATATAGTTAGGAATTAGCATTTAAAAAACCTTATTTTACTCACACAAAACCATTGAAATTCCATATATAGTTAGTTGCACTAACTATATATCGCGCACCCGCAATCCACTGCTGATCATGTCACATATTACATCATTCATGACATGGTCAGTGACATCACTGATGACATCACTGATGACATCTCAAATGACATCACTGATGACATCACTGATATAACCTATGGTTTTTTCAGTGAATTTCAATGGTTTTTTAATAGCAAATATCATACACTGTCGAATGTCAAGTACGTGGTAAGTAAAAACATTTTCGTGTTTATGCACACTGATCTGCTTTGAATGCTGCCCCCCACCCCTCATTTCTATTAGGAGTACTCTCTCTTTGCAGATAGTGAAGGGTAGTTAACGCAGGCCTTTGCCCCCGTTGTAATCCGTCGTGTCTGCTTCTCTCTCCATTTGATTGATTGTTCTCTTTGGTTCATTCTCTATTTACAAACAAGCACAGAGTCGCAATACTCTGTTTAGTCTTTGCAGATAGTGAAAAATCGTGTAAAAAAACAAAAGGAATCGAGCAAAATCAGAAGGCCACTAATGGGATCTCTTTTTGACCTCGCTAAAATAGAAACATTAGGAACAACCTGTTGAAAATAGCAATTTGTATGTACATAAGCGGCGTTCATTTCTGTTCACAGTACCCCTTGTTGATTGTTTGAATCGAGCATTGAATTGTTCGAAGTTGGTTCTCTTAAGGATCTTCTCTGCCTGCAAACGAGGAAGAATAGGAATATTCTCTCTCCCTTTGCAGATAGTGAAGGGTAGGTAACGCAAGCCTTTAACACGCCGTACCTATTTCATTCCTCATTGACTGTTTGGGAATTAGTTCTTTTTGGAGGTATTCCCTGTTTGCAAATAAACGTAGGAAAATCTTTGCAAGTAGTGAAAGGGTACGTAATGCGGACCTTTCTCCCCCGTTGTAATCTGTCATGCCTATCTACTCCCCACTGATTGATGCACCTGTTTCACCCAGACCATTTACTAGAGATAGGTCATCTAGCCCGACCAGAGAGCACCCCTAGTGAAAAGGACATATGCAATAATAACGAAGTGATCACTGTATCCTGTTAACAGAAACTTTAGCATGAAACAACCTGGAAAGAAAAGAATAGGAAAACGAAAATCAGTAGGCCACTGATGAACTTTTTATTAAATAACAAACAAAGAAACGATAACAATACGTAATGATAAAACCTATTATTGTCCTAGAAACAAGAAACGTTAGAAGTAAGCCCGTAATAAGAAACCTGAAAACATCGCCCCTCACTGCCCCAAAACGTGTCTGTCCCACCGCCTGCCACGGCCAAATAACGGCAAACTGGGAAAGATAGAAGTCAGCAGACATCCGCCCCATTCTAGAAACTTCCAAAGGGCAACAGGTTTTCGGCTACGCCCAGCCGGAAGCAACACATATAAGGCGGGTCCTGCTGCCACGCCTCGGCCAGGAGATCATCACGTAGGGTGTAGCCGGAGGAGAGGCCGAGGCCAGCGGGACCCGGCAAAGGGGGATTGACAACACTGGAGAGTTTCAGGGGGGGGAATGTCCCTGTCCTCGACCCTCCCCTCTCTCTCCCAGTCCGGCCGCGGTGGCCCTTGAGAGTTGCAGGTTGTCCCTCCACACTCTCTCCCGGTCCGGCCACCAACGGCCGGGGGCTGGGGCCGACGGGATCCGGCTGCAGCCGATGAGCCAAGGAACCCGTTCATGGGGCCAGAGCAAAGGGCGTCCAGCCGCCATCCACCGGAGGTGCGGCCCAAAGACGGACGGGACATTTCTTCTTTCTTTTATAATGGCTACGACAACACTGGGGGGGGATGTCTTGCACATGCCTCCGACCCCCCCCCTCATCCTCATCGCCTGGTCCGGCCATAACAAATGTCAAGCGAGACGCCGTGGGGTGCACTGGGAGGGAGAGACGATGCGAACAGGCCTCTCCCGCCTCCCCAGGTGAAGGCTTCCCAGCTGCACCCTCAGCGCTCCAGGCGCCCGGAAAAGGGTTCTTCCACTGTGGCGATGCTGCAACGTCTCGCCCGGCAGGGTGGAGCCCGTCCGCTCATTTGACCCCGCGATCGCCAGTAGCTACCGAACTCTCAAAATGGCGGTCGACCTGGCAAGAGCGGGCCCAGCATAAAGAAATGGCCCGGTCACTGGTTGACTCCACCACCGTAGTCCTCCACGACGTTGAAGATTCTAGAGGAGCCGCGGGAGTCTCCGACCCCCGCAGACACCCCCGATGGGGAATGACTGCCATGATCGCCCGTGGAGTGACGAAACTGTAGCCGCGGGACGTCGGCGCTCCCATGCTGCCACCAGCCTCAGTTTGAATGACTAGAATCCTGCAGACCTCAGTTCCGGTGAAAGCACAGTGTGACCCGGTAGGAAAAATTGTTGCACCCCCTCCCCTTTTTGACTGATAGTTCAAACCACCGATCCTTTCCTTTGCCCTTTTACCGGAACTATGGACTGCCTCCCCCTCTTTTACATTTTCTAGAGAAAACAAAACATTAACCACTACATTAGCATAGCAGTTGACACCAGAACTGTTTTCAAATTGAAAACCAACAACATCTTCAACAGAATCCTTTTTGTTTCTGCTGTGACCCTGCTACAGCACAGGCATTGTCCCCAGCAGTAATTCTGCAATGCCGATAAGTATAGCTGTGGTGCCTACTGGACTCACCCCGCGGCGCCCCACGCCGTTATTTGCTGGGCGTCAACTTACTAGACATCACCTTCGTGACAATCAGATTTCAGCGCTTTCTGCTGCCTTGGAACTATTCGCACAACAGACCGCTACTGACAATCCACCCCCCGGGACGCCCCACGCCGGATACCCAAATCAGTGCGGCACCCAGGCAACATCTTCTGAATTTTCATAATTTGAAAGAACTAGTAACATGTCCTCATCAGGAATTTCCTCATGAAAAGTCTGCAATGATGATTCTTGTAAGTCTATGGTCTCCAAACATTCGATAAATTCGCCATCAAGAGATTGATCAAAAAAATCATTCAAGTCATCTCCTCCTTGTGAGAATATTTCATTATTGGTGCTGTCAATTTCAATAAATGTATTGGATAATTCAAAAGAAATTGCCACGGTCTCTTCGTTGTTTAAATGTTTTTACTGTTTTTGTTTTGTTGTATATATTTATAAGTTATTAAAGTTTTATAATCCTACTACTTTGTTGGAGTGCTATATATTTTTAATATGACACATAATTGTAAAAACTTTGATGTACAAAGAGTCATCCCTGGAATCTTCCGCTTCAGGCTCGGTCCCCTCCCCAATCACAATACAGGATGGTTTTCAGATAGTAGGAACACGTGTGGTGTGACGGATCTCATCGGGTGTGGGCCTTGATCTACTATAACTCCTTTGAAGAGGGGTGATTCTTTACAGCTGGGGCCATAAACTACATCTGCAGGGCTAGCTGATAGCCTGGACAATCAGACACAGAGGAAGAGGAGTGTCAGAGGGTGCGGTAGTGAATAGGGCGAAAGGGAGGTGTCGGGCGGGCACAGAGTGTGATTCTCAAGGAAGGGCAGCGCAGATGGGGGGAGGTTTATTGCCCATGCATAACACAGAGAGCGGGGGTGACCAGTGCCTGGGGAAGATGCTTGCGAAGGTGGGGAGCCATGCTAAGGATCGACAGCGTGCAGAGAGTGGGTCTGGTCAAGGCATCTAAAATGGCTGCCGTGCACGACAAAAGTGTGGCATTTCAAAAAAGGCAAGATGGCGCAGACAATGTTTTTCAACACTTCCTCATTTCCTTCGAATCGAACGTTAACAGACGTTGGTGCATATTACCAAAGTTAAGCGATATTTATCGCTAACGATGCTTAGCAACGAATTTTTTACCGCTAAGCATCGTCAGAAATTATCGAAGATAAACCTTGCTATTATCAAGGTTTATCGCAAATGCGATAAAAAACGGCCGCAATGCATGAATATCGCTAAAAAGTCAGCGATATTCATGCATTACCGAGCTAATGCTCTTAGCCATGTTATCCACCTCCCATTGGATAACATGGCTAAGAACTGCTCAGGGCAGGTGTTAGTTTTTGGAGATATTCGCGCTTAGCGCGAATATCTCCAAAAGTTGGTAATAGGAGATAGATATCTTGCATGTTGTAATGCAAGTTATTGTGGTATATGGAACTCATACCATAATCTCTCAGGAAAGCAGAAACTGATCCTTTTGGGACCGCCTGAGAAGGCCTAGGAGGTGAGGGGTACTCTACTTTGCCCCCTTTTCACGTTCCGAACTATTTTTTTTTACTCTCTTCTGTAATTACACAAAATGGCAGCGATAAGATGCATCAGAGACAGACAGTGAGAGAAAGGAGGCCGGAGATGAAGAAGAGATGTCAAATACACATTGGAGATAATATAGTGGGAGAAGGAAAGTAAATATGAGTAAACTTACCATGTAACATAAAAATGTTGCACTCTATACTATAAGTCTCATTTTATACTACAATCACTTCGCTACAACCTCATAAATTAAAAATAAAAATGAATAATGTCTCAAACAATTTTTGATTTCTAAATATAAATTTATTCTTCAGAATTTTCAAAATTTGAAAGAACTAGTAACATGTCCTCATCAGGAATTTCCTCTTCAATCATCTCATCTGGAATCTCCTCATGAAAAGTCTGCAATGATGATTCTTCTAACTCTATGGTCTCCAAACATTCGATAAATTCGCCATCAACAGATTGATCCAAAAAATCATTCAAGTCATCTCCTCCTTGTGACAATATTTCATTATTGGTGCTCTCAATTTCAATACATGTAGTGGATAATTCAAAAGAAATTGCCACGGTCTCTTCATTGTGAGCCATTTTATTTTGAAATTGCTTACTGTAAATTGCAGAAAAAAATAATCACTTTCATTTATCGTTTTTAGTAATACATAATATAAAACTAACTTTATCAAGTATTTAGTATAACAGAAGGACTGTAAATAAATAACAGAAAACATTTTTCAAATTATCTTCAAGTGTACAACATAGTTCCCCTTACAAATTAACAACTCACCTTTTTAAAAGTAGGAGAAGTGTTAGTACTGTGTAAATCAAACACCAGCAATTGACCACCAAAAATTCCTCACAAATGTACCTCAGACAGTAGTATCACAAAATGGCTGTGGTTTCCTCTCATTTTAGATATATACATAACCAATTAACTTTCATCACACACAAATACAAAACCAAAGTAACATTTTAATTGGTTCTAAATTTCAACACTTTCAAATGTGTTTTCCCCATGCAATTTTCCATAGGACATTTAGATACGTCTACAGCCTGAATGGCTGAACAGAATTACACCAAACTTGGCAAAATGGTACATCAAACCTAAGAGGTCAGGGAGGATCTACTATGCCCCCTTATGGTCATTTGCCCCTTCGCTTTGGCCTCCTCTTGTCTCTCGATCCTACCGAGAGACAAGATGGCGGCCGCTACGGACTGTTTGGAATGTTTACAGACGCCGGAGAACCAATCAGCTTCGCAAAGCTCCGTAACGCGAAAAGTACGCGAAGCGGAGCGCTGTTACAGATATATATCTTTTTTTGAACGTTAATTTCTCAAAACCCACTGGAGCACATATATTGAGACCTAGCAAAGGCACATTGGGCTACCAGTCCCTACAATTTTGCCAAGTTTCGTGCAAATCCATTCAGCCGTTCGATTATTATTATTATTTTTTTTTTTGCCCCGCGGGGCCCTTTTAAAACCTCCACATCAAACCTAGAGGGTCAGGGAGGATCTACTATGCCCCCTTATGGTCATTTGCCCCTTCGCTTTGGCCTCCTCTTGTCTCTCGATCCTACCGAGAGACAAGATGGCGGCCGCTACGGACTGTTTGGAATGTTTACAGACGCCGGAGAACCAATCAGCTTCGCTTCACAAAGCTCCGTAACGCGTAAAGTCCGCGAACCGGAGCGCTGCCTGGTCCGCTGTTACAGATATATATCTTTTTTTGAACGTTAATTTCTCAAAATCCACTGGAACACATATATTGAGACCTAGCAAAGGCACATCGGGCTACCAGTCCCTACAATTTTGCCAAGTTTCGTGCAAATCCATTCAGCCGTTCGGGCTAAAAGTGAGGCCAACCGCCCTATGGAAAACTCAATGTTAAAAACACGTTTTGGGACCCCCCTTTTTTCTCGGCCCCCCCTTGACGAACCCCCCCCAAATTTTATGGGGCTGCTCAGAAACAAAATGTTCCATTTTCCTGAAAATTTCAGCCAATTCCGTCCTCAAACGCCAAAGTTATTCGACATAGAATTTTCAAAAATCCCATAGAGAAAAAATCCTAACTATATATACCTACTGGCGACCGCCAGTAGGTAATATATATATATGTATATATATATATTACCTACTGGCGGTCGCCAGTAGGTATATATAGTTAGGATTTATTTCCTATGGGATTTTTGAAAATTCTATGTCGAATAACTTTGGCGTTTGAGGACGGAATTGGCTGAAATTTTCAGGAAAATGGAACATTTTGTTTCTGAGCAGCCCCTAAAAATTTGGGGGGGGTTCGTCAAGGGGGGGCCGAGAAAAAAGGGGGGTCCCAAAACGTGTTTTTAACATTGAGTTTTCCATAGGGCGGTTGGACTCACTTTTAGCTCGAACGGCTGAATGGATTTCCACGAAACTTGGCAAAATTGTAGATATTGTTTGCCCGATGTGCCTTTGCTAGGTCTCAATATATGTGCTCCAGTGGATTTTGATAAATTAACGTTCAAAAAAATATATATATCAGTAACAGCGCTCCGGTTAGCGCCCCGGTTCGCGTACCTGACGCGTAACGGAACTTCGCGAAGCGAAGCTGATTGGCTCTCCGGTGTCCGTCAACATTCTAAACAGTCCGGAGCGGCCTCCATCTTGTCTCACGGTAGGATCGAGAGACAAGAGGTGAAGAAAAACGAAGGGGGAAATTAATGAAAGGGGGCAAGGTAGACCCCTCCTGACCCCCTAGGATTGATGTGTTGGCTATTAAAGGGTCCCGCGGGGCAAAAAATAAAAAAATTAAAAAATTCAGTTTTTTCGCGGTAGAGGCGCTACCCGGTACGCGAACCGGGTAGCTAACCGGTAGCGTAACGGGAGTCCGCCATCTTGTGTTTCAGTCGAATTTAATCACAAGATGGAGGAAAAACAATGTGGGACATGGTTATAAGGGGGCACAGGAGACGTATCCTGACCCCCTAGGTTTTCTGAGGGTGGCTGAGGAGGCCCATATGTGCGAAAAAAAAACCACATTTGTTTCCAAATTTTCGCGCGGTTAGCGTCCGGTGCGCGAACCGGGTAGCGCTCCGGAAAGTGTAAATCGTGAAAATTAGTAAAAAAAAGTTACATTTAACATTTGTTTAGAGTGATCATAGTTAGGGTAGCTCTGAGAAGAGCTTTTGGGTCTGTGGTAGATTTAGGTACTTATAAGTAGGTACCAATACATAGTCTTAAATTCAGGATGAAAACTCTGTTCCCCTCATCTGAGAAGTGAACTCCATCTCCTCTGTAGATATCTTGCATGTAGTAACGCAAGTTATTGTTGTAGATGGAGCCCATTCCATGGTCTCTCATGTAAGCTGAAACAGACTTATTTACATGCTTCCTCGATTTCTCAATTTGCGGACAAAATTGGTTGGACCACCTCCATTTCTGTCTTTGGCATATATTTGAATATACCAAGGCAGTTTGAGGAAAAAGTGCCATCAATTGCTCAAAGGTGTCCTTTAAAAGCATTTCCAGACCTACTCCAGTCAAAGTGCCCAAGTCATTTCCTCCACAGTGCACAATTAACAGGTCAGGTTTTGGCAAATGCAAAAAGGTTTTCACCAATGGTATCAATTAGTGACATCTTAATCCTCTGTGGCCAATCCAGTTGATTTCCACATTTTGTAAAGTGAGGTTGTGTACATTTCTGTTATCAGCATACCTTTGAGCCCAGTGGATGTAACTATGTCCAACAATCCAGACAGAAAACATGGTGAGAGGAGGTTCTGCTGCAGTCAGATGAAGTGTGGGAATGAAATGGCAGTTGAAACAGTAGGAGTTTGTAATGAAAAAAAACTGTGGAGTTTCTGTGCTAATGATTCAGTAGCAGTGATTGGTGGATTTTGATTGCTAAAAAAAAGAAAGTTAGGGTGCATGGATGAGTTCTTTGAAAGATGTAATTTGAGTGGTCAAGAAAAAATCATTTTATGAAAGATTGCACTGGATACGCAGGTGTACTGAGAGTTCAGAGTTCAATTGAAACATTGTTGTGTGAACTTGTAAACATGAGAGGTCTTTCAGGAGGTGGTTGCTATGGAAAATAGGCAGAAAGGGCAGAGGGGGGAAGGGTGTTGATTTGAAAAAAGTGAGGGAAGAGTTTTAATTGGGTGACATGAGAGATATGTGTGAAGAATTACAGCATTTCTGTGCCTTTGTTGGTTGCAGCCTCTGGAGTGCATACCCTTTGCTCTGCTAAAGAAAAATTGGTGTGTGTCTGAGACTGTTTTGAAACTCAAAAAGTATTTGCTAAGGTGAGAAAAGATTCATTTAATTTAGATAGAGAATAGTATGCTTTAGGGAGAAAATTATGAAGAAAGTTGTGTATTTAAAATGTTGCTTTGTGTCAAGTGTTTTACAAATAGATTTTGTTTCTTTGAGTTTCATAGCCATGTTAAAAGTGACGCAAAAGTGGTGCAAGGGCCTTAAAAATATGCTTTGATGTGCGTTAGGGCATTTTAAGTCACTTCCCCATGAATCTGGGTGAATAATTTGCTTACCTAATGTGTTTAAAAACGTTTCTTGAAGTCAATTAGGTTTCTTGATATGTGCTGCTAGAGTTTCATAGCCAGCATGGGGCATATTTAGAAGGACTTTGAGCCACTTTCACGTTATTTTCCCCATGTTATAGGTGACGCTAAAGTGATGAAAGGGCCTTGTAAATACACTCTCATGTTTTAGCCACTTTCATGTTATTTTCCCTATGTTAAAAGTGACGCAAAAGTGGTGCAAGGGTCTTGTAAAATATGCCCTCATGAATCTGGGTGAATAATTTGCTTACTTGATGTGTTTAAGAACGTTTCTTGAAATCATTTAGGTTTCTTGATATGTACTGCTAGAGTTTCATAGCCTGCTTGGGGCATATTTACAAAGCCTTTGAGTCACTTTCACATCATTTTCCCCATGTTAATAGTGACGCAAAAGTGGTGCAAGGGCCTAGTATATAAGCCCCCATGTCTGTTAGGGCATTTTAAGTCACTTCACCATGAATATGGGTGAATAATTTGGTTACTTGATGTGTTTAAGAACGTTTCTTGAAATCATTTAGGTTACTGGATATGTACTGATAGAGTTTCATAGTCAGCATGGGCCATATTTACAAGGCCTTTGAGCCACGTTCACATTATTTTCCCCATGTTAAAAGTGACTTTAAAGGTGGTGCAAGGTCCTTGTAAATACGCCCTCATGAGTGCTTTGCAAATTTAAGTCATCTCCCCGTGGTGCAAGGTCCTTGTAAATACGCCCCCATGTGTGCTTGGCAAATTTAAGTACTGACAGGGTGTGCTTGTACATAGGAGCTGTGTTGTGTTTTCAAATTATGACCAGAAAATCGTTTTTTTAAAAAAAAATGCTTTTTACATTTATGAGAAGGTCAAAATGGTGTCTGCTTCTTTAAATAAATATTTCACTTTCCCCCATGAATATGGGAGAATAATTTCCTTGTTTGCCGGTTTAAAAACACGTTTCTTGAAGTCATTAAGGTTTCACAATATGTTCTGTAAGAGTTTCATAGTCAACATGGGGGCAAATTTACAAAGCTTATGAGCCACATTCACGTCATTTTCTCCACGTTAAAAGTGACTTTAAAGGTGGTGCAAGGTCCTTGTAAATACGCCCTCATGAGTGCTTTGCAAATTTACGTCATTTCCCCGTGGTGCAAGGTCCTTGTAAATACGCCCCCATGTGTGCTTGGCAAATTTAAGTACTGACAGGGTGTGTTTGTACATAGGAGCTGTGGTGTGTTTTCAAATTATGATCAGAAAATCGTTTTTTTTTAAAAAGAAATCCTTTTTACATTTATGAGAAGGACAAAAAGGTGTCTGCTTCTTTAAATGAATATTTCACTTCCCACCATGAATATGGGAAAATAATTTGCTTGTTTGTCGGTTTAAAAACTCGTTTCTTGAAGTCATTTAGGTTTCACAATATGTTCTGCAAGAGTTTCATAGTCAACATGGGGGCAAATTTACAAAGCTTATGAGCTATATTCACGTCATTTTCCCCATGTTAAAAGTGACTTTAAAGGTGGTGCAAGGTCCCTGTAAATAAGCCCTCATGAGTGCTTGGTAAATTTAAGTCATTTCTCCGTGGTGCAAGGCTCTTGTTATGAGCTACATTCACGTAATTTTCCCCATGTTAAAAGTGACTTTAAAGGTGGTGCAAGGTCCTTGTAAATAAGCCCTCATGAGTGCTTGGTAAATTTAAGTCATTTCTCCGTGGTGCAAGGCTCTTGTAAATACGCCTGCATGTGTGCTTGGCAAATTTAAGTACTGACAGGGTGTACTTGTAAATATGCCCGCATGTGTGCTTGGCAAATTTAAGTACTGACAGGGTGTACTTGTACATAGGAGTTGTGCTGTGTTTTCAAATTATGACATGAAAATGGTTCATAAAGAAAAGGAATGCTTTTTACATTTATGAAAATGACAAAAAGGTGTCTGCTTCTTTAAATAAATATATCACTTCTCACCATTAATCTGGGAGAATAATTTGCTTGTTTGTCGGTTAAAAAATCGTTAATTTAAGACATTTAGGTTTCACAATATGTACTGCTAGAGTTTGATAGTCACTATGATGATAATGATATACATTTAGAACTATGTAGGAGGCATGGAGAAACTGAGGCTTCTGTAAGTGTCAAGGGAGGTGAGTAATGTACATTGCTCTGTTGCATACAGTCCTCATCTTCTGCGTACTCTTGGATATGCTAGACTACATCTGCACAATGAGATACCTAAGCAAAGGAAACACAGGTGATGTGATTGCGAAATGAGCAAAAATATTTGCGCGTTTTTTAATTACATCACCTGTGTTTCCTAACATTACGAATCACATTGTGCAGATGAGGTTTAGGCCTGTCCAGGGAGACAGAGGAGGTCTGGCCTTTGTTCAAGAGTGCAGTGGACATGACTCACTTCATTGGTAGGCCTGCACATGTATTATCTCCTCTGTACTCTTCAACAAGCCTAAATTTCATCTGCAACCCTGAGTGGGCCTCACCTCAAACAAACCTCTGGATAGGCCACACCTTATCGGCATCCTGAACCAATCATTTAAAATGTTAGGGGCAGATTTATGATGGCCGTGCACCTCTTTTACGCCGCCGTTGCGTCACTTTTGTGACGCAGCAGCGGTGCAAAAGATGCACCATGTTGCAAGATAGGCCTCACATCATCTGCAACAAGATACCGTCAGTTTAAACTGTATACATTTAGGACTGTGTAGGGGGCATGGAGAAGCTGAGGCTTCTGTAAGTGTCAAAGTTGTTGCATACAGTGCTCACCTTCTGCGTACTCTTTGATATGCTAGACTACATCTGCACAATGAGATACCTAAGCAAAGGAAACACAGGTGATGTGATTGTGAAATGAGCAAAAATATTTGCACGTTTTTCAATTACATCACCTGTGTTTCCTAACATTACGAATCACATTGTGCAGATGAGGTTTAGGCCTGTCCAGGGAGACAGAGGAGGTCTGTCCTTTGTTGAAGAGGGCAGTGGACATGACTCACTTCATTGGTAGGCCTGCACATGTATTATGTCCTCTGTACTCTTCAACAAACCTAAATTTCATCTGCAACCCTGAGTAGGCCTCACCTCAAACAAACCTCTGGATAGGCCACACCTTATCGGCATCCTGAACCAATCATTTAAAATGTTAGGGGAAGATTTATGATGGCCGTGCGCCTCTTTTGCGCCGCCGTTGCGTCACTTTTGTGAGGCAGCGGCGGCGCAAAAGATGCGCCATGTTGCGACATATTTACAACTTGATGCATCTAGGCAGATGTTTCACGCTGTAAAGTCCTGCGCCACATGAAACCTGCGTCAGGTTTCATGTGGGCGTTTTGTTGCCGGGTGGGCGTTCACTTGCATGAAAGCCCTGTACAACTAACACAGTGAAATTTACAAGATTTCACTGAGTCAGCTTTATGGCATTGCTGAATCAAATCCTTACGCCTGTTTGAAACAGGCATAAGGAGTGACGCACCATGCAATGTGTGGCTTGCCCCTGTGCATTGCAGGAGTCATGTCGCGCTTGCGACATGATTCCTGCAATGCGACGCTTTTGCGGCACAGATGCGTGACGCATCTGTGCTGTTTTTGCCCCATGGTGCTCCGCATTGTAAATGCGGCACACCATGGGTGGCGGAGCAGCGGCGCACGGTAACTGGTGCATCCCTGGGGATGCGCCAGTTAACATAAATCTGCCCCTTTACATTTAAGTATGAGCAGGGGACACAGAGTCGGTGAGGCTTATCCAAGGTTAAGAAGAGATGAGTCCTGTTCACTGAAAACATGGACATAGGCCTCACCTCCTCAGCATCGCTGGACATGGCTAAATAATATCTGCAAAATGTTACTCTTGTTAAACAATTTTACTATTATAGTCTCTGAGATTTGTCTCTTACTCTGCAACATCTCATTGTTGTTCTCTTTCTTTAAAGATAACGACAACAACAACCATGAGTGATAATGAGCAATCTGTTGATCTCGATCTCATCATTGAACTTGTCCTTGAAACGTCAGTGGAAGTAGATCCCTTGGATGATTTATATCCTGTGGATGATGAAGAATATGATGAGGATGCCGATTTGTCAGAATTGTATGACATAGGGTGGGGGGCTGATCTGCTCGAGCCTATTGAACTATAAAGACTTTTAAAAATAAATTTAAGTTACTAGAAATGAAAAGTAACCATGTTAACCGTTTTATTTTAAATTAAATACAACTTCAAAAACAGCTTGTGTGAAGTGTCTTTAATGAAATATTGAAATATGCTAATAAAATTAGTTCAGATTCACATATAGAAGAGCACAGGTCAAATGTAGAAGCATTCCATTTCTTTGCTACTATTTGTGAGTTTTGAATTTGTCAATGCACTAAAAATTATTGTATGTAGAATTGACAACTAGTGTGTTAATTTTTTGACGACTGTTATTGATTTACTGTTTGGTAATAGTGGTTAATAACATTTTGTATTATATTTTACCACAAATTCAACTGCAGATCATTTCAAAATTAAAACATGCCTTCGAGGCAAAGGAGGAGAAAGGCTACAAAATGTGAAACACAGCAGCTTACTACATGCTTGCAGCAGTCCTCTACAATAAAAACTCGTCAAGTCAGTAAAAAAGCTCCGGGTAAGACAACAAAATCTTTCCTGAGAAACATTTCCAGAAAAAAAAGTATCACTACAGAACATGTTTTAGTCCAGAAGAAGAGAGTCAATTTAAACAGGGAGGAAAGGCCCCTTAATAAAGTTAGTGGTAGAGCAGGAGAAAACTCTGTGAGTGCCGGTAGAAGGCACAATCAATTTAGGGACATTCGTACACGAATGTTCCGCAACAGGATAATTGTAAATTTGATGAAAAATGTAAAGAAAGGTCAACAGAAACTGGTTTTTTATAAGAAAAAGAAAAATGTTGAGAAAATTATTGATCAGGCTTTGGAAATGAAGCGAAAGTTATTTATTTTGGTAATCAATAGAATTAGGAAACTAAACAAGGCAATTTATTAATTCAAAACAAATAGTAGATGGAAGAGAATAGTTAATCGTACAAATTTTTGTGAAGTATTTTCAGGAGAATGGATGCATAGTTCAAGTTGTGAGGCATTTTTCAATGAGGAGAGTTACTTCCAGGACAATGATTTGGTGCATGCAGTTGACACCAGTGGTCGAGCATATGAGGTGAAAGATGGTTGTCCAGTTGAAAAAGAAAAACTTGTGTCAACAGAGGCAGAAGAGGTGTTAGGTGATGAAGTTTTAGGGAGACGTCCTAAGAGTCCAGTGTACACCTGGAAGTGTAGTAGTATTTGCAGTGTGCGACAGGATTCCATCAATTTGCTTTGTGATTTTGTACGGACATTTAATAAGAAAAGTTTAAAACAGAAAATGAAGTTGTTGCAGGAATTAGATCCATGCAGAGTGAGAGAAGTGACAGGTTTACATGGTCATTCACTGGCTTGTCTTTCCAGGAGAGTATGCCAGAGTGTTTTTCATCATTTCAGGATGCTAGCAGTCCATCATAATAAAGTGAGGAAATTAGTGAGAATGTTGTATTTTGCTAAGAGTCCAGCAATTAAGCTTAAACAATTAAGCAGTGCTCTTTTGCATGGTTCTGAAGTAGATGTGAAGAATATTTGTGAAGAAATTGAGTTTTGTTACTTTGCAAGTAAAGAGGAGAATGTTGAAATTGACCCAGAAGACGAAGGTAATGTGGAAGAGAGTGTACAGATTTCCAGTACAGATAATTTTCAGAAGGAAATTTCCACGTTTCAGGTGAAATCAAGTGAGAGGCCTAATTTGACTTGTGTGTGTTGTCGACGCACTTATTATAAGAATCAGACTAAGTTAGTGGATTTATATGCAAAAAGTGAAAGGGAAAATAATAGTGAATGGAAGGATTTCGCAACATACTTGATGGTAGAAAATTGTTTTGATTTGGGATCGGATCAACGTGTGTGTACTTATTGTTGTAACAAATTAAATCAAAACCGGATGCCTGCTAGAGCGGTTCATAATAATCTGGAATTGGTTGACATTCCTTCTGAATTGAAGGATTTAAATACTTATGAATCTATTTTGATTCAAAGTGTCCATCCCTTTCAGGCTATTGTACGAATGGAGCCAAAGACAGGGAAATTGCCTCCATCAGATTTACAGGGAGGATTAAAGGGAAGAGTTGTTTATTTGCCTCTAGATTTGAAGAAAAACATTAATACAATTGGAGTAGAGAAAGTGGAAGAGGAACCTCTGGTTACCTTAGTTAATGGGGTTCCGACAAAGAGTAAGACAATCTGGCAAGATTTAGTGGATGTTAGGAAAGTCAAAAAGGCAACATTGTATTTGATGAAAAACAATAAGTATTACAAGAATGTATGTGTTGCAGAAGAGGAAGTAAGTGAAGAAGAGGACAGCGATTTGTGTGCTGGACCAATTGAGAAAGTAGAAGCCTCTAAAAATGAAGAAATATATGAACATTATAGTGTTCATCCTTTGCATTCCAAGGAAGTCATGGGGAATGCTATTGAGTTGTTTCAAATGAAACAAGCCAAAGGGAGTCCCATTAGTGTTTGGGAGGAAAGTTTGGGAGCTCGGTGTTTCCCACAGCTATTTCCAACAGGTCAAGGAGGAAGATATGATGAGCGACCTGATCAAATTCCTGCTTCTGAATACCGGACTTTACGATTGTATGCAGAAGATCCTAGGTTTCGTCAATGCATTCCCTATTTGTTTCATCTACTGTTTGAAAGTGATCTGTCTGGACTGTCATATGCAGTGAACCACATCTTGAAAAGTGGTGTACAGATGCAAAATATCTCGGCAAGGGACTTTATGGATAAAGTCAATATGCAAGACAGTATTTTGGATTCTCACCTGATTAATCTCATGGCATGTCAGCGTGGTACTAATGAGTACTGGTACCGTCGTCATGGTGATTTAAAATGTATGCTGAGGAACTTAAGAACTCCCACTTGGTTCCTCACTCTCAGCTGTGCCGAGTATGGCTGGGAAGACTTACTTGAATTTCTACGAGAGGCAAATGGAAACATTGAAAACCCGGAGAACTGTGCTCTTTGGATCCAGTGAATGTATGCAGGTACTTCAATCATAGATTTGAAGCTCTGATGTCTTTCATCATGAACAAGAAAAATCCACCTCTTGGAGAGGTGTTGGATTTCTTCTGAAGAAAGGAGTATCAAGCAAGAGGTGCTCCTCATATACATATGCTGCTATGGATCAAAGATGCACCCAAATTTGGAACAGATCCGGATGACTTAGTGATGAGTTTCATAGAACAGTATTCTACATGTGCTGTTCCAAAGACAAAGGAAGACAAAAGCCTAAGAGAACAAGTTTTACGCTTTCAAAGCCGTCGTTGTGGAAAGTACTGTCATCGTAAATTCAGAAACAAGGACAAGTTCTACACAAAATGTCGTTCTGGCTTTCCACGACCGGTGATTTCTAAAGGAAGAGTGAACAGTTTGATGTCTTCGCTGCGACATAATGTGACGAGGAAATCACCCACAAATACATACAATTTGAAAAGAAACGAAGAGTCCAAGTACATCAACGACTACAACCCAGTGATTTTGGCCATGTGGAATGCTAACATGGATATACAGTTTGTGGCTGATAACTGTATGGCTGTGGCTCGGTATGTGACATCTTACATCACAAAAAAAGAAAAGACAGAATTGAAGGATATGTGGGAGGACATTTCGCATGAAAAGAGCCTCAGTAAGAAGTTGTACAGTTTCAGTCTGAAGATGTTGTCGCATCGAGAAATCGGAGCTTACGAATGTTCTGACCGGTTATCTTCAGCAAGTCTCTATGCCAAATCTAGGAGTATCATTTGGGCGAGTCTTGGTCTTGCTGCAACGCGCAATCGAGTTCTGAAACCTGTACGGGAAATTGAGTATTTGGCGGAAAAGGAGCCAAACAATACAGATATTTTGAAGACCAACCTGTTGGATACATATTATCCAAATAGAAGCAGTCACCTCGAGAATGTTTGTCTGTATGAGGTTCTACAAAACTACATATTCAAGAGGAACATCAAAGAAGATATTGATAAAGGAGTGTATGCTGTAATTGGAAGTGAGGGATGTCTGGTCAAGCAAAGAAAATGCCAATTGGTAAATCATCGAAAATTGAGTGGCAAATCTCCTGAAAGAAAAGAGTTTTTCTATTTAGCTCTTTTGCAACTTTTCAAGCCTTGGCGTGCAGAAGAGGAACTGCTTGGAGATTTCCTCTGTTACGAAGACTCTTTCAATGCAGCCAAGGAGACCATAGAATGTCCTGTTTTTCCAAAATATCTAGAAATGTTGAATGCGGAAATCGAGCAGGAAGCAACAATTGCAGCCGAGATTGCTAGAGACAGTTCTCAGGACAGTCAGAGTTCTGTTTCATTGAGTCAGGATCCACTAGGAGGACCAGTTATCGAAAATGAAGCTGCCACTGCCATGATTGAAGTGGAAAGAGCCATGGCACATGCTCAGGAGGATGCGGTTAACTTAGAAGATTTGGAAAGACAACTCAACGTTGAGCAGAGGAAAATATATGACGAAGTTACCAGCCAAATTGATCATGGATTAAGTCATGAGAAGAAAGAGTGCTCATGTACGTCGTTGAAGCCTGTCCGACTGTACGTGAGTGGAGAAGCAGGAACTGGAAAAAGTTTCCTCATTAAAGCAATTTCATGTTATTTGCAGAAAAGGACTGAGTCATCACTGTCTTGTGTTGTCACCGCTCCAACTGGACTGGCAGCACATAACATTAAAGGTATTACTTTGCATCGTCTACTGATGCTGCCAGTGAGCATGATAACAAATTACAATACCACAAGTTATCTGGAGATGCTTGTTGTGAAGTTTCAAGAGTCTTGAGGAAAATGAAACTTCTTATCATTGACGAAGTAAGCATGGTTTCCAATGTCATGCTTGCCTTTGTGCCTTTGAGAATGCAAGAAGTTCTTAAAACAGAGTATGATGTGTTATTTGGTGGCAAACACATCATTGTTTTCGGTGATCTTCTGCAGCTGACACCACTGAAAGGACAACCAGTGTTTAAACTGCTTACGCATGAAGATAACAGGAAGTGCCTAGGGAGCATTGGCAACGTTAACATATGGTTAAACTTCAATTATGCTGAACTGCGTGAAAATATGCGTCAGGCGAAGGATGAAGATTACAAGAATATTCTACAAGATGTTAGAATCGGGAAAGTGACCGAGCATGGGAAAGAAGCTTTACATGCACGATTACTGTCAAATTTGTATCCAGAAGAAGACGTTCTGCCAGAGAATATTTTTCGGAAAATTACTGAGAAGAAATCTGGAATATGTTTGATGCCAACTCTTGCAGAATGTGCCATCTTCAACAACAAAATGTTGAATTTAGAAAACCAAGAGATTGTGAAACTGGAAGCTATTGACAGAATAGAGCATATGGGAGCAACATTTATTTTGTCTGAGAATTTGAAATCTAAATTGGATTCATTAGAGAAGACTATATCTAAAACTGCTGGTTTTGAAAAGACTCTGAATGTGTGCTTAAATTGCCGTATCATTTTGAGAAGGAATTTACATGTTGAAAGAGGTCTGGTAAATGGATCAATGGGTAATGTTGTTGATTTTGAGAAATACAGAAATAGAGATGGAATTGAATTTTTAAAAATTAAATTTGATGGCATTGAGGAAGTACAGCTAATTGGTCGTTGCTCTGCTAGGTTTTTGCTTGTAAAAGACTTATATGTTCGCCGTAAGCAGTTTCCTGTTTGCTTGGCATATGCGGTGACAATCCATAAATCGCAAGGTTTAAGTGTAGACAGTGCATTGGTGAATATTGGCAGTTCTGTGTTCAAGGAGGGTATGGCATATGTGGCATTGTCACGAGTCAGAACTTTATCGGGATTGTACTTGATTGAGCGTGATGTCACAAACATTTGTGCGGATCTAGATTGTGTTAAGGAATACAATAGGTTAAGAAGAGAGTATGCGCCACATTTGCCTCAATATCCTTTGTTTGAGAAACGTGTGGTAGGCCGGAAACGAAGAAATGTGACCAATAGTAGGGAGGTTGTAACAAAAAGACGAAAAGTCGATGACCCCGAAATTATAAGCAGAAAGAAAATGGATTCTGTTGAAGATGTTGTTGGTTTTCAATTTGAAAATAGTTCTGGTGTCAACTGCTATGCTAATGTAGTGGTTAATGTTGTCTTTTCTCTAGAAACTTTAAAAGAACAGATTGTGATCAATTCGGATCAAAGTTTTTGCTGTTTGTTGAATTCTGTGTTAGAGAAATGTAGCACTGATAGAACAAAAATAGAAAGTGTGTCTGAAATTCGAAATCTGTTAGACAAATGTTCAGGTCAAACGCTATTCTCTCAAAATATTCAGCAAGATTGTCAGGAGTTTTTAATGTATATGCTTGATGTATTGCAAGATGAAGGTGTAGATGTAGATCATCTGTTTGGCCTTTCTTATCAATGGCAGCATGACTGCGAGAACTGTAGGGTATCAAGTACTACTAGTGTAGACTCAGAAAGATTTATATATTTAACTTTGCCAGACAGTAAATCAGTGTCCTTTAATAGGCTAGTAAAAGCAGCCGATCAAAACATGGAGTGTAGCCAATGTAAGTCTGCAATGCTGTCCACATTATTTATACGAACATATGGCCAGTATGTCATTTTAATGTTCCAACGATGTAGGCCTGATGGAACAAAATTGACAACTTTAATTACAAATTTTGTGGCTTCGCAGTTGTCAATATCAGGAAGGACTTTTGTAACTGCCGCAATTATATATCATGACTGTCCTTCAACAACGTCAGGACATTACACAGCTTATTTGAAGTCTGGAAACGGCTGGTCATTCTGCAATGATTCTGTTTTAACTTTCAAAAAAAGATTGCATTTTGACCTTAAAAATTCTTACCTGGTGTTTTTACAACAAAAATTTTAGGGAAGGAATCTCGGGATTTGCTCTGAGGAATTTCAAGAGGTTCTAATGGCTCCTACACTATTTGGCCTTGAGGATAAGTGTAGTACAGAGTGAAAAGTTATTTTTGAGTTTTAAGTAGTTCCTGAAAAAAAGAAGGTTTTCTTACAGAAAGTGGTGGGCACGGATTAGTTAAAGGACAACAGAGTATTTCCCAAAGCAAACGGTGTTCTTACCATAACACTTGACGTCATGGAAAAATAACTGCACTTTGAATGAGTTCAGAAAAACTGTTTCTTTTAATAAGCTAATTCAAGCAGCCAATCAAAACATGGAGTAGAGGTAATGTAAGTCTGCAATGCTGTCCACATTACTTGTACAAACTTTTGGTTATAATGTCATTTTAAAATTCCAACTATATAAACCTGATGAAAGTAAGTTTTCAACTTTAATTACAAATGTTGTGGCTACACAGTCGTTGATTTTAGGGAGAACATTTGTAACTGCAGCTATTATATGACATGATGGTCCTTTGACAACATCCGCTTATTACACAGCTTATTTAAAATGTATAAAAAGCTGGTGTTTCGGAAATGATTCCTATTTGACTATGAAACAATGTTGCCTTTTGACTTAAAATATTCTTACTTTGTGTTTTCAGAAGAGAGAATTTAGGGTAGGTAACTGGCCTATAATGATTCTAGGACTTGATATAATTTTATGTACTGTTTTAAATTGCTTTGTGATTAACAGTGATCAAGAGAATTAAATAATTGTAGTAGTCATAGAGGTAGTGTAAGTGTGCCTCATAGTAAGCAGTATCAGTGTCATAGGAAATGTGGAACATGAGTGAGCAAGAAGGGTGAGATATTACTAGTACAGGATTGTGAAAGTGATCTTGAACGTTTTCTTTCTGAAAGTTGTGGAAAAAGAAAATGACGGGATTTGCTTAGAAGAATTCCAAGAGTTATAAATGGCTCTTACACTATTTGGCCTTGAGGAGAAGTGCGGTAGAGAGCGAGAAGTCATTTATTGTATGTAACATATTTGTCAAAACGATGGAGCTTTTCTTTCATAAAGTGGCGGGCAGAAAATAATAACAGCACAACAGAGTATAAGCTGTTCATAGGACGTCCTTCGACGTCATGGAAAGTAAGTTACTTTGAGGAGTTCTGATTTCTGATTGGTTATGTTATATGGGTTTTTTAAACACAATCATTTTGATTGTGGTTTTTTTTCCCCGCTGTTATATGATGAATACCTTCAACTCACTGTTTTTAGTGAAATTTGATATATTCTGAGAACAGCAAAAATAAACCATTTAACATGTATAATTAATTCTGTACTTTGTATAGTGAATTTTAATTTGTACTCGTCTTGTCTCATGCTCACTCGTCTTTTACTACCTTCTATCAATCCTCTTTACATACTCACATTGCCTTTTGTTTTATTCTCTTTCACCCTTGTTCTCTGACTCCACTTATCTTTCAACCTTTGTTTCCCTATTCCAACTCTGCTTTTTTCTTTTCTCCCTTGCACCATTTTCCAGCTTTTAGATTCTCTGCTTCGCTTGTCTTTTCCATCTTTCCTCCCTTTGTTTTCTAAATGAAATATTTTTGGGTTCTCCTTTTTTGGTGCAATCAGTTAGTATAACTCACCCTCACTCATTTATCTTTCTTTGTTGCCTCACTCAGTCTGTATCTGACACTCTTTCCTTCACTTCCTCCGTCTCCTCTCTCCCTCACTCTCTTTTCCTTATTCACCCTTTCCTTATATAGTTTACCTTACTCACTTTCTTTTAGTAGCTTACACAACTTCAATTTAGTTTTCTCTTCTATCCTTCTTTTCTGTCACTGAAAGCATCTTCCTTTTTTTTCTCTTAGTAATTTACTCTATTACAATTTCTTTTTGTCTCTGACTGTCTATCACTGTTTCTTTCTCTTTTTTTTCTGCATGTTTATCTCTAACTTTATTTCTTTGTAAAATTGGATGATTTTCAATCTTTTCCCTTGTCTTTTCTAATTTTTAAATACATGATTTAATATTTTTCAAATTTTTGTTCTTTCTTCCACAGATTGAAAGTATAAAAATAACAAGTGACTAAGTTAACGACAATTATAAGGTAAGTGTTTTGTACTCTTTTCGTTACATTTCTATCACATTTAACTTCTATTAGTTCCACTGCTTCATTTCTTTAACCCTCAGTTTCCTGCCTTTGCTACTTCCCTCATTCCTTTTTCTATTACTTACTTACTCTACTCCTTCCACTCCTTTTCTCAGTCCCTCTTTTCTCATAGTTCCTCACTCCTGTTCACTCACTCCGTCTCTATTACTCTCACTGTCTCTGACTCATCACTCTTTCACTACTTGTTCATTATGCTTTCTCCCTGTAGTTCAAGCACACTATGTTATTTACATTTCTTTGCTGTTTCAATTATTCCTTTTCTGTCACTTCTTCTTTTCTGCTTTCTGTTTTTTCTCTCTGTTATCCCACATGTTTTAACCTTAGTCACTGTCATACATCTTGTTTTATTCCTATTTACTTTCGCTCACTGTTTTCTTAACACTTTCCCTCAGGGTTGTTTTTTAGTCCGGTTCTATCCCTACCTCTCATTCCACATCCTTTACTGTTTTTCTTCTTAATTTGAACATTCACTCACATTCTCTAAGAAACTCTTGTTTATTATTCTTCTACTCTCCTTTTTTTCTTTCACTTCCTTATCTATTTTGTTTTTTAGGTCGAGCGACCTATCGCAATGCGCATGCGCATTGAGCGGGAGCTCGATATATAGCGGCTTAAACAGAGCTTACCGAGATCAGGCGATTCCCAGGCGATTTCTTGCAGTGCCCGTGAAAGCGCGTGCACAATGCCACCAGCTGCTTCGCTCGCATTATCACATCAAAGGCGGCCGCATCTCAGGCCCCTGCTGCTTCACACCCTCATGCCGCTCTCCCCGCTCCGCCCCCTCCCCTGCCCGCCGTGTCGCATTTCTCCTCCGCCGGCCGTACTTTCACTTTGACGGCCGCAGGCCGTCTCTCGTGTTTCTCCTTGTTTGCAAAATGTATTGCGAGATCTCTACACTTTTTATGGTCTAGTCCCATAAACTTTCAAAGACATTCAAAGGTCATTGGCAGAGTAGCGTGCACCCCATGACCTCATCCCCGCACCACAAATGCTGCGGGGCCCACCGTACGCACCTATATTCCCTAGCCTATCAATCCGTCCTCCTGTTTGCATTTTCTCCTCTCTGCCCATGCCTGCATCTAACAGCGCATACAAATCAGATGTTAATTTGTCCTTTCTCATTCCCATCTTCCACTCTAAGCACATCAGGATTTGTCCTAGTCTCCGTATCAGGGCCCATCTCCTGGTATTTCTGCACAGTATGTCCTTTCGATAGGGTTGCATTTTACCTAAAACTTGAGGTAGTAGAGCAAAGAGCGAGGTTGCAGGTTTGATCTTATAGTCTTTAGCATCACTTAAAAAGGCCAACTTCCTCACCCTTTTTTTAAAATCAATTTCTTCCCACACGATCTTGAAATGTCCCCGGTGCTAGGTATGTGGCCTGTCTTTTGTCTTATTATGATTTGTAAATTCTTCGCCACGGTAATATATTTTGGTCTTTCCGATTTAATTACTTGTCTTAGAGTACATGGCCCGACCCCCTCCAAAACATAATTATATTTCAACAGCCCCTGATAGTATTTAAACAATAAACATAACTGGACCAATTCCACTCGTACTTTACTATTTATAGACCCTAACCAGCTTTTCCAAAGTGACATTTCCACCATCTCAAGCTGATGGATTGATTTTTTTCCTCTACGATTTCGCACCCATACAGCAATGGGCTTGTTATTCTTAACAGCTGCTCTTCGCTCCCTCTCGGGCTGCCTCCTCCTCCCTCCTGCTTATTGGGCTCTTTTCACCCTGAAGCCTGTGTGGCGCTGCCAATTCCTGTACCCTTGTTTAGAAGCGAACAATTACAGCTTCTAGAGTGTGAGAGGATGAATTGTTTCCATTTGCAAGCGCTTTTTTTGTGTGCAGGATTTCTATAGCAGGAACTCAACCTGATGGTATTGGATTGCTTTAGATGAGTACGATGTTGAGCCGAGGCTTGAACCTGGCTCTCCAGCTCGAAAGTTGGCATCTCTGCCCATTACGCCACATCCTCTGCTGCTTTCCCTTTTAATTTACAGAGCCCTAGAGCGACAGGGGTGAGCACTGTTTTGCAAGCACTTTCACTTTAAAATGTTCAGCCTGCGCAGCTGTCTGGGCATAATAAAGTCCATTTCAATCTGGTTCCGCCACAATATGAGGCTTGGTGAGCCCCTTTTGAGTTAGTGCACTGCAAGAGATAAGAAAAAGAGAGAGAGAGAACAATACACTAAAGAGAAGGGAACACACAGAGTCTCTTTTAGCGGCAATTATTGCCCAACTTTGCAGAGCTGAAAATAAATGTTATCTCTGCTTTATAAAATAAGAATGAAAGACTGGCTTCATCTTCGTCTGCCAGTGTCTGTTGTTCCTTGCAAGGAGGCGTGAAGGCCGGCAGTTCCAGGAGGGAATATTTGTATATTTATAGAAATAAAAGTGCCCCCTACCTTCCCGACAGACCACACAGCCATGCTTCCCAGGGGATATGTCTCAGTGACCCCTGTGACTCCGGATGCATTTCTTTTCCAAAGCAGCCCTTGTCCACACACAGCACGAGTGACCGGGAAAGAAAAAAATGCTTCAAAATTATCTTGCATGTTAGTTTCCAGATGCTTTCATTTCATTTCATGTATCCAAGTACATTTATGTAGCTAAGATGCTGGTTCTTCTTTTTCGTTAGTAACATGTTTTCCTTACATTTCTGAGTGTAAATAAAATACAGATTCTGACTTATGGAGGACTGGCATTGCCGCCCCCCATCCCTCCCTTGAATGCTATGCCACTTCATCTCATGATTCATGGCTGCATCTTCACGAGTGTCTTGTGGTGAAGAGATGTCACCAGAAGTCATCCAATCAGAGGGCGCACAAGATAACGTCATGTGGTGAAGGCTTGAGGGTCCCTTGGTCAGCCTAATTAAATGTATTTTTAAGGATACATGTGTGAGAAAAAGAAAGGCAACAGACACAGAAAACAACGTTTATTAAGTCAAACTGCTTACATTATAAAGATAGCATTCAGAAATTAGTTAATGCAATAAATATACCTCTTGTATTTGCAACAAGGGTAGCTAGAACACAGGATAAGGTGGAGCAGGCCTGCCCTTCAGTGTTTACTTAATGTTCAAAGCTCAGCAGTTTAATGGTAAGATATGTGAGAGGCCTACATGTTCAAGTCCCAACAAGGCCAACCCTGCCTCTCTTCCGTCTGAAATTGATGAAATGCATAACATTGAAGTGGGTCATCACAAGGCCCTGTATTTACAGTGCTATGAAGTGGCCAAAAAAGGTAGCAAGTGGTCTATAAATCTCAGGTTCCTGCAAACTTTAATTCTGCTGTAAGAATATGAGTTACACACGGGCTCCAGTGTACATTGTGGTAGTTTTGTTGGTTAAAATATGGTATTCAAGGAAACCGAAAGCCCTTTAAAGTATTTTAAACATCTAGGCATAAGTGTGCCGCGCTTTATGTTTGAGGTGCAGCTTTAGAGCTGCATCTCCCTTTGCTTTTCCAACACCAATAACACATCACAGCAGTCTGCGAGCCCCACAGTAACCATGTTGTTCCTGCTTACAATTCACATGCTTTTACTTGACCTGACATTCCCTATTACTGTTTGCTTCTTCCAGGATGTTGTTACTTTTTTTCCAGGCAGTATATTACACTTATGTCCCCTCCCTCATAACGAAAATTTCCATTGAATCGTTCTCCAGCACTGCAAGGTCACACACATGGCAATAGCGCTATGCAAATATGATCACTCCACCGCAAATAAAAAAGTAGAAAACATTATTAACAGCTCTAACTTTAACAAATGCGAGACCTATTGCATTGCAAATGCTTGTCTCAATTATACCCTCTTACATCTTTTCTTTGGTAAATAGATCTATTAAACAGTATCTGTGTTACTCCCTCTAGCTGTCTTTCTTTTAACATTACTCTCTGTTTCCTTCCCTTATACTCACTCTTCCATTTTTTTTTTTTCTGTTTCGCTTCCGGTTCGCGTACCGGCGCGCAAACCGGGAAGCGAATCAAAAGAAATAGAGGTTGCCAGAGTGCTAAACATTCTAGCAATTTTTTATAAATGGGAGGTAGTTCTGAAAATAACTTTTTTTTATTGTTTCTGTTGTTTTATATTTTTTTATTATTTTTCTGAACATTTTTTTACTTTTTTTGTATTTTTTGAACGGTTTTATATTTTTTTTGTTTTTTGTGGGGGGGGAAACGAAAATCATTCATTATAAAGGGCTCAACAGGAGCAAAAAAAAAAAAGATAATTTACTTTCTGGGGCGTTTTGTACATTCATGATTTTCAATAGCTCTGTTTATTAGATTTATGCTACTCTCCCTATAGCAAATTAATTTGCCGCAAAAAATGCAGACTTGCTTCACGACCCCGAAGTTCATCTGGATGTTTGGGACCGTCTCCCTCGCCTCTGGTCCCGTCACTGCCTGTTCGGTTGATGTACTGGCCACAGGAGGGGGGTTTTCCTGCATGTCACGTACCTGCGCAGCACTCTAATTTATAGGGTGCCACCTCTCCATGTGCCGATGCATGGTGTAATTCCCGAAGCTGTACTTTTTATCAGTCCCTCTGGACAGAACTTTGTCACAGATCAGACATGTGACGTAGCGGGCATTTACTTTTTTTTGGCCCCGGGGAAATGTATAGAATTGCCAGATATAACTATCCTTCACATGGGACCTCCTTGGCTCTTCATGCAAAAACTGCCTCCTCTCTTGTTCCTCTTCCTCTTCTTCCTCTTCTTCCTCCTCTTGATTAAGGATGACCTGAGGAGGTGGTCCATCCTTTTTTGGTGGTGGTGGTGGTGGTGGATTGGCTCCAGCAGCTGCAGCTACAACACTTGCCATTTCAGAAAATATGGAAAGTAGGTCTTCCTCTCACAAAGATGAAAGTCAGAGTGAGGAAAAAAGGAGGGTTTTTCATCATTTGGGAAAAAAAATGTTCTAAACCAATGAAAAGTGTTATTTTTAGGTCAGATGACCTAGTCTTACATCATTAGGAAACCAAAATTGAAATGAACCAATAGAAAGTTTTATTAACAAGTCACATGATTTACGTTACGCGCTCCGCGCCGCGCCCCGGATCGCTTCCGGGGAGCTGCGCTTCGCGCCTCGGTTCGCGCTCCGGAACACTTCCGGGTGCGCTAACGCGGCGCGTCATAAGACGCATTACGCGGTAACGCGATACGTCGCGCTTACGCGACGCGCCCCGAATCGCTTCCGGGGAGCTGCGCTTCGCGCCTCGGTTCGCGCTCCGGAGCACTTCCGGGTGCGCTAACACGGCGCGTCATAAGACGCACTACGCGACAACGCGATACGTCGCGCTTACGCGATGCGTCACGATGTTGTTTTCTAACGCGGCAGTTGCGCAAACGGAACGTTTACCGGTTCGCGGACCGGGTCGCGGCACCA
This sequence comes from Lissotriton helveticus, assembly GCF_964261635.1. Taxonomy (NCBI): domain Eukaryota; kingdom Metazoa; phylum Chordata; class Amphibia; order Caudata; family Salamandridae; genus Lissotriton; species Lissotriton helveticus. Next base: position 1,685,567,651 of record NC_136061.1, read on the forward strand.
AATTGAGCTAACGGGAAGCTACCCAGTGCGCGGACCGGTAGCGAAACAAAAAAAAAATACGAAAAAATATATACATAAAAAATTATATTAAAAACATATAAAATATATTTTTCGATTTAAAGAAGAATACATTTTAAAGCTTTTGATATTTGCTATTAAAAAAACATTGAAATTCACTGAAAAAACCATAGGTTATAGACCATATATAGTTAGGAATTAGCATTTACAAAACTTTGAAAATTCACTGAAAAAACCATAGGTTATACACCATATATAGTTAGGAATTAGCATTTACAAAACCTTATTTTACTCACATAAAACCATTGAAATTCGCATATATAGTTAGTTGCACTAACTATATATTGCGCACCCGCAATCCACTGCTGATGATGTCACATATTACATCATTTATGACATGGTCAGCGACATCACTGATGACATCACTGATGACATCTCAAATGACATCACTGATGACATCACTGATGACATCTCAAATGACATCACTGATGACATCACTGATGACATCTCAGTTGACATTACTGATCACATCACTGATGACATCATTCATGTGATAATACGATGAACCTCTTCAGACTCTAATATAACCTTAGATACACTCAGTGTAAACAGACACTCACAGACTGTCACTCATCCATGAAGTTACACACACACCTAGTCAGTCATGCAAAGAATCAATCACACCTCCATTTTCTCAACTATACAGTTATACACACCTTACTTATTCAAACATATACCAACACTTATTTACTCTCTTATACAATCACGCATACAAGTTCACAATGATCCATACAGCCACTCACACATTCACTGGCTCTTATGCACAGTTATTTATATATGCCAACTCTCACATGTACTGTGTTTTACATATGTACTTACTTTGACATGTACCACTGAGATATCCATTCACTCACCAATACACTCATGCACACAATCAACCGCCCATACAGCTGTTTCCACATGCACTTTTGAACCCATACATCTAGTGAATCAACTGCTCACACATCTATGCACAGAGTCATACACCTCCCAGCCACCCACACACACACTCAGTCTCCCATACAAATACTTGGGCAACCAATCAATAACCCATATAGTTACTCATATAGCTACTGATCAACACATGCAGCAGTTTACAGAATAACAGACATAATGATGCACAAATTAAGACAGTTTAGTCACTAACCCTTGCACTCAGTGAGACACATTTAATCACTCACTCATACAGTCAGTCATGCACCTACTAAATCCTTCATCCAGACACTTATAAATCCACTCATTCTTGAATATGTAAGACATATTTTAACTTTACAGAAACATACAGTCACTGGATGTTGTCATCAGTGATGTCATCAGTGATGTCATTTGAGATGTCATCAGTGATGTCATCAGTGATGTCACTGACCATGTCATGAATGATGTAATATGTGACATCATCAGCAGTGGATTGCGGGTGCGCGATATATAGTTAGTGCAACTAACTATATATGCGAATTTCAATGGTTTTGTGTGAGTAAAATAAGGTTTTGTAAATGCTAATTCCTAACTATATATGGTGTATAACCTATGGTTTTTTCAGTGAATATATATATATATATATATATTCACTGAAAAAACCATAGGTTATAGACCATATATAGTTAGGAATTAGCATTTAAAAAACCTTATTTTACTCACACAAAACCAATGAAATTCCATATATAGTTAGTTGCACTAACTATATATCGCGCACCCGCAATCCACTGCTGATGATGTTACATATTACATCATTCATGACATGGTCAGTGACATCACTGATGACATCTCAAATGACATCACTGATGACATCACTGATGACATCTCAATTGACATCACTGATCACAACACTGATGATATCATTCATGTGATAATACGATGCACGTCCTCACACTCTAATATTACCTTTGATACACCCAGTGTTAAACACAGACAACCATTCTTGAAGTCATTGACACACCAATACCAGTTACTACATATGCACACACTGATTCCTAGGTCTATACACACATCCACTCATTTACCCATAGAATTACTCATACATATAGTCACTCATCAATACAACACTATCATCTGCACTCAAACACCTATACAGACACTCACATTCTGCCACTCATCCATTGAGTTACTCACACATCTAGTCAGTCATGCAAAGATTCAATCACACTTCCATTTCCTCAACTATACAGTTATACACAAAACACCTTACTTATTCAAACATATACTAACATATACTTACTTTGGTACACAATTACTGATACAAGTACACAATGATCCATACAGCCACTCGCACAATTAGTGGCTCTTATGTATAGTCATTTATATATGCCAGCTACCTACACACACACTCAGTCTCCCATACAAATACTCGGGCAACCAATCAATAACACATATAGCCTGTCATATAGCTACTGATCAACACATGCAGTAGCTTACACACCAGACATACTGTTGCCCACATTTAGACAGTTTAGTCACTAACCCATGCATTCAGTAAGACACATTTAATCACTCAATCATACAGTCAGTCACGCACCTACTGAATCTTTCATCCAGACACTTATATATCCTCTCATTCTTCAATATGTAAAACATATTTAAACTTTACAGAAACACACAGTCACTGGATGATGTCATCAGTGATGTCATCAGTGATGTCATTTGAGATGTCATCAGTGATGTCACTGACCATGTCATGAATGATGTAATATGTGACATCATCAGCAGTGGATTGCGGGTGCGCGATATATAGTTAGTGCAACTAACTATATATGGAATTTCATTGGTTTTGTGTGAGTAAAATAAGGTTTTTTAAATGCTAATTCCTAACTATATATGGTCTATAACCTATGGTTTTTTCAGTGAATTTTCAAGGTTTTGTAAATGCTAATTCCTAACTATATATGGTCTATAACCTATGGTTTTTTCAGTGAATGTATATATGTATATATGTATATATGTATATATATATATATGTATATATGTATATATATATATATATATATATATATATATATATATATATTCACTGAAAAAACCATAGGTTATAGACCATATATAGTTAGGAATTAGCATTTAAAAAACCTTATTTTACTCACACAAAACCATTGAAATTCCATATATAGTTAGTTGTACTAACTATATATCGCGCACCCGCAATCCACTGCTGATCATGTCACATATTACATCATTCATGACATGGTCAGTGACATCACTGATGACATCACTGATGACATCTCAAATGACATCACTTATGACATCACTGATGACATCTCAAATGACATCACTTATGACATCACTGATGACATCTCAAATGACATCACTTATGACATCACTGATGACATCTCAAATGACATCACTGATGACATCACTGATGACATCTCATTTGACATTACTGATCACATCACTGATGACATCATTCATGTGATAATACGATGAACCTCTTCAGACTCTAATATAACCTTAGATACACTCAGTGTAAACAGACACTCTTAGACTGTCACTCATCCATGGAGTTACTCAGACACTTAGTCAGTCATGCAAAGAATCAATCACACCTCCATTTCCTCAACTATACAGTTATACACACCTTACTTATTCAAACATATACTAAAACATATTTACTCACTTATACAATCCTGGATACAAGTTCACAATGATCCATACAGCCACTCACACATTCACTGGCTCTTATGCACAGTTATTTATATATGTCAACTCTCACATGTACTGTGTTTTACATATGTACTTACTTTGACATGTAGCACTGAGATATCCATTCACTCACCAATACACTCATGCACACAGTCAACCGCCCATACAGCTGTTTCCACATGCACTTTTGAACCCATACATCTGGTCAATCAACTGCTCACACATCTATGCAGAGAGTCATACACCTCCCAGCCACCCACACACACACTCAGTCTCCCATACAAATGCTTGGGCAACCAATCAATAACCCATACAGTTAATCATATAGCTACTGATCAACACATGCAGCAGTTTACAGAACAACAGACATAATGATGCACAAATTAAGACAGTTTAGTCACTAACCCATGCACTCAGTGAGACACATTTAATCAGTCACTCATACAGTCAGCCATGCCCCTACTAAATCCTTCATCAAGACACTTATACATCCATTCATTCTTCATTATGTAAGACATATTTTAACTTTACAGAATTATACAGTCACTGGATGACGTCATCAGTGATGTCATCAGTGATGTCATTTGAGATGTCATCAGTGATGTCATCAGTGATGTCACTGACCATGTCATGAATGATGTAATATGTGACATGATCAGCAGTGGATTGCGGGTGCGCGATATATAGTTAGTACAACTAACTATATATGGAATTTCAATGGTTTTGTGTGAGTAAAATAAGGTTTTTTAAATGCTAATTCCTAACTATATATGGTCTATAACCTATGGTTTTTTCAGTGAATTTTCAAGGTTTTGTAAATGCTAATTCCTAACTATATATGGTCTATAACCTATGGTTTTTTCAATGAATTTCATTGGTTTTTTAAAAGCTAATATCTATAGCTGTAAAATTTATTCTTCTTTAAATCCAAAAATATATTTTATATGGTTATTAATAATTTTTTTAAATATTTTTTTTGTTTCGCTCCCGGTCCGCGAACCGGGAAGCTTCCCGTTAGCTCAATTTGATTCCGCGATCCGGTCCGCGAACCGGTAAGAAATCAACATAGTGACGGTATCGCGTTGCCGCGTAATGCGTCTTATGACGTACTGCGTTAGCGCACCCGGAAGTGCCCCGGGGCGCGGACCGAGGCGCGAAACGCAACTCCCCGGAAGCGATCCGCGGCGCGAAAGCGCGACGTATCGCGTTGCCGCGAAATGCGTCTTGTGACGTATGGCGTTAGCGCACCCGGAAGTGTCCCGGGGCGCGGACCGAGGCGCGAAGCGCAGCGAACCGGAAGCTAACCGGGGAGCGTTCCGCAGCGCGTAACATGAGCGTTAGAGGTCATGTGACTTGTTAATAAAACTTTTCATTGGTTCATTTCACTTTTAGTTTCATAATTATGGAAGGCTAGGTCAGGTGACCTAAAAATAACACTTTTCATTGGTTGAGAAGTATTGTTTTTTCCAAATGATGAAAACCCCTCCTTCTTTCCTCACTCTGACTTTCATTATTGTGAGAGGAAGACCTATTTTGCTTCTTGGAAGACCTATTTTGGTTGTGTGAAAATGGCTTCATTGATTGCTGCAGCTGGTGCACCCCCACCACCACCTCCACCTCCTCATGGGAAGAGAGGACCACCTCCCCAGGTGGTTACCAACACTGAGGAGGAAGATGAAGAAATGGATGAGGAGGGAGAACAACCACAATTCCTGGAAGAGTTGCCCCGGGTTTCAAGAAAGAAAGCCAGTTTCATCTGGCAGTTTTTTTCCATCCCTCCTGGCCAAAAAAAGGTCAATGCCAGGTACGCAACATGCCTCATATGCAAGGAACAATTGTCCAGAGGGACGGACAAAAAATACAGTTATGGTAATCACACCATGCATAGGCACATGACGAGGAAACATCCCCTAAATTACAGCCGGGCGGAATTAAGGGATATGATGGACAATCCTAGAGCAACTCCTGTGGCGAGATCAACAACATCGGTTTCTTTAACACCAGAGGAGGCACGGGAAACTGTGCCAAATATCCAACCAAATTTTGGGAATATGATACATTTATGTATGCGCTGTCGTGCATTATTAGCTTGTGGCAACATGAGCATCAATGCACTCAACCTTGCATATGAACACCATGATTGCCCTAACCGCCCCCAGTAATTTTTTTTGCTCCTGTTGAGCCCTTTTCAACGCCTGTTTTTTGTTGTTTCCCCCCCCCAAAAAAACCAAAAAAAATATAAAATCATTCAAAAAATACAAAAAAAACAAAAAATGTTCAAAAAATACAAAAAAAATATAAAACAACAAAAATATAAAAAAAAAAGTTCTTTTCAGAACTACCTTCCCTTTCAAAAAAAATTGCTACAATGTTTAGCACTCTGGCAAGCTCTATTTCTTTTGGTTCGCTCCCGGGTTAGCTTCCCGGTACGCGGACCGGGAGCTAACCAAAAAAAATTAAAAAAAAAAAAAAAAGTGTAAGTATAAGGAAAGTAAACAGAGAGTGATGTTAAAAGAAAGACAGCTATAGGGAGTAAAGAAGAGATACTGTTTAATAGATCTATTTACCGAAGAAAAGACAGAAGAGGGTATAATTGTGAAAAACAAAATAGATAACGAAGTGAAAGAAAAACAAGCATTGGCATAGCCAATAGATCTCGCCTTTGGGACCTTCTAAGTATTTAGTTATGCAGCATAATATCCTAGGTGCAGCAACATCAACTGTTGCATGTCTAAACACGTATAAGGTCCCAAAAGCGAGACCTATTGTCTATGCCAATGCTTGTTTCTTAAGTAGAATTGCAATATGTCTGACTCTTCCATGTGAAAAGATCTTATCTTGTGCTCTAAAGATTGCTAAAGTCTCGACAGAGAACAGGCTAGGCTGTAAGTAGGGTAAATTGCGCTTGGTGATCTGTTTGAGGGAGCGTCTGCTTTGCCTGGTGTCTTTGGAGAGCAATTTTGATTGTTATACTGGACAATATAGCCCTAATGTAAATAACATAGGGGCATATTATCAACATAGGTAATAAAAGTTTTGCAGCTTTTTTCGGCAGAAATGTGTCGCTAAAGCTGCTTTTGCGGCAGAAAACTGCCGCTAAAGCCGCTTTTGCACCAGTTTTCTGCCAATAAAAAGAGCAATAATTTTATTGGCTGTATTCATAATATGCCACTTAGTGTGCTTCAACTACACAGAGAAAGCATTAAGAACAAATAGTGATACAGTGATCAGTCAAAGACACTAAGAGTAATAGAGATGGAGTGAGTGAACAAGAGTGAGGAACTATGAGAAGAGAGGGACTGAGAAAAAGAGTGGAAGGAGTTGAGTAAGTATGTAATAGAGAAAGGAATGAGGGAAGTAGCAAAGGCAGGAAACTGAGGATTAAAGAAATGAAGCAGTGGAACTAATAGTAGTTCAATGTGATAGAAATGTAACGAAAAGAGTACAAAATATTTACCTTATAATTGTCGTTAAATTACTCACTTTTTGTTTTTATACTTTCAATCTGTGAAAGAGAGAACAAACATTAGAAAAATATAAAAACATGTATTAAAAAATTACAAAAGACAAGGGCAAAGATTGAAGGACAAACAGTTTTTCAACAACTTTGACACTTACAGAAGCTACACAGTCCTAAAGATATACATTTTAAACTAACACTATCTTGATGCAGATGAAGTGAGGCCTATATTAAAACATGGTGCATATTTTGCATTGCTGTTGTTTCAGAAAAGTGTTGCAAGATACTAAAATTTTAAATAATTGCTTCAGGATGCCAATAAGATGTCTACTATCCAGAGTTTTGTTTCAGGTGAGGCCTACTCAGGGTTGCAGATGAAATTTCGAGTTGTTGAAGAGAATAGAGGACATAATACATGTGAAGGTCTACCAATGAAGTGAGTCATGTCCACTGCAATCTTCAACAAAGTCCAAACCTCCTATGTTTCCCTGGACAGACCTAAACTTGATCTGCACAATGTGATTCGTAATGATAGGAAACACAGGTGATGTAATTGAAATACATGCAATTTATTTTGCTCATTTCACAATCACATCACTTGTGTTTCCTTTGCTTAGGTATCTCATTGTGCAGATGTAGTCTAGCATATGAAAGAATACGCAGAAGTGCAGCACTGCATGCAACAACTTTGACACTTACAGAAGCCTCACCTTTTCCATGCCTCCTACACAGTTCTACATATACATCATAAATGCAAACAGTACAGAATTAATTATACATGTTAAATGGTTTATTTTTGCTGTTCTCAGAATGTATCAAAATTCACTAAAAACAGTGACTTGAAGGTATTCATCATGTAACAGCGGGGAAAAAAAACACAATCAAAATGATTGTGTTTAAAAAACCCATACAACATCAGAAATCAAAAATCAGAACTCCTTAAAGTTAACTTACTTTCCATGACGTCCAAGGATGTCCTATGAACAGCTTACACTCTTTTGTGCTGTTATTACTTTCAGCCCGCCACTTTCTGAAAGAAAATCTCCATCGTTTTTAAAAACATGTTACATACAATAAATGACTTTTTGCTCTCTACCACAAGATTCCACAAGGCCAAATCTTGTCAGAGCCATGTATAACTCTTGGATTTCTTGTTAGCCAATTCCGTCTTTTCACATTTCCGCAACTTTCAGAATTAAAATGTTGAAGATCATTTTCACAATCCTGGAATAGTAATATCTTCCCCTTCTTGCTCAGTCATGTTCTACTTTTCCTATGACACTGCTACAAGCAGACTTACACTACCTCTATGACTACTACAATTATTTAATTCTCTACATCACTTTTAATCACAAAGCAATGTAAAACAGTAGACAGCATTGCAGACTTACATTCCCTCTACTCCATGTTTTGATTGGCTGCTTCAATTAGCTTATAAAAAGAAACAGTTTTTCTGAACTCATTCAAAGTGCACTTATTTCTCCATGATGTCCAGTCTTGTGGTTAGAATTTATGTCTCTGAACTACACTTATCCTCAAGGCCAAATAGTGTAGAAGCCATTAGAACTTCTTGAAATTCCACAGAACACATCCCGAAATTATATCCCTAAAATTTTGGTTTTAAAAACACCAGGTAAGAGTTTTTAAGGTCATACGGCAATTTTTTTTTGAAAATTAAAACAGAATCGTTGCAGAATGACCAGCCATTTCTAGACTTTAAATAAGCTGTGTAATGTCCTGATGTTATTGAAGGGCCGTCATGATATATAATTGCTGTAGTTACAAAAGTCCTTCCTGATATTGACAACTGCGAAGCTACAAAATTTTTTATTAAAGTTGTCAATTTTGTTCCATCAGGCCTACACCGTTGGAACATTAAAATGACGTACTGGCCATATGTTCGTATAAATAATGTGGACATCATTTCAGATTTACATTGGCTACACTCCATGTTGTGATTAGCAGCTTTTACTAGCTTATTAAAGGAGACTGATTTACTGTCTGGCAAAGTTAAATATATAAATCTTTCTGAGTCTACACTAGTAGTACTTGATACCATACAGTTCTCGCAGTCATGCTGCCATTGATAAGAAAGCCCAAACAGCTGATCTACATCTACACCTTCAGCATGTAATACATCAAGCATATACATTAAAAACTCCTGACAATCTTGCTGAATATTTTGAGAGAATTGTGTTTGGCCTGAACATCTGTCTAACAGATTTCGAATTTCAGACACACTTTCTATGTTTCTTCTATCAGTGGTACATTTCTCTAACACAGAATTTAACAAACTGCAAAATCTTTGATCAGAATTGACCACAATCTCTTCTTTTACATTTTTTAGAGAAAACAAAACATTAATTACTACATTAGCATAGCAGTTGACACCAGAACTGTTTTCAAACTGAAAACCAACAACATCTTCAACAGAATCCTTTTTGTTTCTGCTTGTAATTTTAGGTTCATTGACTTTTTGTCTTTTTGCTACAACCTCCCCAGTATTGTTCTCATTTCTTCGTTTCCGGCCTACCACACGTTTCTCAAACAAAGGAAACTGAGGCAAATGTGGCGCATACTCTCTTCTTAACCTATTGTATTCCTTAACACAATCTAGATCTGCACAAATGTTTGTGACATCACACTCAATCAAGTACAATCCCGATAAAGTTCTAACTCGTGACAATGCCACATATGCCATACCCTCCTTGAACACAGAACTGCCAATATTCACCAATGCACTGTCTACACTTAAACCTTGCGATTTATGGATTGTCACCGCATATGCCAAGCAAACAGGAAACTGCTTACGGCGAACATATAAGTCTTTTACAAGCAAAAATCTAGCAGAACAACGAGCAATTAGCTGTACTTCCTCAATGCCATCAAATTTAATTTTTAAAAATTCAATTCCATCTCTATTTCTGTATTTCACAAAATCAACAACATTACCCATTGATCCATTTACCAGACCTCTTTCAACATGTAAATTCCTTCTTAAAATTATACGGCAGTTCAAGCACAAATTCAGAGTCTTTTCAAAACCTGCAGTTTTAGATATACTCTTCTCTAATGAATCCAATTTTGTTTTCAGATTCTCAGACAAAATAATTGTTGATCCCATATGCTCTACTCTATCAATAGCTTCCAGTTTCACAATCTCTTGCTTTTCTAAATGCAACATTTTGTTGTTAAATTTGGCACATTCTGCAAGAGTTGGCATCAAACATATTCCAGATTTCTTTTCAGTAATTTTCTGAAAAATATTCTCAGGCACAACATCTTGTTCTGGATATAAATTTGACAGTAATCGTGCATGTAAAACTTCTTTGCCATGCTCGGTCACTTTTCCAATTCTAACATCTTGTAGAATAGTCTTGAAAACTTCATCCTTCGCCTGACGCATATTTTCATGCAGTTCAGCATAATTGAAGTTTAACCATATATTGACGTTGCCAATGCTGCCTAGGCACTTCCTGGTATCTTCATGCGTGAGCATTTTGAACACAGGTTGCCCTTTCACTGGTGTCAGCTGCAGAAGATCTCCGAAAACAATGATGTGTTTGCCACCAAATAACACATCATACTCTGTTTTGAGAACTTCTTGCATCCTCAAATGCACAAAGGCAAGCATGACATTGGAAACCATGCTTACTTCGTCAATGATAAGAAGTTTCATTTTCCTCAAGATTCTTGAAACTTCAAAACAAGCATCTCCAGATAGCTTGTGATATTCTAATTTGTTGTCATGCTCCACTGGCAGCATCAGTAAACGATGTAAAGTAATCCCTTTAATATTATGTGCTGCCAGTCCAGTTGGAGCAGTGACAACACAAGACAGCGATGACTCTGTCCTTTCCTGCAAATAGCATGAAATTGCTTTAATGAGGAAACTTTTTCCAGTTCCCGCTTCTCCACTCACGTACAGTCGGACAGGCTTCAACGACGTACATGAGCACTCTTTCTTATCATGACTTAATCCATGTTCAATTTGCATGGTAACTTCGTCATATATTTTCCTCTGCTCAACGTTGAGTTGCCTTTCCAACTCTTCTAAGTTAACCGCATCCTCCTGAGCATGTGCCATGGCTCTTTCCACTTCATTCATAGCAGTGGCAGCTTCATTTTCGATAACAGGTCCTCCTAGTGGATCCTGACTCAATGAAGCAGAACTCTGACTGTCCTGAGAACTGTCTCTGGCAATCTCGGCTGCAATCGTTGCTTCCTGCTCATTTTCCGCATTCAACATTTCTACATATTTTGGAAAAGCAGGACATTCTATGGTCTCCTTGGCGGCATTGAAAGAGTCTTCGTAACAGAGAAAATCTCCAAGCAGTTCCTCTTCTGCACGCCAAGGCTTGAAAAGTTGCAAAAGTGCTAAATAGAAAAACTCCTTTTTTTCAGGAGATTCGCCACTCAATTTTCGATGGTTTACCAAGTGGCATTTTCTTTGCTTGACCAGACATCCCTCACTTCCTATTACAGCATACACTCCTTTCTCAGTATCTTCTTTGATGTTCCTCTTGAATATGTAATTTTGCAGAACCTCATACAGACAAACATTCTCGAGGTGACTGCTTCGATTTGGATAATATGTATCCAACATGTTTGTCTTCAAAATGTCGGTACTGTTTGGCTCCTTTTCCGCCAAATACTCAATTTCCCGCACAGGTTTGAGAACTCGATTACGCGTTGCAGCAAGACCAAGACTCGCCCAAACGATACTCCTGGACTTGGCATAGAGACTTGCTGAAGACAACCGGTCAGAACATTCGTACGCTCCGATTTCTCGATGCGACAACATCTTCAGACTGAAACTGTACAACTTCTTGCTGAGGCTCTTTTCATGGGAAATGTCCTCCCACATATCCTTCAATTCTGTCTTCTCTTTTTTGGTGATGTAAGACGTCACATACCGAGCCACAGCCATACAGTTATCAGCCACAAACTGTATATCCATGTTAGCATTCCACATGGACAAAATCACCGGGTTGTAGTCGTTGATGTACTTGGACTCTTCAAATTGTAAGTGTTTTTAGGTGATTTCTTCATGACATTGTGTCGCAACGAAGACATCAAACTGTTTACTCTTCCTTTAGAAATCACCGGTCGTGGAAAGCCGAAACGACATTTAGTGTAGAACTTGTCTTTGTTTCGGAATTTACGACGGCAGTACTTTCCACATCGATGGCTTTGGAAACGCAGAACTTTTTCTCTTAGGCTTTTCTTCTCCTTTGCGTTTGGAACAGCACACGTAGAATACTGTTGGATGAAACTCATCACTGAGTCTTCTGGATCCGTTCCAAATTTAGGTGCATCCTTGATCCACAGCAACATATGTATATGAGGAGCACCTCTTGCTTGGTACTCCTTTCTCCAGAAGAAATCCAACACCTCTCCAAGAGGTGGATTCTTCTTATTCATGATGAAAGACATCATAGCTTCAAATCTATGATTGAAGTACCTACATACATTGACTGGATCCAAAGAGCACAGTTCTCCGGGTGTCTTGAATTCGATGTTATCTACGTTAGCATTTGCCTCTCGTAGAAATTGAAGTAAGTCTTCCCAGCCATACTCGGCACAGCTCAGAGTGAGGAACCATGTGGGAGTACCTAAGTTCCTCAGCATACATTTTAAATCACCATGACGACGGTACCAGTACTCATTAGTACCACGCTGACACGCCATGAGATTAATCAGGTGAGAATCCAAAATACTATCTTGGACATTGACTTTATCCATAAAATCACTTGCCGAGATGTTTTGCATGTGTATACCACTTTTCAAGATGTGGTTCACTGCATATGACAGTCCAGACAGATCGCTTTCAAACAGGAGATGAAACAAATAAGGAATGCATTGTCGAAACCTAGCATCTCGTGCATACAATCGCAAAGTCCGGTATTCAGAAGCAGGAATTTGATGAGGTCGCTCATCATATCTTCCTCCCTGACCTGTTGGAAAAAGCTGTGGGAAACACCGAGCTTCCAAACTTTCCTCCCAAACACTAATGGGACTCCCTTTTGCTTGTTTCATTTGAAACAACTCAATAGCATTCCCCATGACTTCCTTGGAATGCAAAGGATGAACACTATAATGTTCATATATTTCTTCACTAGTAGAGGGTTCTACTTTCTCAATTTGACCAGCACACAAATCGCTATCCTCTTCCTCACTTACTTCCTCTTCTGCAACATATACATTTTTATAGTATTTATTATTTTTTTTCAAATACAATGTTGCCTTTTTAACTTTCCTAACATCTACTAAATCTTGCCATATTTTCTTATTCTTTGTCGGAACCCCATTAACTAAGATAACCAGAGGTTCCTCTTCCACTTTTTCTACTCCAATTGTGTTAATGTTTTTCTTGAAATCTAGAGGCAAATAAACAACTCTTCCCTTTAATCCTCTCTGTAAATCTGATGGAGGCAATTTCCCTGTCTTTGGCTCCATTCTTACAATAGCCTGAAAGGGATGGATACTTTGAATCAAAATAGATTCATAAGTATTTAAGTCCTTCAATTCAGAAGGAATCTCAACCAATTCCAGATTATTATGAACTGCTCTAGCAGGCATCTGGTTTTGTTTTAATTTGTTACAACAATAAGTACACACACGTTGATCCAATCCCAAATCAAAACAATTTTCTACCATCAAGTATGTTGCAAAATCCTTCCATTCACTATTATTTTCCCTTTCACTTTTTGCATATAAATCCACTAACTTAGTCTGATTCTTATAATAAGTGCGTCGACAACACACACAAGTGAAATTAGGCCTCTCACTTGATTTCACGTCAAACGTCGCAATTTCCCTCTGGAAATTATCTGTACTGGAAACCTGTACACTATCTTCCACATGACCCTCTACTTCTTGCTCAATTTCAACATTCTCCTCTTTACTTCCAAAGTAACAAAACTCAATTTCTTCACATATATTCTTCACATCTATTTCAGAACCATGCAAAAGAGCAGCGCATAATTGTTTCAGCATAATTGCTGGACTCTTAGCATAATACAACATTCTAACTAATTTCCTCACTTTGTTATGATGCACTGCTAGCATCCTGAAATGATGAAAAACACTCTGGCATACTCTCCTGGAAAGACAAGCCAGTGAATGACCATGCAAACCTGTCACTTCTCTTACTCTGCAAGGATCTAATTCTTGCAACAACATCATTTTCTGCTTCAAACTTTTTTTGTTAAATGACCGTACAAAATCACAAAGCAAATTGATGGAATCCTGTCGCACACTGCAAATACTACTACACTTCCAGGTGTACACAGGACCCTTAGCACGTCTTCCTAAAACCTCATTACCTAACACCTCTTCTGCCTCTGTTGTCACAAGTTTTTCTTTTTCAACTGGACAACCATCTTTCACTTCATAAGCACGACCACTGGTGTCAACTGCATGCACCAAATCATTATCCTGGAAATAACTCTCCTCATTAAAAAATGCCTCACAGCTTGAACTATGCATCCATTCTCCAGAAAAAACTTCACAAAAATTACTACGATTAACTATTCTCTTCCATCTACTATTTCTTTTGAAATCATAAATTGCCTCGTTTAGCTTCCTAATTCTATTGATTATCAAAATAAATAACTTACGTTTAATTTCAAATGCCTGATCAATAACTTTCTCAACTTTTTTTTTTCTCTTATAAAAAACTAGTTTCTGTTGACCTTTCTTAATATTTTTTAACAAATTGCCAATTATCCTGTTGCGGAACATTCGTTTACGAATCTCCCTAAACTGTTGTTTCCTTCTACTATCATGCACAGATTTATCTCTTGCTCTAGCAGTAACATTTTTCATTGTCCTTTTCTTTCCATTTGATTTCCTTCTCGTTTTATGGACTGAAACATTTTCTGTAGTAATATTTTTTTTAATACAAATATTTCTTATGAAATATTTAGAGCTCTTACCCGGTGCTTTCTTCGTGGCTTGAGAAATCTTTTTGTTAGAGGACTGCTGCGTTTTTTTTTTCACCTGCTGTCTTTGACGTTTTGCAGCCTTTATCTGTCTTTGTATTGTAGGCATGGTGAAATCTTGAAATGATCTGCAGTTGAATCTGTGGAAAAATATAATAAAAAATGTTATTAAACATTATTACCAAACAGTAAATCAGTAACAGTGATCAAAAACTTAACATACTACTTGACATTTTAATTTGAAGATTTTTTAGTCATTGGCAATTTTACAATACAGAAATACCAGAAAAGAAATGACATTTATATTTATGTTACCTATGCTATTTTATATGTGAATCTGATCTAATTTTATGAGCATATTTTAATATTTTATTGAAGACACTACACATAACCTGTTTTTGAAGGTGTCTTTATTTTTAAATTAAACGGTTTACCTTTTTACTTTTTATTGATTATAAATTTTAAAAATAAATGTTTATATTTCCAAAGGCTCAAGCAGGTCAGCTTCCCATCCTATATCATATAATTCGGACAAATCTGCATCCTCATCACGGTCTTCTTCATCCTCAGGATTTAAATCATCCAAAGGATCAACATCCACTGATGTTTCAATTACAAGTTCAATGATGAGGTCAAAATCAACTGATTGCAGATTGTCGCTCATGTTGAGGTTGTCTTTATCTTTAAAGAAAGATAACAACAATGAGATGTTGCAGAGTAAGAGACAAATCTCACAGATTATAATAGTAAAATTGTTTAACAAGATTAACATTTTGCAGCTATTATTTAGCCATGTCCAGCAATGCTGAGCAGGTGAAGCCTATGTCTAATTTTCCACTGAACAGGACTCATCTCTTCTTAACCTTGGATAAGCCTCACCGACTCTGTGTCCCCTGCACATACTTAAATGTTAAAGGGCAGATTTATATTAAATGGCACATCCCCAGGCATGCACCAGTTAACGTGCACCACTGCTCTGCCACCCATGGTGTGCCGCATTTACAATCAGATAGGAGAAAGCTGCGTCAAAACCCTGCGCCTGCTTGAAGCTGGCATAGGTCTTGACGCAGCATTGTGGAGATGGGGCACCCCTGAGCCTTGCTGGAGCTGCATCGCACTTGCGATACAACTCCAGCAATGCGCCACCTTTACGGCACAGATGCGTCACGCATCTGTGCCGTTTTTGCCCCATGCTGCCCCGCATTGTAAATGCAGCACACCATGGGTGGCGGAACAGCGGCGCAGGATGACTGTCACATCCCTGGTGATTCGCCAGTCATCATAAATCTATCCCTAAGCTTCTTATCTTGTTACAGATGAACTGCCATATGTATCATCAAAATATTTTACATTTTCTAAATAGCGAATTTTAAGGAATAAATAGCGATTCTTTACCATTCCTAATTTGCGATGAGCAAATTGCTAATTGCAAGTTACCCATTCATTTCCATGGGCTAGGAGGCTCATAGGAATGAAGGTTTAATTTGCGATTAGCAATTTGCTCATCACAAATTAGGAATTTTTCCAAGGGTGCAGGGGTGTCTCAAGAACACCCTGCTGCACCCCTGAAAAACAAATTTGGGGGCATATGGCACACATACATGCCCTAAGGGCATGTGTTGGCGTCATATGGCACCTTTTGTTTTTTTGAAAGAAAGCTTTTTGAAAAGAATTCACAAATTACCACCAATTTACCACAATAGTTTCCAAATCCTTATTGTCATTTTTTACATAGTTTTTGTTTGATACATTGCATTTAAATAGTCACAAAATTTGCAAATCCTTCAGTGCAATTGCAAAATAAGGAATAGCAAATTTTGCTACTCCTTATTTTGCATCAAACTTGTTTGATACATACCATTTGTCTAATTAACATTTGCAAAGGCCGAAATTCGTAGAATTTTGATATTTGCAAATGCTAATTAGCTTGATACATATGGCCCCAAGTGAGGCCTGTCTTGCGACATGGTGCATCTTTTGCATCACTGCTGCTTGGGTTTTATGTGGTACGTTTTTTTTACACCATGACATATCTGCCTAAATGCATCAATTTGTAATGTGGTCGCCTCATAGCAAATCTTTTGAACCACCGCTGCATCATAAAAGTGACGCACAGTGGCACAAAAGAGGCATACACCTATCATAAATCTGTCCCTAGCATTTTAAATGATTAATCCAGGATGACAATAAAGTGTGTCCTATCCAGAGGTTTGTTTAAGGTGAGGCCTACTCAGGATTGCAGATTAAAGTTACGCTTGATGAAGAATACAGAGGAGATAATACATGTAAAGCTCTACCAATGAAGTAAGTGATGTCTACTTAATTGCGCCAGTCACCATAAATGAATCCATAAGCTTCTTATCTTGTTAGACATCAACCGCCATATGTATCATATAACTATTTTGCATTTCCAAAAAAGCGAATTTTAAGGAATAAATAGCGATTCTTTACCATTCCAAATTTGCGATGAGAAAATTGCTAATTGCAAATTACCCATTCATTTCCATGGGCTAGGAGGCTCATATAAATGAAGGTGCAATTTGCGATTAACAATTTGCTCATCACAAATTAGGAATTTATTCCAAAGGTGCAGGGGTGTCTCAAGAACACCCTGCTGCACCCCTAAAAAAGAAATTTGGGGGCATATGGCGCACATAAATTTTAACAACATTCCTTTACCTCAACAACGATTTTCAAATCATAACTTCAAAACACTACACATGGGAAAATTACTTAAATTGTCCTTAAGACACATAAAAGCGTTTTTTGATTGGCTTTCCTGCATGGTAGGGTCACTCTTAACATGGCTATGTAACACAAACATTCAAAATCTAAATTTTCCATGCACATGTGGGAGCATATTTACAAGCAATTTGCGCCACAGAGAAATGTCTTACACTAAAATGAGAAAAATAACATCAGGGACAGTCAATTGCCTTATAAAGAACCGTACACCATTATGTCCTTGTCATGAATTTAAAAACAATTCCTTTTCCCCAAAAACGATTTTCAAATCATAATTTCAAAACACTGCACATGAGAAAATGACTTAAAATGTCATTAAAACACATGAAAGCGTTTTTTGATTGCCTTTCGAGCATGGTTGGGTCACTTTTAACATGGCTATGTAACACAAACATTCAAAATCAAAATTTTCCATGCACATGTGGAAGCATATTTACAAGCAATTTGCGCCACAGAGAAAGGTCTTACACTAAAATGAGAAAAATAACATCAGGGACAGTCAATTGCCTTATAAAGAAGCATACACCATTATGTCCTTGTCATGAATTTAAAAACAATTCCTTTTCCCCAAAAACGATTTTCAAATCATAATTTCTAAACACTGCACATGGGAAAATGACTTAAAATGTCATTAAAACACATGAAAGCGTTTTTTGATTGGCTTTCCTGCATGGTAGGGTCACTCTTAACATGGCTATGTAACACAAACATTCGAAATCAAAATTTTCCATACACATGTGAGAGCATATTTACAAGCAATTTGCGCCACATAAATCATAATTTTCTCCTTAAAGCACACTATTCTCTATCTAAATTAAAGAAATATTTTCTCACCTTAGCAAATACTTTGAGTTTGAAAACAGTCTCAGAAACACACCAATTTGTCTTCAGCAGAGCAAAAGGTATGCACTCCAGAGTCTGCAGCTATCAAAAGCACAGAAATGCTGTAATTCTTCACACATATTTCTCATGTCACCCAATCAAAACTCTTCCCTCACTTTTTTTCAAATGAAAACCCTTCCCCCTCTGCCCTTTCTGCCTATTTTCCATAGCAACCACCTCCTGGAATACCTCTGGTGTTTGCAAGTTCACACAACAATGTTGCAATTGAACTCTGAACTCTCAGTGCACCTGCATATCCAGTGCATTCTTTCATTTAATGATTTTTTATTGACCACTCAAAATACATCTTTCAAAGAACACATCTGTGCACCCTAACTTTCTGTTTTCATCAATCAAAATCCACCAATCACTGTTACTGCTTCATGAACACAGAAACTCCACAGTTTTTTTTTTCATTTTACACTCTCATTTTTTCAACTGCCATTTCATTGCCACACTTCATCTGACTGCAGGAGAACCTTCTCTCACCATGTTTTCTGTCTGGATTGTTGGTCATAGTTATATTCACTGGGCTCAAAGGTACGTTGAAAGCAGGAATTTACCTAACCTCAATTTACAAGATGTGGAAATTAAGTGGTTTGGCCACAGAGGATTAAAATGTCACCAATTGATACCATTGGTGAAAACCTTTATGCATTTGCCAAAACCTGACCTGTTAATTGTGCACTGTGGAGGTAATGATTTGGGCACTTTGACTGGGGTAGGTCTAGAAATGCTTTTAAAGGACACCTTTGAGCAATTAATGGCACTTTTTCCTCAGACTGCCTTGGTATATTCAAATATATGCCAAAGACAGAAATGGAGGTGGTCAAACCAATTTTGTCCACAAATTGAGAAGTCGAGGAAGCATGTAAACAAATCTGTTTCAGCTTACATGAGAGACCATGGAATGGGCTCCCTGTACAACAATAACTTGCGTTACTACATGCAAGATATCTACAGAGGAGATGGAGTTCACTTCTCAGATGAGGGCAACAGAGTTTTCACTCTGAATTTAAGAATGTGCATTGGTACCTACTTATAAGTACCTAAATGTACCATAAACCCAAAAGCTCTTCTCAGAGCTACCCTACATCTAATCACTCACAATTATTATTTAACTCTAACATTTTCACAAATTTTCAACAAAATACGCTCCCTGGGGCGCTACCCGGTACGCGTACCGGGAGCTAACCTCGCGAAATTTTTTTTAAAAAATGTTTTTTTTCGCACATATAAGCCTCCTCAGCCACCCTCAGAAAACCTAGGGGGTCAAGATAACTCTACCGTGCCCCCTTCTACCCATTCTGAACATTATTTGCCCTCCATCTTGTATCTTAATTCGACTGAAACACAAAATGGTGGACTCCCGGAACGCTTAAGGTCCGCGAACCGAGGCGCTCAACGGTTCGCGTACCGGGTCGCTCCCTGGGAAGATAAAGAAAATAAAAAATAATCAACAAATCCAACAATCAATTAACATACAGCATTTGAAAAGTCTATCATTCATTTTTCATTGTAGTACGCTCCCCAGAACGCTTCCCGGTTCGCGTACCGGGCGCTACCCACGCAAAAAAAACAAAAAAAAATAAAAAAAAAAATTTTTGCCCCGCGGGGCCCTTTTAAAACCTCCACATTAAACCTAGGGGGTCAGCGAGGATCTACTATGCCCCCTTATGGGTTTTTCCCCCTTTGTTTTGGCCTCCTCTTGTCTCTCGATCCTACCGAGAGACAAGATGGCGGCCGCTCCGGACTGTTTAGAATGTTGACAGACACCGGAGAGCCAATCAGCTTCGCTACGCGAAGTTTTGGTACGCTTAAGGTCCGCGAACCGGGGCGCTGCCCGGTCCGCGCTTACAGATATATATCTTTTTTTGAACGTTAATTTCTCAAAATCCACTGCAGCACATATATTGAGACCTACAAAAGGCACATCGGGCTACCAGTCCCTACAATTTAGCCAAGTTTCGTGCAAATCCATTCAGCCGTTCGGGCTAAAAGTGAGGCTAACCGCCCTATGGAAAACTCAATGTTAAAAACACGTTTTGGGACCCCCCTTTTTTCTCGGCCCCCCCTGGACGAACCCCCCCCAAATTTTCAGGGGCTGCTCAGAAACAAAATGTTCCATTTTCCAGAAAATTTCAGCCAATTCCGTCCACAAACGCCAAAGTTATTAGACATAGAATTTTCAAAAATCCCATAGGGAAAAAATCCTAACTATATATACCTACTGGCGACCGCCAGTAGGTAATACACATACACCCAGTATATAAAACCTAAACATATTCAACATGCAAACATTATGTAAAGGACCAGCTTCATTGCATCATGATCAGGATTCCATATACAGATTAGAATAGCCAGTTTTTCTTGCTTTTGAGACTAAGGGCCTGATATAGATCTTGGCGGACTGGTTATTCCATCACAACAGTGATGGATATCCCGTCCGCCGAAATATAAATCCCATAGCATATAATGGGATTTATATTTCGGCTGGCACTAAATCCACTGAAAAACTCTCCATGGAGAGCTCTTTTAACCCATTCATCTGTGTTTTCTGAACACAACCCCATTTTTCTATGTTGTTTTCATATATACCACTCTTTTACAGCAATTGTTCATTGAGCAAAAGAAAAGTATCTGCTTTGTTCCTCTGTTCTCATTAGGGAGGAAGAAGAAACATTTTAAGATATTTCCTACAGACCTTTTTTCAATGTTGACGAATTCTGAAGTAATAGAATTCCTCAGTTTGGCTACCAACATATAGATAGATTTGCAACCCAGTGTTATTGTCTTAATCCGATGTAATGCAAATATTCAGTTATTTGCGAAATGTAGCCCTCAGCTATTCTGTAAACAATTACATTTATGTTGGCACATTGGAATATTGAGAGTTCCACCGAAGACAATGGATTAGCAGCAGGTTAAAAACATTGGTATAGGCCCATTGTTATCATTTAACCAGTGCCCTAATCTACAGTATCTGATTCTCCTTTTACTTGCCTCTCCATAAACCTAGTGGATTATGAAGGGGAAAGAGAGAGGCTGAGGCTATAGATGACGGCACACAGTGAGTCTTCCCCTTTTTATCCTTCTATAGCTCACAGTGTCACTGGAGCTGCAGAAGTAGGAGCAGTTGATTTCTCCTCAGTCCCTGGATCTCTTTTGGCTCTGTTGAACAAAGAAGCAGAGTCACAGAGTGACAGAGCCGAGGAAGAAACAAGGGTTGACTTCAGACTCTTTTCACAGATCCTGTGGTATGCTTGTTCTCACAACTGTCAGGCACAAACAACATGAGCTGTAACAGGAACTGAAGCTTCATAGGCACAACATTTGTAAATTGCTCTTGTCTCTCAAGGAGCTGTTTTTTTTTTCAATTAGGACATTCCATCCTTATGGGTGGGATTATTCTAATAGTGTATAGCCTGCTTTAGAAGATCAGCCTGGCCATTAAAGTTCATTGCAGTTGTTTTAAGCTCTAGCCAAATACTGTTGTAGGTCTTTAATGCCCTGGTTACTTACCCGTAATCTTTATTACTCTGAGTCCTAGTTTCGCTTGCTACAGTATTTCCATAATGAGCTCCAGCCTCTCACAGAAACTCACTAGTCAGAAGTTAGCATACTAGCCTCCCATTCCTCTAATATGGCCGAAATCCTCTTCCTCCTTTAAAGAGGAAGTACACCCACCGCACATCCTGTCACGAAAGTCACAACAAAGACAGATGAAGCAACACACAATAGGGCAGGGAGGGATGGGAAAATATACTGTGGCGATGAAGACTAGGACTCGGAGTAATGAAGATTACCGGCAAGTAATCAGGGCATTACCTCTTTGTGCATCTTCCTCGCCACAGTAATTACATTATGAGCAGTTACCAAAGCAAGAATCAGGCTTCATCAAAAATGCAGTGAAAACAGAACCTAAAGGAAGAAACAGTAGAACACAGTCTAATCCTAAAAGAGAATAAAATGTTCCCACACTTAAACACAACACCAATCAATCAATCAATCAATCAATCATGACACTTGTATAGCGCGCTACTCACCCGGAAGGGTCTCAAGGCGCTTGGGGAAGGGGTCCGCTACTGCTCGAACAGCCAGGTCTTGAGTTGCCTCCTGAAGGTGAGGTGGTCCTGGGTCAGCCGAAGGTGGATGGGGAGGGAGTTCCATGTCTTGGCCGCCAGGTAGGAGAAGGATCTGCCTCCGGCGGTGGCTCTTCGGATGCGTGGTACGGCGGCGAGGGCGAGGCTAGCAGACCGTAGCTGGCGTGTGGGCGTGTGGAAGGTCAGGCGGTCGTTGAGGTGCTTGGGGCCCAGGTCGTGGAGAGATTTGTGTGCGTGGGTGAGGAGCCTGAACGTGATCCTCTTGTTTATGGGGAGCCAGTGCAGGTCCCTCAGGTGGCCGGAGATGTGGCTGCGTCGGGGGATGTCCAGGATGAGTCGGGCGGAGGCGTTCTGGATGCGTTGGAGTCTTCTCTGTAGCTTGGCTGTGGTTCCGGCGTAGAGGGTGTTTCCGTAGCCCAGTCGGCTGGTGACGAGGGCCTGGGTGACCGTCTTCCTGGTTTCGGTCGGGATCCATCGGAAGATCTTGCGGAGCATGCGGAGGGTGTGGAAGCATGAAGAGGAGACGGCGTTGACTTGTCTGGTCATCGAGAGGGAGGAGTCCAGGATGAAGCCCAGTTTGCGATCGTGGTCTGTTGGCTTGGGGGCGGTGCCCAGGGCTGGGGGCCACCAGGAGTCGTCCCAGGCGGAGGGTGATGGTCCCAGGATGAGGACTTCCGTCTTGTCTGAGTTCAGTTTCAGGCGGCTGTTCTTCATCCACTCGGCGACGTCTTTCATCCCTTCGTGGAGGCTTGTTCTGGCGGTGTCGGGGTCTCTGGTGAGGGGAAGGATTAGCTGGGTGTCGTCGGCGTAGGAGATGATGTTGAGGTTGTGTTGGCGTACGATGGTGGCGAGAGGTCTCATGTAGACGTTGAAGAGGGTGGGGCTGAGTGATGATCCTTGCGGGACGCCGCAAATGACTTCGGTGGCCTCGGATCGAAACGGGGGGAGGCGGACTCTCTGTGTTGAACAAAATCAGCAACCAAAATAGATGCAGCCCCACCAACTTCCAACCGTAGGAGGACCATAAGGTAGGAGGAGACGACCACAAGGTCACAACACAGACACCTGCCATGCACAACCCCATGACTGCAAGCCAATAAGCAGCCACAAAACCAGCTGTATCTTTCCCAAATCAGACCACAACGTGGCCCAGGGAAGCAGAAGTCCAGCAGAAGAGACAGCATGATCCACCCCTAAGTTTGGAGTCTGAGGGAAACAACCCAAACAACTCTAGGCCAAAAGGCACAAAGAAAATAACCACCAACCAGAACAGCACCATCCTGGATAGGCAAAACAATCACACCCGAAAACATATCCAATAGAAGGAACAAAGCCCCGAACCCAGAGAGAGGTTCCGGACTAAAAACACAGGGTGCACAGCTAGTGCAACCCATGAAAACAAGAGGGAATAACTGGAACAAAAGTGGAAGGGGAGCTTCAATACCAACTCAGCAGCCAAAAAACGCAAAAAGAAGATCTGACCACCAGAAGAGAATGCAACACAACAACACGTTAAGCAGACAAAAAGGCCACAAAAAGACCACAACAAGGGTCAGGAACGACAATCCAACTGACTCCAGGGGAGCAATCTGCTCCCCTTTCAAAATACGGAACTGCAAAAGCAAAAAACCAAAGGAGGTGCCACCAGCAAAGGCCCATGGTGCCACAGCCTAAAAAATACCAAAAAGTGGGACACAAGCAACATAGAGAACCAACACGCGGACACCCACATGCCTCCAAGAGCCTCATACAGAGTTAGAAGAGAGAAAGAGGCCAGCCTCAACACAAAATAAGCCGACCAAAGAAAACCAGAACTCGCAAAGGTTCAATACCGTAAACGACCAAACCCATTCAATCACACCAAAAGCAACCCAATGTGGGCAGAACCACCATAAGTACAAAGGCCCGGACCAATACGATCACCCGCAAACCACAGGGAAGCAATGTAACTGGTGGAAACACAATTCACATCGTGACCACCCATCAAGCAGGCAGGCAAAGAAGAAATGAGCAAAAGTAAGGCAGCCTGGAATATATCACAGAGGCAAACTAGGCAAACCCCAAAATCCAGACTAGGCAGCAAACGCAGGACCACAGACATCAACAGGGAAAAAGAACACATCGAGGGAAAACCTCCTGCAAAACCAGGCCTTCCAGGGAACGGAAGTGCAAACAAAGACCAGAGCAGCAGAACAGCCCAGTAACAGAGAACCTTATGCAGATGAGGGACGGACTACGCCCAGGTGAGCACAAACCCCAAGACCAAGCAGAAGACTGATGACCATACCCAAACAGGGCAACAAGACACAGGAGGGGCAGATGCAAGGAGACTCAACTGAACATCATCCAACCCCATTACAGGTGCAAGACTGCCATGGATGACCCTGCAGAAGATTCAGCTGCAACCAGGGAGTCCAAGAACACTTGCCAACCACCTAACCTGCTGTACAACAAAGCCAGGGCAGAACAGAAGTCCACACCTCCGTCCAACAGTATCAGCCATTACTGGAGAAGTAGAGCATTGATGAAAGGGAAGAAGAAAAATAGGCTGCCACTCAGTCTACAAAATAATGGAGAACCGCCACACCCCAAGACCACAGGATCTGTGGGAACGGTGTCCACAGAAACAAACACACAGCCATTTCCCACTAACACTCCACAACACCGTGTGGACATAGCAATGGAGGGGAAGTGGCAAAGGCACATGATCCAGGCAATGAGAAACAATCCACATACACTGCCTGCAAAACAACAGCCTGAAAAGCCATACACAGCCCAATGTGTCAGAGGACCACTATAAAAACAGGACCCTGAACACACTCAGCAAATGAAGTGACTGCACAGGAGCAACCCCATTTGACCAAATGCAACTCACAAGAATCCACTGCAAGGAACTCAGATAGCATCACCAGGAAACAAGCTCAAGTCCAGGGAAGGTCGTGCCACCAGAGACACAAGACTTAGCCAATGAGACAGAGCCCTGCAACAAAGAGTCTCTCTGCCCCATGGCAAGATGGCCAAACAACAGAGCGTGCAAACCGACATGCAAGTAGTTACAAAAAGGTCCTGAGCAAGCAGAGAACCTCCAGAAAATCAACATGCTCCCAACCATCCATCGGAGATGGGGCTAGACAGTCAGCCAGAATCAGCACAATCAGTGTGCCCGGTAATGAATACCCCGAACTGAACAAAGCGGGCCGGAGCAGATGCAAGCGCGTCGGAACCGCTCAGCTGGACTCCAAACCTGTAATGAGTCTGCACGTAGGGGCGAGCACCCAAAACCGAAGAAAGCAACCTGACTCTCCCACAAATCACCCCCATGGTCTGCTATAGCAGGTCTCCCAGGCAACTCTGCATAGAATGGCATGCAAGTGCATGCTGCCTCTCCCATACCCTCGCCTAGTCTGTTAAGGCAAGACCACATGGCGGGGAATGTGCGATTGTGCAAGGCATGCCACAATCTTCCCCCGATCCCCTGCAGAGTCGGCTTAGATCAGCACTGCACAGCAGGTGAATAAAAAGGAAGAAGCACCACAATCTACCTCCGAACCTTCCACCGAGTCTGCTAGTGCAGGACTTTATGGTGGAGGTACGAGAGACGCCTGTTATCGAAACAATGGCTGAAGTGCGAAACAATCCCAATAAAAGGAATACATACAAAATCAAAGACAAAAGGAAACAGAAAGACGAAAGAGGCATTATCTGCAATAGCAAGACTCACAGGGCCCTTGGACTGCCGAATCAAGACGCACACCCACTCACTCTGCTGCACATGAAATGGAAATTTTCACAGAAACCAAAAAATAGGATGTGCTGTTGGAGGACTTCCTCTTTATAGGAGGAAGAGGATGTCAGACATATTGAAGGGATGGGAGGCTAGTATGCTAACTTTTGACTTGGGAGTTTCTGTGGAAGGCTAAAGCTCATTATGTAATTACAGTGGCGAGGAAGATGGACAAGAAGGTAATGGCCAGCATGCCCTCGTTTGGGGGAGCTACAAGGCTATGTGATTGAAGGGCAAGTACCACAGTATGCATTATGAGCAATTCTCACACACTAAAAAGAAACATAGAATTCCATAAGAAGTCAGTGGAATTTCCTGTGTACAAGAGAACTATGATCTTCATAAGCAGTGCTAGATGAGCTGCATCATTTTGCATTTGCTGCAATTTCTACAATTGACGGATAGTCGATCCTGGTATAATCCCTTTTAAGGGCTATCCATGAATGATGGCACGGCATGGCTCAAACCCAAGCAGATTTCATCAAACAGTGAAACAATCTAGAATTTCTATTGTTGGTGATTTTTGCAGCTGCAGGGCCGGGTAACGATAACGGTTATATATTTTTTTCTCTATGGGTGATGCTCCTTTTAACAGACTTAGGGACAGATGTATGACCCTTTTTCGTGGTCGCAAACGGGAGAGTGGCCCGTTTGCGACCGCAAAAAAGGGTCCTGGCATGTACACGCACTATTTTGCGAGTCACTGACTCGCAAAATAGTGATTGCATCTCTTGCTATTAGGAAGGGGCATCCCTTCCTAATAGAGAGTCTCAATTCATTGTATTATTGTTTTGCGACCGCATTTGCGGCTGCAAAACACTCGCAGTTTACCATCTACTTCAAGTAAGTGGTAAACCACTCGCAAAAGGGAAGGGGTCCCCAGGGGACCCTTCCCCTTTGTGAGTCTCTGCAAAAATATTTTTTAAGAGCAGGCAGTGCTCCCAAAGACCACTGTCTGCGCTTGAAAATGAAACTGAAAAGTAAAATTTTTCTTTCTTAAAAGCATCCCGTTTTCCTTTAATCGTAAACGGGCTGCATTTTTTTTTTCAAAAACTGCTTTTTTTAAAAACCAGTCACAGACATGGTCGTCTGCTGACCTTAGCAGGCCACCATCCCTGGGAGTGATAACCATTCCCAATGGGGTCTCAAATTGCGCTTGCCTCATGAATGTTAATGGAGCATGCAATTTGCAACCCCAGTGGGAATCGCAAACAGTGTCTGAGACACTCTTGTACATTTACTTTTGCGGGTCGCAAATTGCGAATAATAATACTAATATAATTAGCACTAGGAACCTAAGAATTTTCAGCTGCGCTCATCTAGCAGCTGAAAGGGAGTTTTTGTCAAATACTACTTTTACGGATTCAAGCCAGACGTGGGATTGAATATTATTCTCAGGCAATCTTACCAGTTTTGATATTCTCCCCTCACTATTTCCTATTATATGAACTACTAGTTTCTTGATATTTAATTAAAAAAAATCATAAAATTACGTTTGCTTATTCACCTCCATGAGATATGATTTCAAACTGGCTGTATCGTTATCTACATAGCAGAGTATTATGGAATAATTGTGTAAGACTCATAAGGGTCAGTCTGAGACGACGAATGTGCTGTCAGAAACTGTATCTTATCACGCAGGCAATTTTGAGCATTACATCCTCAGCCATAGCTCATTTGTGTCGCTCAGTTTTAGCATTCTAATTCATAATTTATCTTGTTTAATAGTGATATATAATGTCACCTCAATATTTGTTTGTCCTTGACATCATATCAAAGGCATGCATTCTTTAACTTTTTAAAATGTGTTAATTGAATAAACGCACAATTCTCTTCTAAAAGGTGTTTTTTCGCTCTACCTGAACCTTGGTTACTTGAAAAAGGTATTGTTTTCTATTGGTATTATTCTAAGCCTGATTGTGACGGAATTGTTTGGCAAAGATAAACAAAACATTAGTTTGTTCACGTTCACTGAAGATTGGAAGTGGAACGCACAGTGAGGTTCAGTGCTTGGAGCTGATCAGAAACATGCGCACTCTACATCATCTGAAATTATATCCAGGCTTAGATAAATACATTTTCGGCAGAAAAAAAAGAGCCCTGTGGTTGATCTTGTGCACGCTGCTCAAATCAGAGAACAGTGAACTAAGGCGACATAGTCACAACAAATTGGAACAATCAGAGCGACAACAATAACAACAAATGATTATGTCAAGACTTAGCCTTAAGAAGAATGCATTAGTAACAAAGGGGTGTTCAGTTTTTGGAGAAGAGTAAGATGAATGACTAGTCATTGATATTTCACAAGTGAAAAGTGGTTTGCATTTGTCAACAACCTTTTATTGACCGGAATAATGCATAGCACGATAATTCAATAATCAGGTTAATTTGGGTGCGGGCGTGTTGCTTCTACGATGGGGCAATGAGCGGGAGTCCGTGGCAGTGAGGGGGGAATAAGGCAATAAGACATCAAAGCAGAAAATGAACAAATATTTAATTCTACAAAGCAAGGGTATAATATTAGTTGTCTCAGTAGAAAATAAAGACTGCTTTTAGTATAGGGGTTGGCAAATTTCCGTTCAGAAGTAAACACAGTCATTCATCACGACTGGCAGGTAGCACAATGCTTGGATGCAATGACAGGAGCAGTACACAATGCACCCTCAATTGGTTTGCAGTTTATTGATGACTCTGCTGTAGAAGTAGCAAAATCACTCACTCATATCATCGATACTTTGGTTACCTTTGTAATGAGGTGGAAGGCAACATTCTATGTATGGTGAATCCGATTTAACTAATGTTATTTGTATGGTTCTTGATGAGCTCTTAGTGGGATTTTTAAAAGCATTGTTATGTTTCATATAGATATGCCGATATAGGCTCAGGTACTAACCAGACCTTTCACCTATTTTCCCCTGACATTACACTACATAATGGTTCTTAGTACTGACCTTTTACCTAGTTACCTTAATGCCTAAATGACATGGGTTTTCCCTGAAAACTAGCCACATCGATTATGCATGAGGATTCTTGGGAACTCAGCAGGACTACCAGCTTCTGTATAATAACTATGTATAATGGTCATTCATTTTGTCATACTAAGTCCGACTTGACGCAGCAACGTAGAAGCCCTGGGGGTACAACTTTGGGTATATAAACACCATATCTCTGATGAGGCAGACAGAGGAGAAAAAGGACTTCCATGCTGACACACTGACTCAAGACGCTGAGGTTCCACCATGCAGAAACTCCTGCGCGCAGTGGACTGACATCCCTCGCAGGGTGTCCATCTTGAGGCCAAGACGGGATCCCACAATCTCCCTCTTCAGGTAATGGAGTTGACTTTATCCTAGAGTGATCCTTAGCTTTACACCTACATACATGCTAGGTATACTTAGGTACATCTAGTTAGGGTAACATCGTAAGAGTACACATTTTATTGTCCTGTATTTTTTATACCTGCCTGTATTCATTGTTTTAGCACTATGGTTGAAATATACCATCCTGGTAAATAGTACCCATGGCACCCAGGGCATGGGTACTAAAAAGGGTCCCTAAGGACTGAATCATGAATTATGCCAGCCAAAGGGGCCCACACACAAACTGCATGCAGACTGACATTGCAGGATGTGTGAAATGGTGAAAAACGACATTGCCCACTCCCAGTGTGCAATGGCCAAATGCACTGCATGCACTATATGTAAGTCACCACTACAGCGGCCTTGGAGCACTAAGACTTTAGGATTCCTAAACTGAGAAAAATCCTAACTTTAAGACTTATGGTATTCACAGAAGGCATTTAGGATTCCTAAAGCTAGGAGTCCTAACTTTAATACTCCTAAACTGAGAGAAATCCTAACTTTAAGACTTTCGGTATTCACAGAAGGCATTTAGGATTCCTAAAGTTAGGACTCCTAACTTGTGTGAATATCGAAATGAGTAAGTACCTTCTGTGAATACCAAAATGAGTAAGTTCCTTCTGTGAATATCAAAATGTTTAGTGTTTTGTCTTAAGTTAGTTCTGTGAATCGGGCCCCCACTGATTGAGCGTACATGTCCTTGTGATATCCAGCTCTATTGCTAGACATTACAAGTGATTAGTAAAGGTGTGTACTGGGCACTGGTCATTATAGGTTACCCAGCTACATAATGGCTTCACTGAAAATACTGATGTTTGCTATCAAACATCTTGTCTTAATAAATCTGTACTGATGCCAGTAGTGGATTTAGGAAGACATGCAACCAGGTGGCATATTAGAGGAGCCCCCATATGCTTACTAGTCACTTAGTGTGTTGGCCGGGTTTTATTGTCTAACCTGTCAGGACAGATGAGTTTCTGACCCACTGCAGGTGAGAGTCCATGCTCTCAGAAGCCAGGAACAATGCTTTCCAGGCGGAAGCTGGTCAAACCTCCTCCAGCAGGATGGCAAGTGAATTTAACATATGAAAGCCAGAGATTCAAAGCCTTTGCCACCTTGAGTATGTGACCACGGCTTCCCCCCAAGACCTGGTGTAAGCCACCCCCTGCCCTGAGGCCCAATTTGTACCAGAGTAGACAGTAAATTAGATATTCAAGAGGCATGTTTCACTTACAGGCTATTCACACCCCTAAGGTGGGCTACCTGAAATGGACAGACAGAGAAGGGGTTTGCCATAATGTTTCTGGTGAAACTAGAGAATTTTGGGTCAGCATTATGCCCACTCTCGACAGGAAGTGGTCATTTAGGGGGTGTAGTCACCATAGTGGCAGGTAGCCCATCAGCTACTAGCATAATATCCCCGAAACACCCCAAAATGTAGTATTTAGGGACCCCCCAACATCAGAGAGATAGATTTGTCTACCTGGGAACAGAAGAAGGACAAGCAGGAGCCATCAACATGAGAACTGAGGACCTGCACCAAACTTAGTGCAAATCCCTGCCTGGTTGCTAGTACCTCAACCTCTACAAAGACCTGACTCGTCCAAAAGCTGTGCATCCTCGCCACCATTTGGGGGACCTGCAGTACTGTTTGTGCCACCCACTTGGGTAGCCCTTTCTGACATGTCTCATGCCTACCACTGTAGCCTGTGTGCACTTTTAAATTGACATTTTGACCTGTCAAAATGTGCTCCTCCGCTCCTTGATATTAAATGCTGGCACCCAATTATTATTATTATTATTATTATTATTAAAACTTATATAGCGCACAGCTACCCTGGGGCATCCCGGCGCTATGAACAGTGCGTCAACCGTGGGACCATGAAATAATAATGACGACTCACAGGGGAAACAGATGTGTTTTCAAACCTCTGCGAAAACGCAGGGTACAGGTCTCAGCGCGGAGTTTTAGGGGGAGGGAATTCCAAAGCATTGCTGTATGCACAGAGAATCGCCTCCCACCCGTGCGTGATCTTTTTACTCTCGGGACCTGGAGCAAACACCTCTGGTCAGACCTCAGTGCTCTATTCGCTTTATAAGGCACTACCAAGCTCCCCAAAAGAGGAGGCCCGCCGCCCTGGAGTGTTTTATGGGCGATGGACAGTGCCTTGAACTTTACTCTCTCCCGCACTGGTAGCCAGTGCAGTGCCTTGAGAGCGGGTCTGGCAGATTCTGTTCGAGGGATACCCATAAGGAGTCTGGCCGCCGCGTTTTGCACCTGCTGAAGCTTGTTAAAAGTAGATTCAGGGGCGCCCAGAAACAGACTATTGCTGTAATCAAGGCGAGATGTTATCAAACCCTGAATCAACAGCTTCCTTGATGGAAAAGGAAGAAGCGGAAGAATTTTACGCGCCGCCCGCAGCAGGGCAAAACAAACTCCCGCAGTTCTTTTGGCGTGAATTCTGAGGGAGAGATCAATTAGACCTTGATTGACATTAATTACCTGGCACCGACCCTATAAATAACCAGAATCATTTAACTTCGAGGAGCGGAGGAGCACAGATATAGGCGCAGAGGCAGAGATCACGTCACGTATCACGCTAGACCTAAGAGGTCTCCTGCCCTCAACCTCCTATGGGGCACAGTGTCCCAAATAAAAGGCTTTAGATACAGACCAGATCATGGTGGAATGTGATCTATATCATCCCACTCAGTGGAAATTCTCTCACCACAGTCTGGTAAGAGTGTAGCCCACACTGTATTTATGTAGGTCCTGATAATTGCCATGGACCCTACTGGGCCATTTGTCAGAAACATGTCTACCCCATTGATACCGGTGGGTGGACAATATTATCCCCAAAACACTGATCACTTTGTTTTAATTACCATATAGATGCCAGCAACATTAACATTTATTTGACATTTATAAGGGCTTGTTAACCTCACTATCTTTTTTTATGGGCCCCTACTTAGTTTAGAAGTGCATCCCTGTCGTCAGGTGTATGCCCGCCCTCTATCAAACCAAGTTTATAGAGGGCGAGGACTGGTCAATGATGAAGCACAACACCAGGTGGTGTGTGAGACTAGTCCTTCACTTTTTGTGAGATGCCTGCACTCACACATTAATTAGCACTAGCACTAGCGACACCTCACTGGGAGTGGCTCTATTGTGATAAACAGTTCCTGTTGGAGGCTGCCGGCTCCTTGCAACCCATGCCTCTGGTTCCCTCATCCTAGATTTTGTCTGCGTCTTGTGGTTACAAAATAAAGCTATTGCCAAGCCCAAACCTTCCTTTTTGATACATATAAGTCACACCTATTATAGACCATAGAGAGCCCAAAAAGCAGTGTGCAGTGTATTCAAAAAGTAGGACATATACTTATACATTTTTGTCTTAGTAGTGAAAAGAACCCTTGTTAATTTTCACTACTGCAAGGCCTACCACTCCCGTAGGATAACATTGGAGTTACTTCATTACATTTCATTAACTGTAACTTCCAAATGGGAACAGATCATTAGTTCATGTTTGGTATCTTTGGAATTGTAATAAAAAAATCTTCTCTTATGGTAAAGTCATATTTTTAATAACAATTTTGAAAACGCCACTTTTAGAAAGTTGGCATTGTCCTGCTTTAGCCAATTGGTGCCTGCAGCCTGTCTCTGGGTTGCCTGAATGGATATCATTGACAGTTGAGCTTTGTGTATTACTCCTAGACAGCCACAGGAAATAGAGAGCTTAGGGTACCTGGATGGGCTATCACTGGCAGGAAGGGAGGAGGGAGCTGGTCACAGCCCTACATAAACCTGATTAGGCTGTGTCCTGCCTTCACACAAAGGAATGTATACCCCCTCTAGTTAGTCTGGAGCCAAGAGCACATGACATCTGTGCATTTCAAAGGAGAACCTCCAGAAGCTTCACCCACTTCAAATGGAGAACTGGGTATAAGCATTGGACCTCGGACACCCAGTTTTGAGCACACTTCTGGACCTGTGGATACTCTGCCAGGGAGAAGGACTGCTGTGCTGCTGAAAGGACTGCCACGCTGATGGACTGCTGCTCTGAAGGACTGCTGTCCTGATTCGCAGTCCTATTTACAACAAGGGGTGGTGATGGACAGAGTCTCTGAATTAAGCAGAATACTCTCACCCAGTCAAGAGATCAGGGCTAGATCCAACACCGTTTTTTAGCTCACTGCACCATCCCAGTTTCAGAACCTGGCTGTATGCAAATTAGTCTGTCCCTGGCCCAGTGCATCATGGGAACAGGGCAGACCAGACTACAAAAGCCAATTCTTACACTGGGAAGGAAACAAGCTTCCGGGGACCGGTTTCTGGCATTTCAGCCTTCTTCGGCCCGGCTTGCTTGAATCCTGATGGTGCAATGAGCAAGGGACTCACATCTGAGTATACCCTTCCACGCTTAGGGTGGACAAAATTATTTACAACAAGGGGTGGTGATGGACAGAGTCTCTGAATTAAGCAGAATACTCTCACCCAGTCAAGAGATCAGGGCTAGATCCAACACCGTTTTTTAGCTCATTGCACCATCCCAGTTTCAGAACCTGGCTGTATGCAAATTAGTCTGTCCCTGGCCCAGTGCATCATGGGAACAGGGCAGACCAGACTACAAAAGCCAATTCTTACACTGGGAAGGAAACAAGCTTCCGGGGACCGGTTTCTGGCATTTCAGCCGTCTTTGGCCCGGCTTGCTTGAATCCTGATGGTGCAATGAGCAAGGGACTCACATCTGAGTATACCCTTCCACGCTTAGGGTGGACAAAATTATTTACAACAAGGGGTGGTGATGGACAGAGTCTCTGAATTAAGCAGAATACTCTCACCCAGTCAAGAGATCAGGGCTAGATCCAACACCGTTTTTTAGCTCATTGCACCATCCCAGTTTCAGAACCTGGCTGTATGCAAATTAGTCTGTCCCTGGCCCAGTGCATCATGGGAACAGGGCAGACCAGACTACAAAAGCCAATTCTTACACTGGGAAGGAAACAAGCTTCCGGGGAACGGTTTCTGGCATTTCAGCCGTCTTCGGCCAGGCTTGCTTGAATCCTGATGGTGCAATGAGCAAGGGACTCACATCTGAGTATACCCTTCCACGCTTAGGGTGGACAAAATTATTTACAACAAGGGGTGGTGATGGACAGAGTCTCTGAATTAAGCAGAATACTCTCACCCAGTCAAGAGATCAGGGCTAGATCCAACACCGTTTTTTAGCTCACTGCACCATCCCAGTTTCAGAACCTGGCTGTATGCAAATTAGTCTGTCCCTGGCCCAGTGCATCATGGGAACAGGGCAGACCAGACTACAAAAGCCAATTCTTACACTGGGAAGGAAACAAGCTTCCGGGGACCGGTTTCTGGCATTTCAGCCGTCTTCGGCCCGGCTTGCTTGAATCCTGATGGTGCAATGAGCAAGGGACTCACATCTGAGTATACCCTTCCACGCTTAGGGTGGACAAAATTATTTACAACAAGGGGTGGTGATGGACAGAGTCTCTGAATTAAGCAGAATACTCTCACCCAGTCAAGAGATCAGGGCTAGATCCAACACCGTTTTTTAGCTCATTGCACCATCCCAGTTTCAGAACCTGGCTGTATGCAAATTAGTCTGTCCCTGGCCCAGTGCATCATGGGAACAGGGCAGACCAGACTACAAAAGCCAATTCTTACACTGGGAAGGAAACAAGCTTCCGGGGACCGGTTTCTGGCATTTCAGCCGTCTTCGGCCCGGCTTGCTTGAATCCTGATGGTGCAATGAGCAAGGGACTCACATCTGAGTATACCCTTCCACGCTTAGGGTGGACAAAATTATTTACAACAAGGGGTGGTGATGGACAGAGTCTCTGAATTAAGCAGAATACTCTCACCCAGTCAAGAGATCAGGGCTAGATCCAACACCGTTTTTTAGCTCATTGCACCATCCCAGTTTCAGAACCTGGCTGTATGCAAATTAGTCTGTCCCTGGCCCAGTGCATCATGGGAACAGGGCAGACCAGACTACAAAAGCCAATTCTTACACTGGGAAGGAAACAAGCTTCCGGGGACCGGTTTCTGGCATTTCAGCCGTCTTCGGCCCGGCTTGCTTGAATCCTGATGGTGCAATGAGCAAGGGACTCACATCTGAGTATACCCTTCCACGCTTAGGGTGGACAAAATTATTTACAACAAGGGGTGGTGATGGACAGAGTCTCTGAATTAAGCAGAATACTCTCACCCAGTCAAGAGATCAGGGCTAGATCCAACACCGTTTTTTAGCTCATTGCACCATCCCAGTTTCAGAACCTGGCTGTATGCAAATTAGTCTGTCCCTGGCCCAGTGCATCATGGGAACAGGGCAGACCAGACTACAAAAGCCAATTCTTACACTGGGAAGGAAACAAGCTTCCGGGGACCGGTTTCTGGCATTTCAGCCGTCTTCGGCCCGGCTTGCTTGAATCCTGATGGTGCAATGAGCAAGGGACTCCATCCTGCTCCATCAGGATTCAAGCAAGCCGGGCCGAAGAGGCTGAAATGCCAGAAACCGGTCCCCGGTAGCTTGTCTCCATTCTGGTGAAGAATTGGCTTGGTAGTTTGGTCTGCCCTGTTCCCATGATGCACTGGGCCAGGGACAGACTAATTTGCATATAGCCAGGTTCTGAGCTGGGATGGGGCAGTGAGATAAATAACGGTGATGGATCAAGCCCTGATCTTTGGACTGGGTAAGAGTGGTCTGCTTAATTCAGACACTCTGTTCATCACCACCCCCTTTTCTGAATCGTTTTTGGCCACTATAGGTGTGGCAGGGTATACTCAGACATGAGTCCCTTTCTCACTGCTCCATCAGGATTCAAGCAAGCCGGGCCGAAGAGGCTGAAATGCCAGAAACCGGTCCCCGGTAGCTTGTCTCCTTTCTGGTGAAGAATTGGCTTGGTAGTTTGGTCTGCCCTGTTCCCATGATGCACTGGGCCAGGGACAGACTAATTTGCATATAGCCAGGTTCTGAGCTGGGATGGGGCAGTGAGATAAATAACGGTGATGGATCAAGCCCTGATTTTTGGACTGGGTAAGAGTGGTCTGCTTAATTCAGACACTCTGTTCATCACCACCCCCTTTTCTGAATCGTTTTTGGCCACTATAGGTGTGGCAGGGTATACTCAGACATGAGTCCCTTTCTCACTGCTCCATCAGGATTCAAGCAAGCCGGGCCGAAGAGGCTGAAATGCCAGAAACCGGTCCCCGGTAGCTTGTCTCCTTTCTGGTGAAGAATTGGCTTGGTAGTTTGGTCTGCCCTGTTCCCATGATGCACTGGGCCAGGGACAGACTAGTTTGCATATAGCCAGGTTCTGAGCTGGGATGGGGCAGTGAGATAAATAACGGTGATGGATCAAGCCCTGATCTTTGGACTGGGTAAGAGTGGTCTGCTTAATTCAGACACTCTGTTCATCACCACCCCCTTTTCTGAATCGTTTTTGGCCACTATAGGTGTGGCAGGGTATACTCAGACATGAGTCCCTTTCTCACTGCTCCATCAGGATTCAAGCAAGCCGGGCCGAAGAGGCTGAAATGCCAGAAACCGGTCCCCGGTAGCTTGTCTCCTTTCTGGTGAAGAATTGGCTTGGTAGTTTGGTCTGCCCTGTTCCCATGATGCACTGGGCCAGGGACAGACTAATTTGCATATAGCCAGGTTCTGAGCTGGGATGGGGCAGTGAGATAAATAACGGTGATGGATCAAGCCCTGATCTTTGGACTGGGTAAGAGTGGTCTGCTTAATTCAGACACTCTGTTCATCACCACCCCCTTTTCTGAATCGTTTTTGGCCACTATAGGTGTGGCAGGGTATACTCAGACATGAGTCCCTTTCTCACTGCTCCATCAGGATTCAAGCAAGCCGGGCCGAAGAGGCTGAAATGCCAGAAACCGGTCCCCGGTAGCTTGTCTCCTTTCTGGTGAAGAATTGGCTTGGTAGTTTGGTCTGCCCTGTTCCCATGATGCACTGGGCCAGGGACAGACTAATTTGCATATAGCCAGGTTCTGAGCTGGGATGGGGCAGTGAGATAAATAACGGTGATGGATCAAGCCCTGATCTTTGGACTGGGTAAGAGTGGTCTGCTTAATTCAGACACTCTGTTCATCACCACCCCCTTTTCTGAATCGTTTTTGGCCACTATAGGTGTGGCAGGGTATACTCAGACATGAGTCCCTTTCTCACTGCTCCATCAGGATTCAAGCAAGCCGGGCCGAAGAGGCTGAAATGCCAGAAACCGGTCCCCGGTAGCTTGTCTCCTTTCTGGTGAAGAATTGGCTTGGTAGTTTGGTCTGCCCTGTTCCCATGATGCACTGGGCCAGGGACAGACTAATTTGCATATAGCCAGGTTCTGAGCTGGGATGGGGCAGTGAGATAAATAACGGTGATGGATCAAGCCCTGATCTTTGGACTGGGTAAGAGTGGTCTGCTTAATTCAGACACTCTGTTCATCACCACCCCCTTTTCTGAATCGTTTTTGGCCACTATAGGTGTGGCAGGGTATACTCAGACATGAGTCCCTTTCTCACTGCTCCATCAGGATTCAAGCAAGCCGGGCCGAAGAGGCTGAAATGCCAGAAACCGGTCCCCGGTAGCTTGTCTCCTTTCTGGTGAAGAATTGGCTTGGTAGTTTGGTCTGCCCTGTTCCCATGATGCACTGGGCCAGGGACAGACTAATTTGCATATAGCCAGGTTCTGAGCTGGGATGGGGCAGTGAGATAAATAACGGTGATGGATCAAGCCCTGATCTTTGGACTGGGTAAGAGTGGTCTGCTTAATTCAGACACTCTGTTCATCACCACCCCCTTTTCTGAATCGTTTTTGGCCACTATAGGTGTGGCAGGGTATACTCAGACATGAGTCCCTTTCTCACTGCTCCATCAGGATTCAAGCAAGCCGGGCCGAAGAGGCTGAAATGCCAGAAACCGGTCCCCGGTAGCTTGTCTCCTTTCTGGTGAAGAATTGGCTTGGTAGTTTGGTCTGCCCTGTTCCCATGATGCACTGGGCCAGGGACAGACTAATTTGCATATAGCCAGGTTCTGAGCTGGGATGGGGCAGTGAGATAAATAACGGTGATGGATCAAGCCCTGATCTTTGGACTGGGTAAGAGTGGTCTGCTTAATTCAGACACTCTGTTCATCACCACCCCCTTTTCTGAATCGTTTTTGGCCACTATAGGTGTGGCAGGGTATACTCAGACATGAGTCCCTTTCTCACTGCTCCATCAGGATTCAAGCAAGCCGGGCCGAAGAGGCTGAAATGCCAGAAACCGGTCCCCGGTAGCTTGTCTCCTTTCTGGTGAAGAATTGGCTTGGTAGTTTGGTCTGCCCTGTTCCCATGATGCACTGGGCCAGGGACAGACTAATTTGCATATAGCCAGGTTCTGAGCTGGGATGGGGCAGTGAGATAAATAACGGTGATGGATCAAGCCCTGATCTTTGGACTGGGTAAGAGTGGTCTGCTTAATTCAGACACTCTGTTCATCACCACCCCCTTTTCTGAATCGTTTTTGGCCACTATAGGTGTGGCAGGGTATACTCAGACATGAGTCCCTTTCTCACTGCTCCATCAGGATTCAAGCAAGCCGGGCCGAAGAGGCTGAAATGCCAGAAACCGGTCCCCGGTAGCTTGTCTCCTTTCTGGTGAAGAATTGGCTTGGTAGTTTGGTCTGCCCTGTTCCCATGATGCACTGGGCCAGGGACAGACTAATTTGCATATAGCCAGGTTCTGAGCTGGGATGGGGCAGTGAGATAAATAACGGTGATGGATCAAGCCCTGATTTTTGGACTGGGTAAGAGTGGTCTGCTTAATTCAGACACTCTGTTCATCACCACCCCCTTTTCTGAATCGTTTTTGGCCACTATAGGTGTGGCAGGGTATACTCAGACATGAGTCCCTTTCTCACTGCTCCATCAGGATTCAAGCAAGCCGGGCCGAAGAGGCTGAAATGCCAGAAACCGGTCCCCGGTAGCTTGTCTCCTTTCTGGTGAAGAATTGGCTTGGTAGTTTGGTCTGCCCTGTTCCCATGATGCACTGGGCCAGGGACAGACTAGTTTGCATATAGCCAGGTTCTGAGCTGGGATGGGGCAGTGAGATAAATAACGGTGATGGATCAAGCCCTGATCTTTGGACTGGGTAAGAGTGGT
This sequence comes from Lissotriton helveticus, assembly GCF_964261635.1. Lineage (NCBI taxonomy): Eukaryota > Metazoa > Chordata > Amphibia > Caudata > Salamandridae > Lissotriton > Lissotriton helveticus. The sequence continues at coordinate 1,685,607,782 of NC_136061.1, forward strand.
CTGCTTAATTCAGACACTCTGTTCATCACCACCCCCTTTTCTGAATCGTTTTTGGCCACTATAGGTGTGGCAGGGTATACTCAGACATGAGTCCCTTTCTCACTGCTCCATCAGGATTCAAGCAAGCCGGGCCGAAGAGGCTGAAATGCCAGAAACCGGTCCCCGGTAGCTTGTCTCCTTTCTGGTGAAGAATTGGCTTGGTAGTTTGGTCTGCCCTGTTCCCATGATGCACTGGGCCAGGGACAGACTAATTTGCATATAGCCAGGTTCTGAGCTGGGATGGGGCAGTGAGATAAATAACGGTGATGGATCAAGCCCTGATCTTTGGACTGGGTAAGAGTGGTCTGCTTAATTCAGACACTCTGTTCATCACCACCCCCTTTTCTGAATCGTTTTTGGCCACTATAGGTGTGGCAGGGTATACTCAGACATGAGTCCCTTTCTCACTGCTCCATCAGGATTCAAGCAAGCCGGGCCGAAGAGGCTGAAATGCCAGAAACCGGTCCCCGGTAGCTTGTCTCCTTTCTGGTGAAGAATTGGCTTGGTAGTTTGGTCTGCCCTGTTCCCATGATGCACTGGGCCAAGGACAGACTAATTTGCATATAGCCAGGTTCTGAGCTGGGATGGGGCAGTGAGATAAATAACGGTGATGGATCAAGCCCTGATCTTTGGACTGGGTAAGAGTGGTCTGCTTAATTCAGACACTCTGTTCATCACCACCCCCTTTTCTGAATCGTTTTTGGCCACTATAGGTGTGGCAGGGTATACTCAGACATGAGTCCCTTTCTCACTGCTCCATCAGGATTCAAGCAAGCCGGGCCGAAGAGGCTGAAATGCCAGAAACCGGTCCCCGGTAGCTTGTCTCCTTTCTGGTGAAGAATTGGCTTGGTAGTTTGGTCTGCCCTGTTCCCATGATGCACTGGGCCAGGGACAGACTAATTTGCATATAGCCAGGTTCTGAGCTGGGATGGGGCAGTGAGATAAATAACGGTGATGGATCAAGCCCTGATCTTTGGACTGGGTAAGAGTGGTCTGCTTAATTCAGACACTCTGTTCATCACCACCCCCTTTTCTGAATCGTTTTTGGCCACTATAGGTGTGGCAGGGTATACTCAGACATGAGTCCCTTTCTCACTGCTCCATCAGGATTCAAGCAAGCCGGGCCGAAGAGGCTGAAATGCCAGAAACCGGTCCCCGGTAGCTTGTCTCCTTTCTGGTGAAGAATTGGCTTGGTAGTTTGGTCTGCCCTGTTCCCATGATGCACTGGGCCAGGGACAGACTAATTTGCATATAGCCAGGTTCTGAGCTGGGATGGGGCAGTGAGATAAATAACGGTGATGGATCAAGCCCTGATCTTTGGACTGGGTAAGAGTGGTCTGCTTAATTCAGACACTCTGTTCATCACCACCCCCTTTTCTGAATCGTTTTTGGCCACTATAGGTGTGGCAGGGTATACTCAGACATGAGTCCCTTTCTCACTGCTCCATCAGGATTCAAGCAAGCCGGGCCGAAGAGGCTGAAATGCCAGAAACCGGTCCCCGGTAGCTTGTCTCCTTTCTGGTGAAGAATTGGCTTGGTAGTTTGGTCTGCCCTGTTCCCATGATGCACTGGGCCAGGGACAGACTAATTTGCATATAGCCAGGTTCTGAGCTGGGATGGGGCAGTGAGATAAATAACGGTGATGGATCAAGCCCTGATCTTTGGACTGGGTAAGAGTGGTCTGCTTAATTCAGACACTCTGTTCATCACCACCCCCTTTTCTGAATCGTTTTTGGCCACTATAGGTGTGGCAGGGTATACTCAGACATGAGTCCCTTTCTCACTGCTCCATCAGGATTCAAGCAAGCCGGGCCGAAGAGGCTGAAATGCCAGAAACCGGTCCCCGGTAGCTTGTCTCCTTTCTGGTGAAGAATTGGCTTGGTAGTTTGGTCTGCCCTGTTCCCATGATGCACTGGGCCAGGGACAGACTAATTTGCATATAGCCAGGTTCTGAGCTGGGATGGGGCAGTGAGATAAATAACGGTGATGGATCAAGCCCTGATCTTTGGACTGGGTAAGAGTGGTCTGCTTAATTCAGACACTCTGTTCATCACCACCCCCTTTTCTGAATCGTTTTTGGCCACTATAGGTGTGGCAGGGTATACTCAGACATGAGTTCCTTTCTCACTGCTCCATCAGGATTCAAGCAAGCCGGGCTGAAGAGGCTGAAATGCCAGAAACCGGTCCCCGGTAGCTTGTCTTCTTTCTGGTGAAGAATTGGCTTGGTAGTTTGGTCTGTCCTGTTCCCATGATGCACTGGGCCAGGGACAGACTAATTTGCATACAGCCAGGTTCTGAGCTGGGATGGGGCAGTGAGATAAATAACGGTGATGGATCAAGCCCTGATCTTTGGACTGGGTAAGAGTGGTCTGCTTAATTCAGACACTCTGTTCATCACCACCCCCTTTTCTGAATCGTTTTTGGCCACTATAGGTGTGGCAGGGTATACTCAGACATGAGTCCCTTTCTCACTGCTCCATCAGGATTCAAGCAAGCCGGGCCGAAGAGGCTGAAATGCCAGAAACCGGTCCCCGGTAGCTTGTCTCCTTTCTGGTGAAGAATTGGCTTGGTAGTTTGGTCTGCCCTGTTCCCATGATGCACTGGGCCAGGGACAGACTAATTTGCATATAGCCAGGTTCTGAGCTGGGATGGGGCAGTGAGATAAATAACGGTGATGGATCAAGCCCTGATCTTTGGACTGGGTAAGAGTGGTCTGCTTAATTCAGACACTCTGTTCATCACCACCCCCTTTTCTGAATCCTGATTCGCAGTCCTGCTGTCCTCTTGCCTGGGTGGGACTTACCTGCATCTGTGTAACCTAGGACCCCAGGGTGACTCCAAGGGCTAGTTGGTTCGCCTCCAGACTTGAGCCTTAGGGATATAAGGCTCCAACAACCTCAAGTGGTGTCACCTCAGTCCTGGACCCTTGGAAGTGGGTCTAAGGTGTTCTGCTATATCCTATTTTGCGCAGCACAACCCAGAGAGGAGCCAATGCATCGCGGTGTTGTGTGAATCATCTCTGTTGCAAAGACCCGCATCGCATTGCTGCTTTTCACCTCATTGGAACCATTACTGTGCAATGCATTCAGAGCGCAGGTCCTCGCATGCCTCATTGAGGGCAGCCTCGAAGACACACTCCACATTTCACCCTTGCAGCTCTTCTGAAGTGACAAATCGCCTCAAGTGTGCAACTCATCCTCAACACTGGACATATGCATTGGAAACCCTTGTCAATGGGATCCTCAAAGATGATGAAGACCATCGCACTGCAGCCTCACCGTATTTCAAAACTAAATCATTGCTTCAGCTGCGCAAGGCATCTTTGACACAAACCCTTGCAACACTGTGCAAACTAAGATTTAAGGTACTTTGTTTAGCAGGCCCAACTGGGTCTCCGAAGCTGGTCTGCATTCCATCAGGGCCGACCTGAACTTGTCACTTTGTCTAAGTCTCGCATGCCAGATATCCAAAATTGGTGCTTTGTGCTTTTTTGCACTATTCGTACTGAAATCTTTAAAAATTAATATCTCCGGTTCTACTAATTGGATTTTTGACGTTCTGGTCTTGTTTTATTTAATAAAAATGACTCTATTTTACGAATCCGATGTGAGAGCCTTTTGTAGCATGTTTCACTGTGTTACTCTTTGATGTGTTGCACAAATACTTCACACATTGACTTTGATTTAAGGTTGACTCCTCTATTCCAAACGACTAGAGGGTTGAGCACAGGCTAATTTAGGGTTTGCTTGTGACTTCACCACTACAAGAATTGTGGTTCCTGCTTGAGTTGGGCTTCTATCCCCATCAACCAGTAACCCAATTTCTTACATCAAACATCTGCCCAAGCCAGGCTCATCGTGCTATAACAATGCTTGTTATAGCTTTTGAAGTCCAACTTCTATGAACAGTGATATCTTTTAGGGTATCTGAGAAGCCCACTCAAACTTTCAAACATAGGTTGATTAAGGACTCCTCACATTCCAAAGACGGTCTAATTGCTTCAATTTCCAGTCAGATGAGTGCCTTGGTAGTAGGCCATGGTATGCCAAAAGAAAAACAATAAAAAACAGACCTGAATAATGACCTGAATAACTTCAGACCCATTTCCAACCTCTCCCTCCTTGATACAATCCTTGCAAAATGTGTTCTTTCACAACTAACGCTGCACATTGACAACCTCAACCTTCAAGATCCCCACCAAACGGGATTTCGCAAAGGCTACAGCACCAAGACCGCAATCCTAACATCGTGGACGACATGCACAAATCTCTAGATACCAACAAATGCTGCCTTCTCATCCTCCTGGACTTATCGGCAGCCTTTGACATGGTGGATCACAATCTACTCATGAAGGCTCTGCAAGACAGAGCAGGTGCTGATCAGGTGGTCTTACAATGGTTCTCCTCCTTCTTACAAAACTGCTCCCAAAAAAACAAACTCAAATCCTTCACATCCAACTCACACCTCGTCAACAGAGGTGTCTCACAGGATCAGTGCTCTCCCCTCAACTGTTTAACATTTATATGGAACCCCTCACCTCCATACTTAAAAAAGCCAACATCGCCTTCCATCCCTATGCAGACGACACCCAGATCTATCTGGAAACCTCCTCCTTTGAAGATATTCAGAGACTAAACAACACTCTCAAAGAAGTCCAACACTGGCTAGCCATAAACCACCTCAAACTCAACCAAGACAAATCCAAAATACTCCTCATCTCCTACAAAGAAGAAAATCCCCAAACCATGGAATGGATCAAAGCATTTGATGCTCTCAACAGTAATCTCACCTCGGCCAACTCCATACAATCTTTCGGAATCACCCTAGACCCTAAACTGGACATGGACAGACATATCAAGAACTCCACGAAAAGTGCCTTCCTCAATCTGAAACTTCTCAACAAAATAAAACCCTTGATCCCACCCAAAGACCTCAAACAAGCCACCCAATCCCTGGTGATATCTAGACTTGATTAAGGAAATGTTATCCTCACTGGTACAGCAAAATCCCACCTGGCTCCCCTCAAAACTACTCTTAACTCAGCAGCCAGAATGGTCACCGGAGTCAGGAAATTTGAGCATATTGCACCTGAACTCAAAGAACTAAAATGGCTCCCAGTTGAGAAGCGTGCCAGCTTCAGAACTGCCTGTCTCACACACAAAGCCCAGCACACAGGGAAACCGGAATACCTGGCTTCCAAACTCAATAAGGCCGGCCAGAGAAGGAACCTCAGGAGCTCCAACTCCCTACTGCTCATCCCTATGAAAACACGCAAACAAAAAACAGCTGCACGATTCTTCGCTTGAAACGCACCCAAAATCTGGAATTCCATCCCAGCACACATTAGAACTGTCCCGTCCTTTGTAAAATTAAAAAAACTCCTAAAAGACCTCTTACTCAATCGCGCCTTCTCGAACAGTTTACCCTCACTGTTGGACACTTGCCGACTTTATGCAGCACCTTGCCACTTTCTCACCATCATATACCTCCCCCAAGTGCCCCTACGCCCCCCCTTGGTACCCCTCCTCCCTGTAAATGGTTTCCGTTCATGACAGGGTGCCAGGCTCCCAGGACTGCCTTACCTCAGTTGTAGCATCATACGCTGGGTCGATGTGAACCAACTTGTATATCTATGCCTGATTTTTGTTTTCCTGCACTATAATCTGTTGTAAAGCACTCCGATACCCATGGGTCTGGCCAGCGCTATATAAAACTCCTTCAATTAAAAAAATAATAATAAACCTGAAGGCTGAACATTTTAACAAGAGATAGTCATTTTGTGCTTTCCTTGGAAAGGCCGGTAGTCCATAGATTAGTACAGGTAGAAATTAGTTCCAGAGTACCAAAACCACAGGCACCACTTTAGGTCGTAGGACCTTACGACTTTCCTTCTTGTGTGTAAACAGTGACTGCAGCTTTACTTTTTAGATGTATATGTAGAGATACAAAGCTGCCAGGTCCAATGAACCAAATTCCTAAGTAATTATAGCTGACGGTGCTCTCTATGTAGTCCTTATTAAATCCTCAAGAACCAGTTGTCCTTGTCTCCTATTGAAAACAACAACACTTCGTTTTTCATGGATTTGATAACCCAGACTTTGACAAGTCTGTATGTATCAAGGACCTTCGGAAAATGCTGTAGCCCAACCTTGGCATGATCCCTTATAAATGCATTGGCAGCATATTGCAAAACATCTATGTGCTGAGATCCAACTTTCGGGAGATGGACGTATGATTTGCTCAACTCCTGCCACAGATCAGCTTTAGCGAAGTCAAATAATTAGGATTTCATAATGCACACCATAGCCTCTACTTGCAGAACTTTTTCCAGATAGTGTGGAGCGCTGACTCAAATTCACCTTCACTCAAATGTCTGAGTGCAAATTCTGAATAGCTTGTACAAGGGATACAGGCAACACCACTTTAGCAAGTTTCGACCACAAGAGAGCATGTTCCAAGGTGCTCAATGCTACCTAGTAATGGACATGACAAAACATGCTAAATGTTATCTGAAGTCTCACCCTTGATAAAAACTGCTCTGGAAATGGCGTATCAGTTTGGTGCTCTTAGCCCATCCTCAATATGTCAACAGAGCGCGGTTCATCAGTAGTTTCACATATGGGTCTCATTTCTTTTTTTAAAAAAGAGTTTCGAGTGCAGATCCCTTCCAAGACTCCGGGATTCTTGCTGCCTGCCCTAAAGGCTGGATGAAATACCAAGTGTGAGTCAAATAGCAAAGTGTTTTGGCCATTTCTTAAAGACTTTTAGCTGGTGGTAGCTCATTGGGTATCGGAACTCTAATGGTCCATCATCCTTTAAGAACTTTAATCATGTTTACTAAAGTTAAAGCTTCCATTTGGTTCATTAACTTTCATAGGTTACAGATTTACACCTCACCTCACTCACGATCGCCAAGAACGTGAACTGTATTATATGCCTCACCCACACTTCTAGAGAGACTCACTCCCCTGCAGGCAATGGTGCAGACTTCCCAAGTTACGAATAAAATGCCCACATTTTTTAGATTCTGTATAGTGGTTAATAGTCATGTAACACAACAGGACCCATTGTTGTTCCTAGTAAGCACATTTAGTAGTCCATCTAGCCCATTTATATGATGATTTAAATATTTTTAAATCTACTACAAGCTGCACATCAAAGGGGTTATTGTTAAGGTCACCCTATTAAATCAACATAGTTTTTATGATCAAATATTTAGAAATACAAAAAGGGGGACCACACTTAAAGTAGATGCCGGTAATGGAGAACATAAAGCTATTAACCACAGGGAATGTTACCAAATTCCAAAGTTTACTCACTTGACTCAATTGTAATTTTTATCCTCCAAAGAATGTGTGTGCTACTGAAGAGGACACTACTGAGAAACACTATACATCGTTTATTATATCGGTGATAATATATAGGAATATGAAAATCAGGTGACACAAAATGAAGGGAGTTGGTGTATTATGTTGGCTTATAATGTTAATGGTACAACTAAGCAGGTTTCTAAAAGTTTAACTGAGCAACAGTACCACGGCATACATTAAATTGATGCATGTGATTATGTTTTATAAAATAACGAGATTCAATTGAGCTCACCAAAGGTTATTGCCCATTTCTGAGTTATTTTCTACTGCCTACGAATGCGATGTTACTCATACTTTGATTTATAAAATAAACTCTTCGATTTTGCTGTTTACCTCATTGTATTGAAATTATATCTTAGACTGTCTCAAGGGATAAAAATGATGATTAGGTTGGACATAACTGTGAGTTTTGACATTATTTAGAAGAAAAAAGCAGCCTAAGCGGACACGAGTTTGAAGTTCTGCTTGGAGGAGAGGGGGTGGAGAAAGCGGCCCCTCAAATCCACCTAGGTGTGTCACATCCAAGTAGTAGCCTGTAACCCAAGTTTTCTTTCACCATCAAAAAAATTTAAAATACGGATGTCTCTTTAACCAATAGATGTTTGCACTATTTGAAGCTGCAAGACAAAACTTGGATACAGGTAAAATATGTTTTTTTTCCGGATCTCTGCTTTTTGCAAACTCCATCAGATGTTAGTGTTTCAATGGAACGTGTTTTGCTCATGTTCCTCTGGCAGGTTTGACTGATTGTGTGCTTAAATTATTGAAGCTTGGTGGGCACAGCACCTGAAGATTAATTGCCCCGAGTTAGGAGAACTTTCATTTTTCTATTCTCTTTAGACATCGGAACCATGCAGCACCTATTGAGGTTATTATGCGATTGTAATCCAAGCGTTTTTTTGTCACAATCAAACGAATCTGCAATTCATCTCTCGAACCATGGGGGCTGTGCGCCATTTGAAGAATGTAGAGTAAGGTGATGGTTGATCGAGGCAGAATGTGGCTCTTATTTAGGCCCTTTGATTTTAAACTCCTTTATATATTTCAGTGCCCTCTCGTTCTTCTTCTGGCAGCGTTGGCGGCATACTGTTTTAATTATTGAAGCGCTCTTAACAGAGCACCGGGAGATTAATGGCCATGAGTTAAGAGAGCGCTTTCCTTTTTCTGTTCCCACTCGGCCCGAGGCCAGTTCTAAAGGATTTACACACGATGATCGTGGCAGCTGAATGTCAGGTCTCACACTGCTCACATCTGGCCATTTGGCTTGAGAGATCTGCTGTATTCCCTCATTGTTCTGCTGCTGTGCAAGGGCTTGTCAAAAGTGAGCGGATTATGCTTGTATTATACAAGCTGCTGCTGCCTTTGCACTGAATGCAAGACTCATAATGGCAATACAGTTGGTATCACATGAGGTTGCATACCACTTTACCAGAACCACCATGAGACTACTATGAATATAGTATTAATTCAAAAATGATGACTCATTACCCACGCAATCATCATACGAAATGCAAGCATAATTTGAATACACTTGTAATATTACGTCACACTTGAATAACATAATGTGCAGGCTCCATTTTAGCATTTCTTAAAAAGTAGTTTCTTTGTCAAAATCAAATTTTTTTTTTTTTAAACATTTCTTCTTTTGTTTTGAATTAACCAACATGTTTCGTCCCCAAACAGAGAATGCATCAGGGCTACAAAACATAGATGGTACATACATATTTTAAAAACACCACACAAAGTCAATTACCACAAAACACCAACAACTTCCATTTAATACATATAATGTCAGGTTACAAAGAAAAGCATTCATGTACTGTGTGATATAAAAAACAGTTTAATCCATACTATTTTGGGACATATTCACTGTGCACAATGCATATTTTTCAAGCTCTATTTAATCTAATTTAAAAAAGTTTGATTCTCTGGAGGCTACTAAATCATTGAGCTATGTACCTATAGTCTATATTTATTTATTTATTTTATTTATTTTATTCGATTTATATAGCGCGTTATAACCCAGGGGTCTCTAAGCGCTTGTCCAGTAAACACAGCAGAAATCCTGAAAGGGCCCGTCCCTGGAGTTATAGCCCACCCCAGGCCTTCTGGAAAAGAACGGTTTTTAACTTCTTCCGGAAGGACAGCAAATTAGGTTCCTTACGCAGGTCCGCCGGTAGATTATTCCAGACTGCTGGGAGGGTATTAGAGATGGCCCGACCGCCCACTGTCGCCAGTCTGAAACGTGGTTGGAAAAGAAGGGTTGCTTCCGCAGATCTTAGCGCCCTACCCGGTTTGTATGGAATCAGGCGGGTCTTAATGTATCTTGGTGCCTTACCATAGAGCGATTTATGTGCAATACATAAACCTTTGAAGTGCACCCTCTGTCTTATTGGGAGCCAATGCAGCTCACGCATAAGTGGGGACACATGCGTGCTCCTGGGTTTCTTATGAATGAGCCTAGCGGCATCATTCATCACCACCTGAAGTTTGTCCAAGAGTTTTTGGGGCAATCCTAAATAAAGCGAATTACCGTAATCCAACCTTGCTAATATCATTGAGGACACCGCTCGTCTCAAGGTGGAATAGGACAATAGTGGAGCAATTTTCCTAAATTGCCGGAGCAGGCCAACACAGGTTCCTACCACCGTGGTGATTTGCTTCCGCATGGAAAGTTTATCATCCACATGGATGCCTAGGCTTTTTACTGCTACTGCTGGCTCCGGGGGCGGCCCAAGTTCCCTAGGCCAGAACCCGTCGTGCCATGGATTGCCAGCGATGGTAATAGGTAGAACCTCCGTCTTGTCCGGGTTAATTTTTAAGGAGTTCAGCGACATCCAATTAGCTGTGTGCTTAAGAATGGTTTGCAGATTTGCTGACGCCCCAGGGGCATTATCCATTTGGATAATGATTTGAGTGTCGTCAGCGTAGTTATAAACCTGACAATCCATTTGATTAAGAAGTGAAATCAAAGGTTGGAGGTATATATTAAATAACAGGGGCGACAAAGCCGACCCCTGTGGCACTCCGCAGGAAATTGGTGTTGCAGTGGAGAGCAGTTCTCCCAGCTGAACTCTTTGTGTCCTCCCTTGTAGGAAAGAAGCAAACCAGGCATGGGCTGTGCCCTGGATGTCGAAGTCCCTCAGCCGCGACAGAAGTTGTTTATGACACACGGTGTCAAACGCCGCGGAGAGGTCTAACAACACCAGGGCACCAGGTATCTTCTTGTCTGCCCTATTCCTGAGCTCATCCACAATCGACAGCATGACCAGTTCCGTGCTGTGATTCGCACGGAACCCCGATTGATTTGGTTCCAACAGATCGTTCCTTTCTAGATGGTCAGAAAGCTCGGACAGAACATGCTGTTCCAGCACTTTGGCGAGGAAAGGGATCTGGGAAATAGGCCTAAAGTTTTTTAGGCATTTCACATCAGCCCCCGTTTTTTTTAGCAAGGGAATCAACCTTGCCTCCTTGAAGGCTCTAGGAACCTTGCCTAGTGCTAAGGATGAGTTCAAGAGAGTCAAAACCTCCTCTTCTATTCCTGGCATAGCCAGTTTGAATACTTCAGGGGGACAGGGATCGGCCTGGGAGCCGGACTTAACTCGCCCCATAAGCAGGGACAGTTCTTCTTTCGTGATTGGAGGAAGCATGCCCAGAGGTTTGTCCACCAGCTTTTTAGTCGACGTAGACTGTGGGGGGCAGGCATGTATGGGAGTACAGGCAATTTCCGACATAAGGTCTTTAATTTTACTAGTGAAGAAGTTCTGAAACCTCTGACAGTCCTCTAAAGTGAACTCCGGCCTTTGTTCTTTTACTTTCCTGAGTTCATTTAGGACTTGAAAGATTTCTTTCTGAGGGTCTTTAGCTGTAATGATCCTTTCCTCGTAGAAATCCGCCTTCCTAGCTATTATTGCCCGTTTATAATTCGCTAATTCTAGCATGTAAAGACTTCTCGCCTTAGTGTCATAGGCTCTGCGCCAAGCTCTCTCCGTCTTGCGTAGAGCTCTCTTCTTCTCCCTTAGAGAGTCATTGTACCAGGGAGACCCTGGGCCTCTGTTTACTAGGTTGACCCTGCGTGCTGGCGCCACATAGTCGGCCGCCCTTCGAAGTCTAACATCTAGATTGCTACAAAGAACATCAGGGTTCTCATCTTGACGGTTCTGAGATGGATTAGCTAAGAGATGTGCCACCATTTTGTCTCCATTGATGTTCTTCCATTTCCTCACCAACCTCTGTCCTTCTACAGCTTTAGTTTTTTGTGGGTTCATCAGGAGATCTCCCTTCAACAGGTAATGATCCGACCAAACACACGGTCGCGTGATAATCGCTCCCTGTACCGGTAGTGACGTCCACACCAAATCGAGCGTGTGACCTTTCACATGTGTCGGCCCCTTTACTTGTTGGGTTAGACCTAACGATGATAATGCCTCATCAATGTGGCTAACCTGCCCTTCTCTCGGGGTAGTTTCTCAATGATAATTAAAGTCTCCCGAGATGACCAAATTATCATATCTCGAGCGCAGGTCCTGCACTAATTTCAAAAATAGGTCAGGGAATTCCGGCATAGCCCAAGGAGGACGGTACACTACCAGGACAGTCAAACAATCTGTCCCCAGTCTAAGTTTAACACCTAAAACCTCCGCCCCGTCCAAATTTTCTGCTAAAATTGTTTCTCCCCGCATACGATCAGCAAAGAAAAGTGCCACCCCTCCACCTCTTTTCTCTCCCGCTCTATTATAGTGTAGGACCGAGAAATTTGCCGGTATGGCAGCCACAAGATCCGGTAGCGAGGAATCCTCCAGCCATGTCTCCGTGATTCCCAGCACATCAAACTCTCCATCCTCCAACAATGTAAACACCTCTCCATTATGTTATTGGAGGGAACGGGTGTTTAACAACCCGTAATGTACAACCCCCGCTTTATGGGCAGAAGGCCACCCAGAACCTTTCTTTGGAGCCTTCCAAAGTCCTACCTGTTGAAGCAAGGCCACGCTCCCCTCCTCAAGGGGTGTGCAAGTCAAATTGATTGCCATAAGCTCACCTCTGTCATAAGTAATGGGCGAACCAGGGGGTCTGGCCCCGGGTCCCGTCTGGTCATAGATGGGCTCACCTCTGGCGAACCTCCGGCGCGCCCGCTGCGCGCCTACGCTGCGCGCTAGCATATGGCAGGTTTAAATGGCCTCCTGTAAGCCTATCGCGTCAGCCAGCAGCTAGCCTGCTAACCAAGATGTCTGCCGCAGCCGGCACTACCTCACCCAAGATGTCCCCCTCGCAGGTAGAAGCAGCTAAAGGGCCGCTGTAACAGCGGTGAGATCTCCTTATTAAAGTGCAGGCAATGTCCTAAGAATCCCCGTTACCCTCGCAGAGAGCGCGGTGGAATTGTGACGAGATAAAACGGCAGAAGCCACAAAAATTAAACAAAGGGTAAATTATAAAATATAAAGCGCGACCAAAATGCGCTAAGCACACGTTAAGCCGCTTTTAAAATGAGCGAGTATCCTTCAGGACTGCAGCGCTTACATCACATTGTACAGAGAAAACAGCTCATACACACAGAAGTAGTGTTAGAAAAGGCTACAAGTGTACCTTGCAAATTGGGTTTCGTCCTTGTACATAGGAGATCACATAGGGCTTTCTTGTTTTATAGAATAATATCCAAGAATTGAAGGGGAATCGTTAGGTACTTATAACTCTGCAAGTCCTATGATAGATGGACAGCCGATCGTATTAAAGTTAAGCCCCATGACAAGGAAAATGCCCTCGTTTTCATTAAGCCATTAATACAAATACAAGCTTAATGTACCTTATCTTCATATGTAGTGATGTCGAAATGTTTTGCAAAAATCAAAGCGCTCTGTGTCCTGCCTTCACATCATGTACTTATGAATAATAACACAGCCTTTGCAGGTTGGGACCTCTGACGGTCCCAGAACCTGTTGGAAAGATATAGTAACAAAACAAACCTTATCAGATGAGAATAGGTATTCGTCTATGGTTCATCCATTTCAGAACTTCTGCCTCAAGCATTTTATATGTGCAATAATTGCCTGCACTGGATTCACAACAGATCATATTAGACAATTATCCCAATGGTCCCATTCCAAATCCTAGTTCTGTTGTGAGATTTATCTCCTATGAAAAAGTGTTAACACCTTAACCACGGTGGTTTTTCCGCAGCGGTGCGGGCGTTCTAAAGGGTGGGAGGGGCTCCGTGGGCCATTGGCCGACGGCAGCACTAGGGAGGTAGTGCTCCCGTCGGCCAATGGCCGACAGGAGCATGAAGGAGGCAACCAATGCCTTAATTTCCTATTGTACTGAAATTACAGAACCCTAATATGTGACTCATGAATTCTCCTGGGTACCAGAAAGATCACAGTAAAAGCAAAATAATTTACTTGCCAAATGAATTATACGAATATGCACACTACTCGATTATGTGGGTGTTGTTTCGTAAAATGACTTAAAATAGGCCCATGATGACACAAAAAGGCACCTACATTAGTATAAGCTGTGGTTTAGTTAGTACTACCCATATGTAATGGCTCTCATGTCATCTTGGGGTAGGCCCATGGTGATACAAAAGCACACACTGTGATGTAATTTGCTGTCTAAATTTTCATGTGCATATAGAAAATAAGCCCACAGAAATAATGAACCTCATACATATGAATTATTCTGCCTTCTGGCCTTAGGCAATGATATGACATATTTATGTTACTAAGGTGCGTTCTAAAATAGCATCCTGGTGTTACTTAAAAAATGTGGTGACCAGTATAAGATAGGGGTCTATACTGGTTATAAACATGGGCAGGAAACGTCAGCATGGACAAGCAAAGTGCCGCCTATTTGCACCGTTATCAAGAATGTAATACCTGTTACTTGTCTAGAATAATATAAAACAACACAAGAAATATCTTGAGAGTAAAAGAAAAAGACAGTGCATTTAATACAGATTAACAGTACCCATGACAATTGAAATCTAACACAAAATCTAAAAGAAAGTTTTATGTAGCATCACAACCTAGCTAGTCTTACTCATTTCAAAAATTGTAAGGCACCGGTGCTGAGATCCCGATGCTAAAAGCAATGCGTAGAGTGCTGAAAATAGCCATAGATATCCCAAGTCTCTTAGCCCTTACCTGTGAGCATCGTAGCTTGTTCTTGCAAAATCATGATTTAAAAACCCAGCGCTTAAGAACTCTGGAAATTTAAAGGCCCTGGTGAGTCACAACACCTGTGGTTACCATGGAGACAGATATATCTGAGTATAGGAATATAGCGGCCATCATAAAGTGTAGGGCTGTAAGTAACAGAAAGTCTAAGAAGAGAAGTGCATCAGAAACACCATGTCCGCATATTATCGCCAATGATGGAACTTAAAATCCAAAGCAAGAGCATGAGTACCATTATGAGATTATGCAAAAGGATGTCAGAACAATACAAACTGAAGACTGGGGCTGTAGTACGAATTTTGTTGGTCATCTTAACAAAGTTTCAAGATAACAAAGCAGCAATATAACGATCATCTTAACAGAATTCCTGCTTCAAAGGAACAAATATTTCCGAATCTAAATACGTGGAATATAGTTGAAGGTTAGAGGGACGACCGAGCAAGACAGTTTGTGCAACATACATAAACAGCCCATGCACTATCCCAATGTTTTTAGCCGCAAAAGCAAAATGTGAAGACATGAATACACTGTATAGTTATGGTAGAAGGTGTCAAAACAATACGCAATAAACGTAAGAGCCTCACAAAGGAGTCTGATTGTCGTTTTGGCAGAGGTTAACAGTATGAGGCTTATTACGATGGTGGTCAGAAAGCCTCCGACCGCCATCATCAGTTTCAATTCTGACTGACTCATTATAAGTCAGTCAGACGGAATTGAAACCAGACAGTAATTCCAGGTGGCTCTCCACGGGCTTTAGGAGGCCGACCTGCAATTGCATAGGGGGGTCTTTCCACCCTTGGGATTACGATGCAAGGTTTCCGATCTGGAAACCCTGCTCGAAAGCATGTCTGGGGGATCTTAGTAGGGCCCCCTTGTCTGCGTGGCCTCTGGTTGGGGGGCATGGTTAATTCCTGCAACCCGTGGCGGGCACTATGAGGTGCCTGCCATGGGGTGCAGGGATTAACACAACCTCCCATTTCCCTATGGAAGCATGTACTATGACCAGTTTACAGCCGTAACACTTGCTCCCACAGGGAAATATCAGAGGGCGACCGAACAGTGTTTGGTTGCATCCTATTCAGGCACCATTTACGAGATGGTGTGGGGCGGATGCAAGTCTGCCCGACATCGTAATTGGCTCCTAACAGTACAGTAACTGTAGCAAATTCTGCAGGAAGCTATGAAGCCCAAGTAGCTTGTACCTCCTGCTTATTGTATGAAACCAGGAGGTCAGAAGTAAAGCAAATGCGTTATATTGAATCCTGCTGTTTCAAATAATTGGCATATCTAGAGGACCATGCAGACAGTGGTAATCGTGAATAACAGATCACAAAAACCCGAAATAAGACAAAAGCCATGTTGTAAACTATGGCGCCCATTTTAACTGAGATTAGAATATGAAGTACAAGCAAATGGACATGCTGTAAAATGTGGCGTCCATCTTAACGAATTGCAATCAAGGGTATAAATATCTCAGTGGATTACATGTCAAATGATGCCTCATTAATAAAAGGCACGAGAGTTCCACAATAGCCAATTTGATCATGGTCATCTAGAAACAAACTGGCAGATGCATCAAAGTTATGTTTTGCGAGTCCTTAATAGCGAATTCCTAAAGATTCCTTATTAGCGATTCGGTAATAGCTAATGTTCCGCTATTTCAAGGGTGCCAGGGTGTCCAAAGGACACCCTGGCAAAGGACACCCTGTTGCACCCCTGAAATGGACCTGTGCACAAATGTTACACACACACATGCCCTAAGGGCATGTGTGTGCGCAACATGTAATTTTTCAAAGTTTTAGCAAATTACCACGAAGTTCAACTTCATGGTAATTTGCTCCCCCTATTAGCAAATTCGCTATTATTTTGGGTTTCATGCATTGCATTTAAGGAATCTCATTTTGGGATTGCTTAAATGCAAGAGCAATTTAAGGAATAGCTATTTAGAGATTCCTTAAATTGCGATTTCTGCATTTGGGATGATGCATCCCAAAATACCGGGAGCAAACGGCCAGATTCTGAGAATCTGCCCGTTTGCTCCTGGTATTTTCTTTGATGCATCTGCCCAACAGAGTTTTAGCGCGCCATCTTGAGGCTAGATATTGTTGAAAAACAATATAAAGACAGGGATGTACCCAAAACACTAGTAACATACTGATATTGTCCTTTTGCTGGAGCCTGCGTTCTCAAGTTAAATAAACTATGTGTACCATAGGCTATGGATTGGGATTTGAGAGCCAAAATCTATAAATAAAAATAAGAAATTGTGTGCCATTTAACGCATAGCACAGAAAATAGTGAGACTCATTATTGGTATTTAATTCCATAGTTACTGTCCTTAAACAGCCTAGCCCTCTGGCTTTAACTTGCCTTGAAGTCAACTCTCTATTCCCACCCCTTTCATTATACACAATTAGTTCAACAGCATGAAACCAATTTTGTGTGTTCGTTGGGTGGTCCTGGAGAATAAAGCAAAACCAAAGGGGATTATGGACGGAGTGTTGAACATTGCAAACACTCACCCCCAGTCAACTGATCTTGGTTTAATCCATCATCATTCTTTAGCTCACACCGCCACCCCAGTTCAGACATAGCCATACGCAAATCAGTCTGACCCTGTGCCTCATGGGCACAGTCGAGCCCGAACTGCCAAGCCATGTCTTCCCCGGACCGGAAAAAGGCATCCTGGGACCGGTTTCCGGCTAATCAGCCGTCATCAGCCAGGCTAGCTTGAATCCAGTGGCAAAGTGAGCAAGGGACCCACGTCTGGGCATATCCTGCCAACTTAGTGCGAACAAAGCAAAGCCAAAGGGGATGATGGGCGGAGTGTTGAACATTGCAAGCACTCACCCCCAGTCAACTGCTCTGGGTTTAATCCATCATCATGCTTTAGCTCACTCTGCCACCCCAGTTCAGATATGACCATATGCAAATCAGTCTGTCACTGTGCCTCATGGGAACAGTCCAGCCCGAACTGCCAAGCCATGTCTTCCCTGGACTGGAAACAGGCATCCTGGGACCGGTTTCTGGCTAATCAGCCGTCATCAGCCAGGCTAGCTTGAATCCAGTGGCAAAGTGAGCAAGGGACCCACGTCTGGGCATACCCTGCCAACTTAGTGTGAACAAAGCAAAACCAAAGGGGATGATGGATGGAGTGTTGAACATTGCAAGCACTCACCCCAGTCAACTGATCTGGGTTTAATCCATCATGAATGAAATGAAATGAATTTGTAATTGTAAAGCGCACTGATACCCCAACCGGTGCGAGTGTGAGTGAAAGTGAGTAACCATTATAGGCAGAAAAAGAGATGAATCAGCGAAACAGCTAAACAGTGGGTAAAAGTGAAGATGAAAGTCAGAGAGATTTTTGCACCAGTGATCCTTTCAGAGGTGGCCAACCACACTAGAGCATGGCTTTCTGTCAAGAGCAGAGGCAGTTGGCTGCAGGGCCAAGGCCCCTAATTAGGCCTTGCACCCAACAATCCATGGGTGCCCACCCCCCATCTGTGCATAGCCTTCAACTTTACACCATAGAGATGGGGATTGGCCACAAGCCTGGTATCTCCTGTAAGGTCCTGCACAAAATCAGCTGCGGGTGACCAACTCCATTGTTGGCTGCTTTCAGACATGTGCAGTGAAGATTGGATGCACCCATCCAGCCATTGGGGGTTAACACCTGCTGCAATGGCCTCCAGGAGTGTGCAGCAGGGATTGGCTGCGGAGCCTGCTCCCAACCCTCTGCAGTTAGACAACCCATACTTTTCACAACCTTTGGTCAAGCACAGCAGAGATTGCCTGCATGGCCTTGTCTTTGCTTTTGCCTGACTGTCACCAGTCATGTTGAACTCTTGCCTGATTACCTTTGTTTCAGTTCCATTTCCAAATGTTGTGCACGGTGGATGAAATTAGTTATAGCATAAGTGGTGGGTTCTGCATACCCTAACTGGTGAATTGTAGTAATTTTTTACATTTGAAAAAGTACAATCATTCTGTTTTTAATTGTTATTTTTAGTGAATGTCTGTGTTTTCATAATGCTCTTTATTCACACTCTAGAGTAGAGGCCATGCACGCAACGCTTTGCTGGTAGTTGACTTCAACTGTGCCTTGCATTTGGCCATGTTTAACTATTGCTTGGTTACCTTTATACCAGTTTCATTTGCAAATGAATTTTTGTGTGCAAGACTGTTGAAATGAGTTATGGAATGCGTTGTGTGTATTACATTAATTTAACGTGTTTTGCACATTTGAGCCAGAACCCTGATTCTATTCTTAATTGTGCTTTTCAATAAATGTCTATTTTATTATATTAAACCTTATTCACACCACAATCGACAGACTCTGCTTCCACACCCGTGCCATAAACTGACCTCAGCTGTGCATGGCCTTTGGCCATGAAAAATGGGGTCTGACTGAATGGCTGCATGCTCATATCTCAGAAACCACACAGTCCAAATCATGTGCAGAAATAGCCGTCATGAGAAAAAGTTCCCTGAGCCAATCAAAGGTTCCCACTCTATTTATTGCTTTGCAGTGGAACTAATTTGGGACCAACCACCCAGATGTACCTAAAATGTTAACCCCTTAATACCCCAGTATCTCTTTGAATGGTAATTTCTCAAAACCACTGAACAGATTGATACTAAAGGCCTGATTACGATGACAGTTGGACAGACCCGCTGACAGATGTCTTCATGGGCCCGTTCTGTCCTCCGAGACCAGCAAGTTTCCCCCTTGCAGTATTACGATGCACCCGCTGCTATCGCAGAGGTCACTTTTAAAGTGGCCCACATATCCCCAAATATGTTGTTGCAAATTTGTACAAAATCTCTGATAACATGTGAATCTTACACACAAGCATGATATATGTGGGGATATGCCTTGTGCACCATGTACCCCTTTGCTGGAGTGTGGTGGATTGTACATAGTTCAGTCGATGGGGATACATACCGCATGAGGACTTACCTGAATTTTGGTGCCCACAGGATTGTAGTCATACAGGACCAGACATGGAAATGGGGGTTGCCCAAGTCTCAAAGGGGGTAGCATGGCATCAAGCGGGCAGGCCAAACTCCGAGGACATGTGAAGCATTCACGCAGCACACACAGACGACCCACCAATCACACTACAAAAGAGTCACAACACCACCTTTGGTTGGAAAAAGATTAAATTTAGTTATGTCTCCAACCTGCAAGGTAAAAAGAAATAGAATAGTGGTAGTCACAACAAGGCGCCAACTGGCACCAGAGCCAAGTACTTCATAGGGGGATTATTTACATGGGACAAAAAGGGGTTGAGTCCAAAGTCCATGCTGAAATAAAGAAAAATTGTGATTAAATAACAGTAGACCTGGGGCCAATCTGGCAGGGCCAACTCAGGCTCTCATCCTTAGGGGGTTGGCTGAAAATGTAAGATACAACATTATGCATAACCACACCTTGTGCGTTATAACGCCAATCCCCACCCCTGTAAGGGAAAACAGAGCATCACAGCACATTTAATATTAGACAGGAGCACCTGTAACAATTCAGCATGGGATGCAACCAGGGACCTAGTATTACATGACAGGCCAACCTATAGACCAACATTATGCAGAACGCCCTCCATCAGCGTCTCTTGACGAAAGAACATTACCCATCTTACGTGACGACAGGCATAGGCCTAAATCATGGGGCAGGACACCTGCAATCAAAGGGCATAATACATCAGGCGGAGCTTGTGATGCTTGAACTCTTCCAGGGCCATCAATAACAATAGCAACCGGCAACACCACATTAGGCCAGGAAGATAACCGTTTCATCAGGTAAGTAGTCACCTTGCATTAAATGAAACCTTAGGTATACACACTAGGCATCAAAGGTAACCAGGGGGAACAGGACTCCTCTACTCCGCTACCTTCAACACAAACAACAGGCAGTGCATTGGCATAAACTTCTTCCCGGGGTCATCTTAAGGGAACAATAACCCATGGGGCCCAGAAACTAAGCATAGGATACCTTCAAGGCCAACATGGCCAGTCCCGGTGTCCAACAGAAGAAGATATGGGGGGGGGGGGGCGAGCGAGCACCGACTTTGTGCCCCGTTGCCTTCTCCACCACCCCACACAGTCCGTATATGGCCCCACTCACCGGCTGCTCCTCGATTCTCTGTTGCTTAGGGACCTCAGCAGGCATGGAGCTTCACCCTGGGAAGGGCAGGCACCAAGAAGGTGCCACGAGGCCCCTCCCTCCTGGCCTTCCAGGCTGGCCCGGTCTCCTCTGTCCCCCACGGGGCTCCCTCGACTCCACGGGGCCCCGCTACACCACCTCTGGACTCCGGCTCCCAGGGGTCCTCTGGGACTCTCACTAGACGCAGGGTGAAGGACAGGCACCGACAATGTGCCTTGAGGCCCCCCCTCTGTGGTCTTGCAACCAGCCGCAGGACTTGCGGCAGCCCTCAGGGCACTTCCTCCCCAGCGGGGATATTCTAGTTCCTCCTTTGCGGGCTCCGTCCGGGCCCTCTCCCAGCTTTCCCACAGGTCGGGAGGCGGGCTGACACCGGCAATGCGCCCCGGCCCCTCGCGTAGGGCACAGACCGGCGGGGTGGCCTCTCGCTCCGGTCGTCCTTCACAGGGCTCCCTCCTGACCACGGGAGCCCTGCACCAAAGCTTCACCCTGGTCCTCCCTCCCTCACGGGGACCCGGGGCTATTCTTCCGCTTCCTCCTGTCTTCCCGGCCGCCCGGACAGGCGACCAATCCCTGCGCGGCGTTGGCGGGGGCGGGCCAATGACGCGGCCGGACGCCCCCGTCACATGGGCAGGTCGAGGCTGGCTTCTCGGGCCTAGCGCGGCCCTTTCTCTACTCCGGCGGCCCTCTCCTCACATCGGGGGCTGCCGCAACGTTGCACACCCCAACAAAGGGGGGGGTCTCCTCACGGCGGCGGTGAATTCCGGCGCTGCCACGCAGCGCGTGGCAAGGACAAGGGGTAGGCTCCCTTTCTTGATAAGCAGTCCCCTCACAATCTCCTCACAGTCTCCTCAGCACCCGGGCTGCGACGGTGATCTCCAGCTGCGATAAGGGGTAGGCTCCCTTCTTAAATTAATTATTTATATAGCAGACAGCGCGCTGACACGAGGGTAGGCTCCTCCAACATGATTCTCCTTAGGAGAATGGCGCTATTCACAGCGCACTGCTCCTCCCTCTGCCCACACAGTCCTCAGGGCCAACAGCACTTCGGGGGCCACACCAATCCCTTGGGGGCACAATCCTCCCCAGGCAGCAACAGTCTTTAGACACCCAGCGCTTAGGGGGCGATACTACAGTTTACGCCAGTCAGCTGTCCACAGCCCTTCACCATAGGCACCTCACAGCCCAGCGCTTCCAAAGGGCCTCACACCACCTCAGCCAGCAACAATTCCTTTGGGGGCACAATCTTCCCCAGGGTGCTTCAGAGGGGCAGACAGTCCCACAGCAATTCCTCAGGGGCACACTCCTCACCTCCTGGGCGCTTCTTCACACAGCGCTGGCGTGGTACCCGGTCAAATAGCGTCAGTGACCTGGATAGGGGCCCTCCCTTGTCAGGGGCCCATGGGGACAGCAGAGGGGGGGTTTATAGGGGTGCAGGGCCCAGCTCACAGGCCCATGTGGCGGTAGCACCTCACAGCAGGTCCCCTCTCTTCTTTGTCCTAGCGCTGACTGACTCTCTGGTGACCCTTCTCCCTATTTATACCCTCCTCCCAGGCAGTGCCAGGACCTTCTAGAATGTTGGCACATCTAGCCTAAACTGGTTCTAGGGGAGGGGGTGAGCACCCTGGGTGCCAGGCTTTCCCTCCAAAAGCTAGGGGTAGCTGGGTAATATTATCTAGACCGCTGACCTATGTCAGTCCAGTGGCAAAACCCAGGGCCATGGCATCCATTTTAAATACAATACATTTCAATCAGGTGCAGTTTTAAAATGGGGGATTTTACAAGTGCTCACATTATTTCACGTAATTACATTTTTCAAAAGGGGTCTCACACCACTCATCGCCTATATAGGTTTAATCCCATGGGGGAGACAATCTAGATAAGGGGGTCAAAAGCGAAACATTTTGGGGGGAAAGGCCAAGTCCAACAACCAGCTAGTCAGGTGTACATAGAGAAAGGGATTCAGGGCAGAGACTGCTGGATAGAAGTGGACTTGGGTGAGTTTGAACCCCAGATCCATTGTTTCCAGACCACTGGAGGCAGTCGGTCGGACCGGACTGCCATGGTCGAGTTATCGGAATCCCACATCGTAATCCAAACTGCAATAGGTGATCCCGGTACGGCTTTATGGGTGCTCTTTTCCTCTGACCTCCTGTCAGAGTCGGTGGTCTTTCAGCGGTCGGTTGGAGTACAGGATCTATGCACCATAATCCAATGGTCGTACCAATCACTTCGACAAGACCGCTGCTGACTGACCGACAGAACCACAGAAGATAGTCTGACCAGCATCGCAATCAAGCCCTAAGACGCAAAATGCATGCTTTCTGTAAAAGTTCTTGTCATCAAAGAGCTGAGGTGGATAAACATTTTTGGAAAGTTTTATGAAGATTTGTTAAACGGCGACCATAGCAATAGAGATATGGCCTAGCTATGAAAACACTGACCAACGAACCATAATTCTGTACCATAATCTGTAAAATTGCTATGCATATATATATATATATATATATATATATATATATATATATATATATATATATATATATATATATATATATATATATATGTTTCCAAACAAGCCTCCGAGCAAAGGAACATCGTACTCTACTGGCCGGCCTCTGAACACCGGGCACGGAGCAGCCCGGTCAAATTCTATCAAAGAAAGCACCAAAAGAGGCCCAAAACCGGGTGAGAGGCATTTAATGACAGGCTCAGCAGCGCGATATTTCTCCTTGTCCCTTACGCGTTTCGGCGTCAGCCTTGGTCACAGGGGGAGTGAATCATTTACAAAGTGCATTTTCAGCGCGCTTTTAAAACTCCTGAAAACACGTGACAAGCATCACAATACAAGTCCCATGATGCACTTGCACTGATAATTACGTTTTGAATTATATCACAATAGATTATTTAATCATTTCAGGTGTCCAGTTCATTGCAGGGCAAGTTAACATATTTTAGTGGGGTAATCACTCACTGTGTCACATGAAAATGTCTTTTGCATAATGCTAATTGTTCCAAAGTTGCCTGCAAAAGAAGCCTCCGCTCCGGCACGATCAGAGTGAGAGAGTCCCCCTCTCTCTGAATCCCTTCCTTCAAACGGCTGTGTTTTAGCAGAATATCATTCCTTCATATATATATATAAAGCCGTTAAGAGTGCACCGCCCTTGAACTGTGAGGGGCCATGGAGACACAGAAATGTGCTAAGTCTCCCAGTGGTGAAATCGGACGGCACAACTGAGGAAGATCTTTAACCTCGGAGGCTCACTGGAGGGTGATACCAATATCCACACTACAATGTTAAAGTGCAGGACACACTGTTGGAAATATTTCGAAATAAGCACAGGAAAGCCTACTAAGGCAACAAGTACAAACTACAGATCCCAGCATGCTGCATCTGTGATACTCACCTGTTGTTCATTGAAAGGCAAAATAAATTGCATGCTGGCTGAAGTGCTCCATTCATTTACCTGCGCCGTGACATAGAATGCCTGTTAACAAGGAGCACAACATGCTCTGAAATGCGTAAGGCTTTTTTATTTTAAATCCAAAGTGAAGTGAATCCTTCTGCCACAATGAGGTTCGAGTTTCAGTGTGCCTCTTCGAATCGGGATTCCTTTGTTTTACAAAATATATAAATATATTTATATATATATACACACACACACACACACATATAAACAACTTGCAGTTGCCAGTAGGTAGTTATAGTTAGGACCTAGTTTCCATAGTAAAAGCTTTGTTTTTTTGCCAATATCTTTGGCACCGTTTGACGAAGACTCCCGAAAGTCTTAAAACTAATGGCCTGCTCCGGTCAGCTCCTGTCTTGAAAGTTTCGGGCTGATTTGTCAAGCAAGCCCAAGAAAAAAGGGAGTCCCAAAACATGTTTTCTCCATGTTAATTTCTATAGGAACTTTTGTCGCAGCTAAGCCCGAACTGCTGAATTGAATTACACCAAATTTGGCAGAGAGGTAGCTCTTGGTCCAGAGTGCAATCTTTGCTTTAAATGGTGTAAATCTATTAAGTAGTTCCTGAGAAATGTTGGTAAAACCGAGTCACAAGAAAAAAGCGAATAAATTGATTCTAAAAAAGAAAAGGGGCCAGGTAGAAATACCCCGACGCCTCAAGAAGCATTTTTTTTTTAAAACAAGTAAGATGCACACTGGGTGCATGAATTCGGCTTAGAAAATTAAAATTAAAAACTCAGTCTCCCATGCTTCATTTTAATAAGCCCCTGGGTGGGCCAGATCCCGGGAGCAATATGCCAAATATATGGGGGCTGTATGGCCCCCACAGCCCTAGGGACCGCCACCTCTCCAGGGTTTTAATGATTATGTGTGGGGACACATGATCCCCATGCAGCCCTGGGAACCACCACCTCACCAGGGCTTATTTATTATTTCATGCGTGGGGGGCTCTCAGTACTAAAGCGGACTTCATCAACGGAGCAGCAGTGTGCCAGGAGGTGATTTTGTAGAGTGGTATAAAAAGGGTCCGGGCCCTCAGACCACTCTCAGCAATCCAGCTGTGTGGGGCTTACTAGAGATAACAGGGGGCTAGTTGTCCCCCAGGGACTCTCAGGAGGCAAGAAGACTTCACCCCCCAACCAAGAGCATGCCAGGAGGTGCGTTTGCAGAGTGGTGAAGCAAGCGGGCATGGCCTGTATTCACGTCTCAGCAATCCCACTAGCTGGGGCTTACTGTAGGTGTCAGGTAGGCTAGTTGGCCTCTAAGAACCCCCAGCAGCAAATGGGACTTTAATCCCCATTGAAGAGCGTGTTTGCAGACTGGTGGTCAAAGGTGTCATGACCTTCTATGAGTACTTACCAGTGCTGCTGTGTGGGACCTACTGGAGGTAATAGGAGGGATATTTGCCCCTCAAGGTTGCCCTTGGAGGCCAACTACACCTCCTGTTACCTCTAGTAAGTCCTACACAGTGGGATTCTCCACCACTCTGCAAATGCGCCTCCTGCAGCACTACGGGTTGGGGGATGAAGTCCACTTTACTCCTGAGGGACTTTGGGGGCCAAGAAGCCCTCCTGATACCGCCTGTAAGTTTGATGCAGCTGAATTCCTGAGCGCTGGTTGGAGGCCCAGCCCCCTTTCTCCACCACTCTGCAAACACAACTACTGGTTCAAGAAACTTATATTTCAAAAACCTTTATTAAACATTAAGGCATGTTACAGGTTTTAAATTCCAACAAAACGTGTGACATCCCTTACAGGCACGAATATAGTTGACACAGCTAGAGGCATATTGGACAATGTGCACCACAGCCCAGCACAACAAAAAGGGAGGAGATGTAGCCGATTCAGCAATGTTGTGTGTGGGTAATCAGTCAGGGGTTAAGGGCTATCCTCCAAAAGTCCGGGTGCAAGTAACAGAGGAACTACCAGTGGGTTCATCAGGGTTAGCCAAACAACAGAGGTAGGAAACAAGAGGGCCCCATATGTCTGGACGTCTGTTCGCCACAGGTATTAGGTCCCAGAAGTCATCCAAGAGTGTCTGGCAGTGGGCAGCGTCAGCTATCCAATGTTTGGCCTGCGGCGCCGGCCTGCAGCCTCAGTGAAGTGCCACGCAGAGCCTAGCGAGCACCAGTAGCATAGCGGTTAGTTTGCAATTAAAGTCTGAAATGCCTTTGACATGCCCTAGCAGACATAGGAGAGGATCAGGTGCTATGCGCTCCAGGGTGATGTTGCTAATTGGAGGGCACACTTCCAACCAGAAATCGGTAACCTTGGGGCACGACCAAGTCAGATGCACAAAACCCGCACCATGGGATGAACAGGGCCACATCTGTCACTTTCCAGCAGCCCCATCTTGTGCAACGTGACAGGGGTGCGGTAGAGTCGGTGTAGATATGTGAAATGTATGAGTCGTAGTTGATAATTGGGGGAGAGGCGCTTAGTTTGATTGCAGCAATATTGCCACTTCTTGGGAGAGAGACTGCCAAACAGTTCTGCACTCCATGCATTGCAAGCATGCTCCATATTAATGGCGGAGGCTGCCAGTGTGAGAGAGTATAGACTTGTGATGAGGTTTCGTAGGGAAGAGGAGGAGTGGATACGTTTGAGCATGGAGTTAGGCTGGAGAGTTAGTGGAAATGAAGGATTCATGCTTTTACATGTGCCCTGATCTGATAATAGAGCAATTTGTCGAGTGGTGCAGCATCATCGTGAACAGTGAGAACGTTATTGTTAGGGTAAAGATCAGCATTCGTGTGGATACGCAGGTCCACGGCCCGACGAGCCATGCCAGCAGTCTGCAGCGGAGGGAGTAAAGGGTTATTCGCAAGCTGCATTGAAGGTGCAAAAAGTTTGTTGGCACAAGTGTACCTGCGGAGTCCATCGCAGGCCCAACGGAGGCATTCCACTGTGTCGACTTTAACGCGGGGGTCCGGTATGGTAAAAACAGCGCAATCTGCAATGGCCAGGGGGAAGCCAGGTCTATCCCGACCGCCACGTGTGGCTGGAAGGGTGTTGGATGGATCCAAAAATGAAGAAATCCAGCTTGGGCGCACAGCGCATTGAGCCGGAGATTAGAGGCTCCCATTCTGCCGCAGGCTAGTGGCAGTGTTAATATGTTGTAGGCAATGCGGGGCTGGTATCCTGCCCAAATCAATGTAATGATATTATATCGTAGTCTTTTAAAAAATTGTAATGAGAGAGGATTAGGAACATTTAAAAATTAATATTAAAATTTCAGGCGCATGACCATCTTAGCAACTGCAATATGGCCGGCTAATAAGAGGGGTAGTTTTTGCCAAGTGTGTATTTTGGTTTCGAGCCAGTCCAAGGCTTCGCCAAAATTGGACCTCCACAGTTCATTCATATTTCTGCTCAGCCAAATGCCTAAATATCTGGTGGGACCTGTCACCCAAATGAACGATAGTCAGTTGGAAATGGCTTTGTAACATTTGTGAGGGGGAAGATGACACATTTATTCCTGTTAACCTGTACCCCAGAGAGGCAGCTGAAGCAGATCACCTCCCTCGTCATGGGAGCCAGGTTCTCCTGTGGTTCCCAGATGTATATAATGACATATTCTGCGTACATCAAGGTCACGAAAGCACGGGACAAAAATTTGATGCCCTGATTAGTGTGGTGCTGGTGTAGGTGCACCACAAAAGGTTCCATAGCGATGGCAAAAAACATAGGGGAAAGGGGGCTTCCCTGCCTAGTGCCCCTCGCATTAGCTATGGGATCGGTGACCTGCCCGTTAACCCTGATGCGTGCCATTGGGAGTGTGTATAGAAGTTGAATCTTTTGAATGAAACTCAGACTAAATCCTAGTCGGGGAAGGAGATAGAAGAGAAAGGGCCTTTTCTGTGTGTCAAAAGCCTCCAGGAGTGCGGCCAATGTAGACAAGGTGGGATTCATTTGATGAATCACAGAGAAAGTGGTGCACAAATTGTGCAAGGTGACGTGACCAGGTATAAACCCTGATTGATCAGAAAGACGATTGGCTAGCAATTTGGCGTACATTTTATTTTCAGTGTTAATTAGTGATAAGGGGCAATAGGAATCGCAATACCTGGGGGATTTATCAGACGTAAGAAGGATCGAGGTCATGGGCTCACAAAGAGAAGGGGGAAATCTTCCCAAGGCCAGAGAGTCATTGTACATCTCAGCTTGATGTGGAAAGAGAAGAGACGCATACTCTTTGTAAAATGCGGGGTGAGCCCATCTGAGCCAGGGGTTTTGTCGCCCAGGAGACCTGCAATGACTTTGGTAATTTCTTCAGGGGAATGGCTCGTCCAGGTATTCATGGTGTCCATTGCCAAGCCATAAAAGCTTAATCGAATCAAAGTATTGATCCAGGGATTCTCTGGCGTGGGCTCGCCGGCAGAATATAGTTGGGTGTAAAATGCAGAAATCCTGGTGATAATATCACCCGGGGAGGTAGTCCTAACCGGCAGCCTCAGCACTAAAGGCAGTGATGCAAGAGGATGTGTGTGGCTGTCTTAGAAAGTTAGCAAGGGTCTTGCCGGGGCTATCACCCTCCTCATAGCGATGAGCATGGGCCTCTCTGCCGAGGAATGCAATCTCTCTGTACACCTCCTCGTGGAACTCAGTGAGTTTATTTCTGAAGGAGGAGAGAGTGACGTGGCTGAGATCTTGAGATTGTTGAAGATCTAGAGCAGTGATGCCTATCTTCAGGTATCGAGGGTTCCTCTGATAGACTTTAACAATCCTGCCTGTTTGGCAATGCATTCCACTTGAATCACGGCCTTTAAGGCCTCCCAGAGTGTCAAGGTTGGACTAGTCTATGATGGCGCCCCGAATCTCCTTGTGTAAAGCAGCATCACGGAGCGAGTTGTAGGGCAAGAGCCAGGGAACAGGCGGCGAAGACTAAGTGGGAATCTCAGACACAGGCACACCGGGGCATGGTCTGATAAGGTACGAGCTAGATGGTCCACAGAGATGGACCAGGAGGCGAAGTCGCGGGTGATGAGCGATAGATCGTTGTGGTACCAAAAACCACAAAAGCCAGATACTCAAGATCCTTCATTGCAAACAGTGTGTGTGTGGCGCTAAGCATCTAATAGGGAGTAATCTTCTAGAATTCAGTGTAGCTAGGCTGTGGCCTGTGGGTGCTGGATGCAGTCCCCTGAGCGGTCGATTGGCGGCAAGGGCACAATATTAAAATCACCACCCCATATCAAAGAGTGAGGTCCCAAAGAGGATAGGATTTGCCAGACTTGGATGAAGAAGCCTGGGTCATCAACACTGGGGCCATATAGTGCCACTTGTATCAATGGTTGGGTATAAAGGGTGCTTGCAAGGATCACGTAGCGACCCTCAGTATCAATGAAGGAGTGCGTACCATACCACGGGAGGCCCCTCCTAAAGAGGATAGTAACGTTGCACACATAATTAGAGTAGAATGCAGTGTAGGAGTTCCCCCAGTGGTGGGAGCGCAGTTTGGGTGAGGTGGTGGGTAGGAGGTGTGTCTGTTGGAGGAAGCAAATGTCCACATTGTGTCAGATGAGGTATGCATTCATGAGGCACACTTTATTTATTTATTTATTCAAAGTTTTATATAGCGCGAACAAGATCCTTACAGATATCAGAGCGCTTCACAACGGAGAGAGGGCAGAAGGGGTGAACAGAGATAGTGGGGGCAGTATAATAGTACAAACATGGTAGGATAATAATAACATACATAGAACATATCAAAATACAATCAGGTAAACAGAATAATATAGGATAATATAGGACGGCACAAGTCATTGACCCCACTACCTAGGTGTTCAGGTACACCTTGGGTGCATGGAAGGCTTATACCAATACCCTAGTAAAGAGAGAACACTGAGTGGGGGCATCGGGAGAGTGAATCAGTAAACTAAGTGTAACATATATTGGTCGGTAGTGAGAGCGTAATGTAGTGGTATCCCCACCAAGTAGAAGTATAGTGCCAAAGGCCAAAGTGAACAGAGGTACAGAGCAATGCAGAGTCTCTGATCCAGCACCTGTATAGTTCAGGAGATCTTGGCCAGAAGGATGGTTTTCACTTCTTTCTTGAAGAGTGCGGTGGAGGAGATAAGCCTGGTTTCAGGAGGGAGCGCATTCCAGATCCTGGGTGCCATTCCTGAGAAGGAGCGCTTGTATGTTTTCTCTTTCCGGAATCTACGGGGCTTCAGGAGTAGATTTTTAGCACTTCTATTGGATCTCGAACCTCCTGATATAGACAACTTTTGAGCGCGGTAGTTGGGTGCATTGTGGTGCACGGCCGCGTGTGTCATGACTGCAATTTTTAGCTGTATTCTGGCTTCAAAAGGCAACCATTTTAGGGACTTTAAGTCTGGGGATATATGCGAATGTTTTCTTGAGCCAGTAATGAGTCTCGCGGCAGCGTTCAGGGAGGCTCTTAAGGGTGCTGTTGTGGATAGCGGGAGTCCGCTGAGGGCCACAATTCCGTAGTCTATTCGAGGGATGACTAAAGCTTGCACAGCCGTTCGGAAGTCTTCGGCAGGGAGGAAGGGTTTAATTTTCCTCAGTGTGTTGATTTGGAAGTTAGCTCCTTTTGTGGCTTTGCTAACGTGCTGCTGCATGTTGAGGTTGGCGTCGAGTGTGATGCCTAGGGATTTCGCCGAGTCCACGATGGTAGGTTGGACATTAAGTGCTGTTAGGTTATTGAGCCACGTTTGGGTGGTGGAAATTTTCGCCGGGGGTGAGATGAGTAGGAACTCAGTTTTCAGAGCATTTAGTTTGAGGTGATTATCGGCCAGCCAGGATTGAGTGTTGATAAGCGTGGAATTCAGAAGTTTGATATCTTCCGGGGATTGTAGCTTTAGATAAAGTTGTGTGTCGTCGGCGTACATATGGAACTGGACCTTGGAGGCTTGGAGCAGGGTGGCGAGCGGTTCCATGACGAGGTTGAACAGTGTGGGACTTTGCGACAGTCGTTCAGGCCCCTTACGTTCCATGTCAAGAAGGTGATGTTAGTCATGCAGCGGCCAGAGGAGAATAGTGATATGGTGTTTGCAGTTGGTTGTCCAGTATAAAAAAACTGTGCCACGGGATGTGGAGTATTGTGGGATGCATGTAGGCCGTGACATATCAGGAACAGTACAGAAGTAATGACAAAACAAACCACCCCTTAAAACCCAAAAACCTCCCCCACCCACGCCTCTCCCCAAATAGGTTGGGCATCTAAACCACCCCCACCCAGGGAGCCCAAACTTGGAGAACAGAATGCAGGTGTGGGAATTATCAGTTTGGGGTGCAAGGGCACAGCCAATTACACCTAGCTCTGTGGCAGGGTCGCCGAGCATTGTAGGACTCAGAGGGAGGCGAAATTCAAGACAATGTATACATCTTACTGCTCTTGTTTTCTTTCTTTCTGCACCTCTCTTACTTCTTTCTGCACCCAACTTTCCTCTTTCTTCACCCCTGTTCCCCTTTTTGAATCTCTGCTGCTTCTTTCTGTACTTTTCTTGTTTCTTTCGCCACCACTCATCCCTCTTTCTGCACCTCTGTTGCTTCTTTCTGCACTTCTCTTGCTTGTTTCTGCACCACTGTCCATTCTTTCTGCAACCCATGTGTCTCTTTCTGCACCTCTGTTTCTGCTTCCCTTTTTCTGAACCCCTCTGTGGCCCTCCGTGGCCTCTTTCTGCACCTCTGTTCCTTCTTTCTGCACTTCTTTTGTTTCTTCTGCAACTCTCTTGCTTCTTACTGCCCCTTCTTGCTTCTTTCTACACCCCTCTTGCCTCTTTCACACCCCTCTTCCCTCTTTCTGTACCCCTCTTGCCTCTTTCTGAACCTTTGTTCCTTCTTTCTGTACTTCTTTTGTTTCTTTCTGCACCTCTCTTTTTTCTTTTTGTATCCGTCTTGCCTCTTTCTCTACCCCACTTCCCCCTTTCTGCATCTCTGTTGCTTCTTTCTGCAAGTCTCTTGCTTTTTTCTGCACCTCTCTTGCTTCTTTCTGCACCCCTCATGTCTCTTTCTGCACCCATCGTCCCTCTCTCTGCACTGCTCTTGCCTCTTTCTGCACCTCTGTTGCTTCTTTCAGCATTTATTTTGTTTATTTTGGCACACTTCTTGCTCCTTTCTGTACCTCTGTTCCTTCTTTCTATACTTCTTTTGTTTCTTTCTGCGCCTCTCGCTTCTTTCTGTATCCCTTATGGATCTTTCAACACCCCTCTTGCTTCTTTCTGAACACTGTTCCTTCTTTCTTCACTTCTTATGTTTCTATCTGCAGTTCTCCTGCTTCTTTTTGCAACCCCTTCCCTCTTTCTCCACCCCTTCCCTCTTTCTGCACCCGTGTTGCCTCTTTCTGTACCTCTGTTACTTCTTTCTGCACTTCTTTTGTTTCTTTCTGCACATCTCTTGCTTCTTTCTGTACTTCTCTCGCCTCTTTCTGTACTCAAATGGGAAGTGCAAGCTGTCAAGTTTAAAGGTCTGCGTGCTTTTGTGACTGAGGTATATGTCTACTTGTATAGGTATTCTCACATGTGTTATGCATCTGAAGATGGTAGCTTAAAAAGTGGGTAGCTTCTTCTATAGGTGGTTAAATGTTCTCAGTTCTGCTCTGTCATTCAGATGCACATGCAGACATGTCTTATGTATATAAAGATCAGTGATGTAATCAGTGATGTCACTGACCATGTCATGAGTGATGTAATATGTGACGTCACCAGCAGTGCATTGCAGGGGCGCGAGTTATAGTTAGCTCAACTAACTATAACAGCCGAATTTCTCTGGTTTTGTACGAGTGAAATATCCAACTAACTTAATGTCCCTGAAACCTGTGTTTTTTTAATGAATACATATATATGCCTCCTGCCTTCACTGCGATCATCAGAGCTCACAATTAATTACACTGTTGATTTATTATTTTACAGAGTACAATACCAAACTAAGTATAACATTTATCAAACCTTATACAATATCCCTTTATTATGCGTCCTTTAAGAACTTCTTTTATATCACTTATTGATTTACTTGAATAATAAATTTCACGTTGCAAGTGCAAAGGTTCACTTAATGATAGTCTACACTGTGGATAGCATAGGTCACAATTTGAACCTCACTTTTTCCTCATTGGAAACCTGCATTTCATTTTTGGAGACAAAAATGGCTACACCACTGGAAGAATCATCTGATTTTGATCATTTTGTTTCTGAAGAATTCATAACCATCAATGGTACATTTTTTTCCCCCTCATAGTACATACAGTCCAGTATGTAACAGTCAATGCTTTGAATCCAACCCGTTCACACCATGCATCATCGCAGGGTGAGCACAAGCTAAACACCAGACGTACCACTAACTCAGTAAGCCATAAATAATCACCACAAGGCTTTATTAAGGTAAAATTCTGTAGTCAAAAAACATTATCCCCAGAGCGGCCTATCCAGACAACGTATCATCGCAGGTTACGTACACGCTCAGTCCAAAAGTTACTGCTAACTCAGTGCACCATAATTCATCGCTACATGGCCGTATTCAGGCAGAATTGAACTGATTCTTCATTCATTATTTATAAAGTGCAGTACCAAACAAAGTAACGTCCCTCAAACCTACCGAAAATCACCCCATGGCCTTACTAAGCCAGAATTCACACAACAAAAAACATTACTATCAGTACGGCCTGCCCATTGCAGGGTCCACAGAACCTTGTTGTTTCAGGTACCACTAACTCAGTGGAGACCAAACTAAGTATAACACCTAACAAACCCCACACAATATCCCTTTAGTATGCTTCCTTCAAAACAATTTCTATATATTTATAGATTTAGTTGAATAATAAAAAGCACGCTGAATACATGTTCTATCTTCCACTTCAATCATAATTGCAGATGATGCCCTCCACCCTAAGATCTACACTGCGGACAGCAGGGTTTACAACTTGAATTCACCTTTGCAACTACACTATAGACAGTAGGAAATTCAACCTTGATTTATTTAATGCAGAGACAATTATACTGTATGTATTCAGATTTTGTTAAAATAATTGAAAAAAAACATTGTTCTATAACTGTACTGACTCCTAGCTTCTATGTACACTGTGCACAGTAGGGTTCACAACTTGAATTTACCTTTTCATCTACACTACAGACAGCATTAAATTCAGCCTCGATTTATTTAAAGCGGAGAAAAAAATAGTGCTGTTGTACTGCTAGTATGTGCAAGCACCTTACATAGCTGCATTGTGTAAACTATTATAACAAAGAATGTAGAAGATTGCACCAAAATGTACCTCCACTACCAGCAATACAAAGTACCCCTGGGGTATCACCTTCAACATCGCCACCAGACATATGTGCTCAATTTGTGAAAGTTACAATGCACTGCGTGAAGAAGAATCGTTTAATTTGTTATGGGGAGCAATCAAGACACCTAGTTTGCACAGCATTTGATAACCATCAATGCTAGTTTCTTTTCCCCCCTCAAAGTTCATATAATCCAGTATGCAACAGTCAATGATTTCAGTGCAGCCCGTTCAGACCACGCATCATCGCAAGGTGAGCACACGATAAACACCAGACATACCACTAACTCAGTACACCGTAAATAATCGCCACATGCCCTTGTTAAGGCAAAATTCAATAGTCAAAACACATTTTTACCAGTGCGGTCTGCCTGTACCACGCATCATCACAGGCTCCACACAAACCGCCCCTACCTCAGCGCACCACAACTCATGAACTCTTTACGATAGAATCTTCTGTGTATTATTTCACATATAATGCTCCTACCTTTGTACAGCAGAAGTCATGAATGGTTAATGATTAAATATCTGTATATGATATCATGATTACTATGCTACTTGTTACCAACAACGTAATAAAATGGAGTCGAGCACACGTGCCCGTACCCACTTCAACTATCTATATGTGTCTGTGAATTTATTGTGTTTGTAAAAAGCTGCTCCTCCAACCTACCACATTATATTGTGCTATAAATAGCGTATGCAACCATCTTACTTGTGACAGTAAGTGTGGGCTATTCCTCCTCTTTTTTTAGCACATTTATATAGCGCAAAATCAACTCAAAACTAATAAATTTTCAGGCACACGTACATTACGTCATTACTCTACAATAACAGGATGTGGACGCAACTCCGAGCCTCGAACACTGATTTCCAGCACCAAGTTCTACAGTGTACCTGAATAACCACACACGTATATATATTAACTGCCCTTCATGTGCCAAAAACTGCATCTTAAACCTTTCACAGCCCTGTATTACTACAGCTACAACACTCCACTGAATGTACAACAAACATTCATAATCGCAGAAATGCGTCATGTCCACCATCTTTTATGTGTGCAACTATGATCGAATATATAGTCAGTGATACCCTGAACCTTCCATGTAGGCCAAGTTGTGGAACTTTACAGATATAATGACACATTTGCATTTAAGACCCGGGTGACGTCAACATTACAAAACGGACACCTGAATCACTTGATTTCTCATACAGCTCATGACAGAACCAGGCCCATAGCTCCGGAATCATGGTTTAGAGCCTCGCGCAGCACTGGCATACGTCAGGCCAGCCCACTCCACTTACGCTACCAGAAAAAACCAAAAACTAAACATTGCCTAGATTTCCATTATACTGATTTCTTACTTCCAGGTCTAGTTGTCAGAACGGCACACAGACACTCCCTCATGCCTGGTATACACCCACACCACATCCATCGACCACAAGCGTCACTACACACGTGACCCTACCAATAAAGTAGAGTTGCTCCCATCGCAAGCGCTGTGATGGCCCGTCCTAGTGGTTCAGATGCCTCATGTAGGCCCGAACCACCGAGTCCAAGGGCCCAACACTACGTGCGTGGCCTCTTTAGTCTCTGAGTTAGTGGTGCCGGAAGGACTGAGAGGGTGAACAACCTGCGATGATGATGGGAGCAAGAGTATGTCCTTAGCCATAGCGATATCAGGACTCAGCACCATATGTGAGACTTCTTGGTGGCAGAGTGGGACTGCATGATGTAGAAGGTGTCCTGTCCATGAAAAGGTGAGAAGTGAGGCCTGGGTGCACATGGGAGGGAGTCGATGGGCTGCAGCAGGCTGGATACAAAAAAACGACGCAGCGATTTAGACTAACACAGTCCTAAATACCAATTCTTATTCCATTAAGATTTTTCTTTTCCAAAGCAGGAATGTTTTTATAATCTGTCAATCGTCCGGAATATAAACTGTACAAATAGCTGTTTTTAAATGTGGGAGGGAAGGTGTATTAAAGGGCGATGTTATTGTACTCCACATTAAGATAGTAACAAATATCAATAATAACATATTTCTTTTACTATCTTTTAGATGTAGAGCTTCAGGGTGCATTATGTCCCGGCACGTGGTGAAAAACACACCGGTGACAGAAAGGTGAGCTGCGAATATTCTTTTCAGTCACTCTCTCACTTCCTCTCTCCTTTCATAAAGAAATGACACACAATCGTAACTTCCTTTTTATCTTACAGGTTGTGTTTCACAAATTGGCATTATCCCCCCAAACACCTCCAAAGCTCAACGTTCGAGTATTCTGCAATGATGCGTGGCCATCGTAACAACGTCTGAGGAGCTGCTTCGACACGTGGTGTACCCTCTTTGAATCACGCCAATGGCACCAGGTGAGCAAAGACACTTGTTTACGAAACAACGACAACTTATCTGTGAAAAGAAAAAATGGGTAGTGTTCAGCAGCTTCACTGCGTAGGAATGTACAATTACCTCTGTGCAGTGAGGATAGGTTACAACATTCTGAGCTGCAGATCTACAAACCCCTTGTGCCACTTTTCTGTCACTTTTAACATGAGAAAAGAGGCGCAAGGAGCTTCTAAATCTGCCGCATACTTCTATAGAAAAACACTCACCTCCGGACTCTGCTATTCAATGGGGTGCAACAGTCTAGGTACACAATATTGAGAACTCACCGCTATGCGGTGGGAATGCATAGCGGTGAGAAAAACAGCGCCCAGACCCCTCCTTACAGTGGAACTGGAGGAAATAAAATATCCTGAGTG
Organism: Lissotriton helveticus; assembly: GCF_964261635.1. NCBI lineage: Eukaryota > Metazoa > Chordata > Amphibia > Caudata > Salamandridae > Lissotriton > Lissotriton helveticus. Next base: position 1,685,645,003 of record NC_136061.1, read on the forward strand.
TACAAATAAATAAAGCAAAGATATACGTGTACAGTTGTATGTACTATGCTATTACTAACTCTATATACTATCTTTCAGATCACTAAACTAGAAGGTGCACTATGAACCGGCACGTGCTTCGACACACAAAGGAGGCAAAAAGGTGAGCTACGAAGATTTTCTTTAGTATTAACTGCTCATCTATAACTTTCTCTCTCTCACAGTTTTAATGTTGTTTTTTTCTCTCTCTCTCTCTCACTCTCTCTCACATCGTTTCTCTTTCTCTTTTAAAATTATGGACGCTACTGTCCAATCTGCCGAGGCTGAATGTAGGACAGTTTGCAGTGTACAACCAAAGCTGAGTTCAAGTTGTGAACTCTGTTGGCCACAGTGTTTACAAAGGTAAGCAGAGCGGCCTAGTTATACAATGCCTCCGATTAAATGCATCATAAATAAAAGAGCTTATTTACAAGTCCCTTGTGCCACTTTTGCGTCACTTTCAACATGGGAAAAGTAACACAAAAGTGGCGCAGGAGTCTTGTAAATAAGCCCTAAAGAATATTGTCCTGCATAATGACTTGATCTCTCACCTTATTCTGTCTCATCTCTGAATCATTTTAAAGACCTGTTGGTCCATAGTGTAAATCTGATGCAGTAGGCACTTCCATACAGACACCTCTTGAGCGCGGGCCTATAAGGTGAAATGTATCAGGCACACTGCAGACGTGCAAATAACTAAATTTCGCCAAGTGTTACCTTAACTTGTAATGTTTGTCCTCATGTAGTGACATCGATCTAATTTTAAACTCTTTTTTTCATTTTTGTTTTGCAGAATACCTACCCTACTTCTATTGCAGTCCATATCACATTTTGTTGAATTGTTTTTTTAAAGTTATGTCTCTAGTTATTTATGACACTGTTATCTTTAAGTTACGTTTCCATTTATTTATTATTGTTTTAATAAAATTTAATTTAAAAAAAAGTATATACGTCTTCTTTTTCTGACAACATTTCACTATTATTTACTGGGATAATGATATAGTTAGAAAACATTTAAAAATAAAAATGATATTTATAACTTGAAGTATAATACTGAGGCCAACTCTTTACCACATCTTTACCAGAGTCTATAACCTTCGACTAACGGCTCCTATGGAAAAGTTTTAAAACTCCAGCACAATAACTGTTTTTATTAACAACATAGTGCGGTGAACTTCTAACCCCTGTGCTCATTTAAGTGTTCTATGAACTGTTACTATCGCAACAGGCAGACAACCATTTGGGGGAGGGGTTGAAACTGGTACTGGCTGTACAGAAACCGTTATATTTACCCAGGATCCTCTATAAAGCAAAGTAAAACTGAACACTGTGTACCAGATTTACAACCCCCTTGCGCCACTTTTGCGTCACTTTTCCCATCTTAAATTGATGCAATAGTAACGCAATGAACTTGTAAATCCGCCCCAATGCACTTTACGAGCAAAACAAGTACACAACTCATTCAATTCTTTATCGATCACAATTAAACAGTGTTGCTTCACGATTGACAATGAACTTCAATAAATACTTCGTGCCTATTGAAATAGAAGACAAGATTGTTGACATCAAAAAACTTAGTGGCATATTTACAAAGACGGATTTAAAATTGTCATTGCCTTAACACCTGCAAACTACAACAAAAATGCAGAAAATGGACTTCAAAATCCTTTGTTATCTTACCGGAACATTTTCTCAACATTGCTGTTTCCTATAAAAGACTGAGAGCCACCCCCCGGGGCTATAAATTAAATGGTTGTGGGGAGCTGTAAGGCCCCCCCTTGCAAATGTAGGAGTGTGGGGACCTCAACGACCCCCCTCAAGCCCAGGGAACCACCACCCCGGGGATTTGTGCATTGTGGGAGGCAGACTGTGTGGCTCTCCGCCTGGACCGCCTGGCCCCAGGGCCGGCTCCTGTAGTGTCCCGGGGTGCCTACCCCCTGGACATTGCTGTTTGATATTAGAAGCAGGGAGTCTCGCAGCTCCCGCCCTCCCATACCAAACTTAATTTGCATTTTGAAAGACACATCAGTGAAATCTGTTCTCACTTTCAAAATCCAAACCAGATTGCTTTTCCACATGCAAGTTAGCATCTCCCCATGCGGAAAAGCAATGCCAGCTCCCGAAGGACTCAGGGGACCGGCTGGACCGTGGGGGCATTGTGGCTCCCCCCACTGTCCCCAATATTTTTTAAGACCCGGGGGATAGGGTCCCCGGGGATATTAGAAATTACTGATAGGGGCTATTTTTATACGGTAAAATTAAAAGTTGCGCAACCAGCGCATCGCTCAGTGCGGCCCCCTGGTGTGCACGCGCTGGATGCACCACTCATAATCTGTAGGGTGCGTGACTCCAGCGCCTTCGGTGCACAACTTCTACGCGTTTGGGAGCCGGCACTGCTTTTCCACATGGGGAACTACTAACATGAAGCTCCCCATGTGGAAAAGCAATCTGATTTAGATTTTAAAAGAGAGAATGGGAGGGCGGGATCGACATCCCGGGACACTGCAGGAGCCGGCCCTCCCACAATACATAAAACCATGGTGAGTCGTGTTCCCCGGGGCTTTGGAGACCTTGCAGCCCACCCCAACCCTTTTTTTTGTAGCCCCGGGCGCTAACAGGCCCTCGAACGCTCCAGGAGGGAGGCCACGCAGTCCCCCCCACAATACATAAAGCCCCGGAGGGTGGTGGTCCCTCGGCTTTTGGGGACCTTGGACCCCTCCCCTACCATTTTATTTTTAGCCCCGGGGGGCGACGACCCCCAAGGCTTTAATAATAAATTTAATATTTTTGCCCCCGGCTCATTATAAAAAAAGCTCTGTTTTATTTAATTTAATTTACGGCAGAGTCCGCGCACCTTACACGCACCTACTGGGTTTAAAAAAAAAAGGTGTGGGCCCTTGGGGTCCTTCTAACCCCCTAAGCAGGTCTAGAGGGTAAAAGTATTCCTACCCTGCCCCCTTTCTACATTTTGCACACATATTCCATTGACTTCCTCAGCCTCGCTTCTACCGAGGCACAAATTGGCGCGTGATCGGAAGGGTGCGCTTATGGTACGATGACAATGCGGGCAGAATCCGCAGATCCACCACGCCCATTGATATATAAATGACTTTAACTGTAATTTTCTCAGGAACTACAGAATAGATTGACACCATTTATGCAAAAGGCACAAGTCTGAACTGAGGGCTACCTCCTTGCCAAATTCAGTGTAGTTCCGTTCAGCAGTTCAAGCTGTAGCTGTGGCTAAAGGTCCTATGGAAAATTGCATGGGGAAAACACATTTTGGGAACCCCATTTTTTCTCGGCTCCCACTTGACGAATAACTGTGAAACTTTCAGGATAGGAGCGGACCAGAGCTGGCCAAAAGTTTGAAAAATTGCGGGAAGATTCATCAATAGGCTCCAGAGTTATTGGGAATAGAATGTTGCGGATTTCCTATGGATAATAGGTCCTAACTATAACTACCTACTGGTGACCGCCAGTATATATATATATATATATATATATATATATATATATATATATATATATATATATATATCTTTACAGCAAATGTCCCAGTGCGAAAGGAGCGCTTTCTGGCTGGTGCTGACGGCGGGGTCCGGGACGCCCTCGCAATTAGTATTTCAACAGCAAGAATTCTTCGAAAAGAAGACACCGCACACCACTTCACATTAAACCTCGGTTTAATTCTCTGTAGGTTCCCCACCTACGCGTTTCGGACAGAAACTGTCCCTGATCACGGTACAAACATTTGTCCATCATTACTGTTTGTTATTTTATCTGATAACACCAGTAGGCAGATTAGGATGCATTGTGGGCTCAGTGGTTTCAATGTGTATTACACATTAACTGAATATTTGTTCAAACCGACTGTTGCAGCTTTCAACACCTTCGAAAGATACTAATTCTCTGTATCTTCAATATGAGTCTTTATACATTACGCATTATGTAGACAGATCTGATTATGTCGACATATATGTTGTTATATATAACTTGCGTATTATACATATACAATCATGGGCTGAGTGCCCAGATTATTGTGGCTTAGTGCCTGTTTCAAAAGGATGTTGTCGGTGCCTCAATCAAGGTATGAACAATATCAGTCAAAAATTCATTTGATATACTCTTTTACTTTTTTCTCTCACACGAATTTCAGATTGTTGGTAAGTAAGACATACTGTATATATTCATTGAATTCTACCAATTAGTCATATTACATCATACACTAATAGGAAAGCAGTTCAATTATTTCATTATAAATGAACATAAAGTTCTTCGTCAGCGTTCAGACCCCAAGGGCTTCTTGTCTTGAATCTAATTATAAGTTTTGATTCCAAGCGCCTTAAGTTCTTAATACGGTCTCCGCCTCTTTCATTGTCCTTTACCAAAGCAATTCCAGCATATTTCATGTCCTTCCATGATTTTCCTAGATGAGTTTGCAGATGTTTTGCAGTTGCATAACTCAAATCACTGTTCTGAATTGCTCTAGTATGTTCTAGTATTCTTTTCATTAATGGGCATACAGTTGATCCTATATATTTTTTGCCACAAAAACACTGGATTTGATATACCACAAATTGTGAGTCACAAGTTCTTTTATCTTTAATTTCGAAGGTCCTGCCTTTTGGATCTTTTAGGGTTTTAAGGTTTTGTCCAATCTTGCAAGCTTTGCAGGTTAGGCATTTGGTGAAGCCTCTCTGACGTTTTTCCAGCCATGTCGGATTTTTTACATATTTGAAATGGCTGCTGACCAAAGTGTCTTGGAGTGATGGTGCTTTCCGATAAGTGACAAGTGGGCCATCACCAATTAATGTGCCTATCTCCGTGTCTTTTTTCAATACACTCCAGTATTTTGTCAGGATCTGTCGTATATTGTGACTTTCTTTTGAATATGTTAGAATTAGTCGTGGTTTCTCATTTTCATTTTTTCCTTTGGATTTGATTTTAGGTATCAACGTTTCTGCTCTAGTTTTTGCTCTTGCTTTGAATTCACCTTTCGTGATGTTAGTATATCTGTATCCTCTTTTGGTGAAGCGATTTCTTGTTTCTGTGAATTTATTTTCCATTTTGCTTATTTCAGAGCAATTTCGTTTGATTCGTAAAAATTCTCCAAAGGGAATACTTTGTTTCAGTGGAGCCGGATGAAATCTCGTTCCAAAAAGAACACTGTTGGTCGCTGTTTTTTTTCTAAATACTGTGCTTTCCAATTTGTTATTCATTATGTAGATTTTTGTATCCAGAAAGTTGATCTCTTGTTTCTGGATATTTGAAGTGAATTTTAACCCTACATTGTTGTTATTTAGGATATTGATGTATTCAATCAGTTTTTGTCTTGACCCTTTCCATAAGAGAAATAAATCATCGATAAATCTAAGCCAAAGTACCACATCCGTGGTATATGGCTCATTCTCATCTCCCCAAGCTATGCACTTCTCCCACCATCCCATGGTGAGATTCGCATTGCTTGGAGAGAATGAGACGCTCATAGCGCAGCCACATATTTGGGAATAAAATGATTTATCTCGAAAACAAAGACATTATTTTCGAGACAGAAGGTCATCATGTCTATCAACATGTTTGTATGTCGTAGTTCCGATAAAGGTCTTTGATTCAAAAAGTACTTGATTGCCGTCAAGCCTATGTTGTGTTGGATGGAAGTATACAAAGATACTGCATCAATGGTAACTAACCAATATTCAGGTTGCCATTCTACTCCCATGATTATTCTTAAAAAGTCCCCCGTGTCTTTTATGTACGAGTTTAGGGATGTAACAATTGGGGCCAGAAAGTAGTCCACATAGGAAGCAACATTTTCGCACAATGATCCACAACTGGATAGATTGGACGTGCGGGTGGTTTTGTTAGAGTCTTATGAATTTTCGGTAGAAAATACATCGTTGGCATGATAGGGTGAGAGACCGTTAAGAAAATGTTCTCTTCCTTGCTCAATAGACCATTTTCATACCAGATTTTAATGCGCCCATGTGGAGTTCTAGTCATTTCTGGAGTTGGATTTCGTTGAATTATTTTATAATTTGATGTATCAAGCAGTTGTCGTTTAGCTTCTTCCAGATAATCAACTTTATTTTGAATGACAATATTGCCGCCGTTGTCAGCAGGCTTTATTTCTATGATGGCGTTAGTTTGTAGATTTTTTAATGCAGTTCTTTCTATTTGAGTTAGGTTTTCTTTGCCACTGACAGTATTTTTCATTGTTTCCAATTCAGTCACAACTAGGTCATGGAAGACGTCTACACGATTCCCTGGATATAGTACAGGGCAAAATTTTGATTTGTTTTTCAAGTTTGTTTTTGGATGAGAGTCTATTGCATGTCCCATATTTTGGCGCAAGTTTTTAATGGTGTCTTCACTTTCTCCTTGTGCTTGAATTTGATCTTCAATTTCATTCATTTTTGTGTGCAATTCTCCCACATCTTTTTTAGCGTATTTTACAATCATAAGAATCATTCTCCTTGACAGACATGATAGCGAAATCCAAGAAAGAAAACAGCGCAAATTTAGGCGTGATGAGGCAGACTTCGAAAATGGTACCATCGAACAGCAAGACACGACTGTTAGTGAAACAGAATCTGAAGTCAGTGAACGGCGAACAAAGAAGTCTAGGACCTAAAAGGCTGACTTTTTTAGAGGAAATGGAGATCCTCTACAAAGATCAACAAGCTCCAAAATCAAAGGGAAGAGGACGAGGAAACACAAGATTGAGAGGAAATAGAAGGGGACAAGCGACAAACCCTATCCAAGGAGGAAGACCAGGAGAGGTGGTAAATCAAAGATACAACACAATTTGTAAAGAAGGGGGACCCCTACTAATGATGCATTCACTACTTGTAGGGAAACATATAAGAACTTTTTTGCAAAACAATAAGTAGTGAGATATATTATTAAGCCAAAAACCCAAGAAGAAAACTGAATAACTACACAGTTATTATGACATGTAGTGAAGAACTGATGAGGACAACAATTATTTTTGTAGTATAAATTGATATTTTTGTTTTATTTCAATATTTTTTAACATTTTTGTAGAACATATTTAGTTTATAAAAATATACATTTCTAAGTTAAGCACAAGGAGAAAGTGAAGACACCATTAAAAACTTGCGCCAAAATATGGGACATGCAATAGACTCTCATCCAAAAACAAACTTGAAAAACAAATCAAAATTTTGCCCTGTACTATATCCAGGGAATCGTGTAGACGTCTTCCATGACCTAGTTGTGACTGAATTGGAAACAATGAAAAATACTGTCAGTGGCAAAGAAAACCTAACTCAAAAAGAAAGAACTGCATTAAAAAATCTACAAACTAACGCCATCATAGAAATAAAGCCTGCTGACAAAGGCGGCAATATTGTCATTCAAAATAAAGTTGATTATCTGGAAAAAGCTAAACGACAACTGCTTGATATATCAAATTATATAATAATTCAACAAAATCCAACTCCAGAAATGACTAGAACTCTACATGAGCGCATTAAAATCTGGTATGAAAATGGTCTATTGAGCAAGGAAGAGAAAAATTTCTTAACGGTCTCTCACCCTATCATGCCAACGATGTATTTTCTACCGAAAATTCATAAGACTCTAACAAAACCACCCGCACGTCCAATCATATCCAGTTGTGGATCATTGTGCGAAAATGTTGCTTCCTATGTGGACTACTTTCTGGCCCCAATTGTTACATCCCTAAACTCGTACATAAAAGACACGGGGGACTTTTTAAGAATAATCATGGGAGCAGAATGGCAACCCGAATATTGGTTAGTTACCATTGATGCAGTATCTTTGTATACTTCCATCCAACACAACATAGGCTTGACGGCAATCAAGTACTCTTTGAGTCAAAGACCTTTATCGGAACTACGACATACAAACATGTTGATAGACATGATGACCTTCTGTCTCGAAAATAATGTCTTTGTTTTCGATAAATCATTTTATTCCCAAATATGTGGCTGCGCCATGGGCGTCTCATTCTCTCCAAGCTATGCGAATCTCACCATGGGATGGTGGGAGAAGTGCATAGCTTGGGGAGATGAGAATGAGCCATATACCACGGACAAAAACTGATTGAATGCATCAATATCCTAAATAACAACAATGTAGGGTTAAAATTCACTTCAAATATCCAGAAACAAGAGATCGACTTTCTGGATACAAAAATCTACATAATGAATAACAAATTGGAAAGCACAGTATTTAGAAAAAAAACAGCGACCAACAGTGTTCTTTTTGGAACGAGCTTTCATCCGGCTCCACTGAAACAAAGTATTCCCTTTGGAGAATTTTTACGAATGAAACGAAATTGCTCTGAAATAAGCGAAATGGAAAATAAATTCACAGAAACAAGAAATCGCTTCACCAAAAGAGGATACAGATATACTGACATCACGAAAGGTGAATTCAAAGCAAGAGCAAAAACTAGAGCAGAAACGTTGATACCCAAAATCAAATCCAAAGGAAAAAATGAAAATGAGAAACCACGACTAATTCTAACATATTCAAAAGAAAGTCACAAAATACGACAGATCCTGACAAAATACTGGAGTGTATTGAAAAAAGACACGGAGATAGGCACATTAATTGGTGATGGCCCACTTGTCACTTATCGGAAAGCACCATCACTCCAAGACACTTTGGTCAGCAGCCATTTCAAATATGTAAAAAATCCGACATGGCTGGAAAAACGTCAGAGAGGCTTCACCAAATGCCTAACCTGCAAAGCTTGCAAGATTGAACAAAACCTTAAAACCCTAAAAGATCCAAAAGGCAGGACCTTTGAAATTAAAGATAAAATAACTTGTGACTCACAATTTGTGGTATATCAAATCCAGTGTTTTTGTGGCAAAAAATATATAGGATCAACTGTATGCCCATTAAAGAAAAGAATACTAGAACATACCAGAGCAATTCAGAACAGTGATTTGAGTTATGCAACTGCAAAACATCTGCAAACTCCTCAGGGAAAATCATGGAAGGACATGAAATATGCTGGAATTGCTTTGGTAAAGGACAATAAAAGAGGCGGAGACCGTATTAAGAACTTAAGGCGCTTGGAATCAAAACTTATAATTAGATTCAAGACAAGAAGCCCTTGGGGTCTGAACGCTGACGAAGAACTTTATGTTCATTTATAATGAAATAATTGAACTGCTTTCCTATTAGTGTATGATGTAATATGACTAATTGGTAGAATTCAATGAATATATACAGTATGTCTTACTTACCAACAATCTGAAATTCGTGTGAGAGAAAAAAGTAAAAGAGTATATCAAATGAATTTTTGACTGATATTGTTCATACCTTGATTGAGGCACCGACAACATCCTTTTGAAACAGGCACTAAGCCACAATAATCTGGGCACTCAGCCCATGATTGTATATGTATAATACGCAAGTTATATATAACAACATATATGTCGACATAATCAGATCTGTCTACATAATGAGTAATGTATAAAGACTCATATTGAAGATACAGAGAATTAGTATCTTTCAAAGGTGTTGAAAGCTGCCACAGTCGGTTTGAATAAATATTCAGTTAATGTGTAATACACATTGAAACCACTGAGCCCACAATGCATCCTAATCTGCCTAGTGGTGTCATCAGATAAAATAACAAACAGTAATGATGGACAAATGTTTGTACCGTGATCAGGGACAGTTTCTGTCCGAAACGCGTAGGTGGGGAACCTACAGAGAATTAAACCGAGGTTTAATGTGAAGTGGTGTGCGGTGTCTTCTTTTCGAAGAATTCTTGCTGTTGAAATATATATATATATATATATATTCACTGAAAAAAACATAGGTTTCACACCAGTTATAGTTAGCTGGAAATTTTACTTGCATAAAACCATTGAAATTCCCACGTTATAGTTAGTTGGACTCACTATAACTTGCGCGTGCAATGCACTGCTGATGACGTCACATATTACATCACTCATGACATGGTCAGTGACATCACTCATGACATCACTGATGACACCATCCAGTGAATGTGTGTCTTTCTGAAAAATAAATATGTTTTATATATGTATATGTAAAAATTTATGGAAGAATAAATGTTTAAATAAGTGTTTACATGGATGTTTATTTTTTTTTTAAATTTGATTGGTTAACTGGCTTATTAAGTGTATCTTAGTGAATACATATATTAGTGAGTAATGTTTAAATATTTAAATATATCTATTAGTGTTTCACTTTGTGTATAAGTGGTTGCGTAGGTTGGTGAGTAGCTACATGTGTATGTATATGGGTTATTAGATGTTTTTTTTAGTATCACTATGAGTGTCTGTATGGTTTGGTAGGGGTATCACTTAGCACATAGATGCATGAATCACTGACTCTCTGTTTGTATGTGTTTTGAAGACAGCATATGGGCAGGACTGCATGAGTGAATGAGTGTGTATATGTGTGTGTTAGTGAGTGAATGACTGTCTCACTAGTGTCTTTATCAGTAACTACATATGTTTTAATCTTGTATATGTGAATATTGATGTATATAAGTGAGTATATGTGAGAGTAAGAGATTGTAAGTGTTCCTGTTTAAATAAGTCTGTTTTTCTATAAGTGATTGTTTAAGAGAGTAAATATGTGTAAGTTTCCTTAGAAGTAAGGTGGTAGTGTGTGTATAGCTGTATATGCAAATAAATGGATGTTCAATAGTTTATTTGCATGTGTGAGTATGTGTGTGAGTAACTTTTGGATGACTGTCGTTGTGTAACAGGATATATAGGTGTATCACTACATATGATGAGTGAGTATATGTATGAGTGACTATATAGAACTGTTGGTGAATGAGTGGATGTGTAAATACATGTGGAATTACTGAATTGGTTGTTGTAACTGGTATGGGTATCTCCATTTTTTTGAAAATTTTAGTTTCTATTTTTGAATATGTGTTTCAAAGGTTACATTACAGCGAAAGGAGGTCTGTCACTCTGTCACAAGGATGGTGTCATCAGTGATGTCATGAGTGATGTCACTGACCATGTCATGAGTGATGTAATATGTGACTTCATCAGCAGTGCATTGCACGCGCAAGTTATAGTGAGTCCAACTAACTATAACGTGGGAATTTCAATGGTTTTATGCGAGTAAAATTTCCAGGCAACTATAACTGGTGTGAAACCTATGGTTTTTTCAGTGAATTTAATAGGTTTTTTAAATGCTAATTCTTAACTATAACAGGTGTGAAACCTATAGTTTTTTCAGTGAATTTCATAGGTTTTTTAAATGCTAATTCCTAACTATATATAGGGCCTCAAACCTATGTTTTTTCAGTGGATTTCAAAGTTTTTTTAATAGCAAATCTCTATAGCTATGAAATATAATATTTTTTATAATTAATTTTATATTGTATATTTATGTAATACTATTTTTTAATGTATATTTTTCCCTTTTTTTTATTTTTTTTGCCCTGGAGCGCTCCCGATGCGCGTACCGGTGAGCGCACCGGTAAGCGCAGTGTTACGGGAGCGCTCCCGGTGTGCGTACCGGTGAACGTCCCGTTAGCGCTATTGCCACGAACAAAAACAACATCATGACGTATCGCGTAGCCGCGACGCCGTGCGTCATAAGACACGTATCGCGTAGCCGCGAGATGCGTCTTATGACGCATGGCGTAAGCTCACCCGGTAGCGCCCGAGCGCATACGATCGTGCAACGTAAGCGCCCCGACGCGCTTACGCTACGCACCCTGGGTCGCGCCCCCGGGCGCGTAGCGTAAGCGCGTCAAGCCATGTGACTTTAAAATAACACTTTTCATTGGTTCAGAACATTTTTTTTCCAAATATTAAGAAACCCACCCATTTCTCTCACTATTGCTTTGTACTTGGAGAGAGCAAGAGGTGTTCTGTGCATTATCTGCTTCTCAAAGTTTCCTGATTTCCAGCAATGGCTGCAAGGGGGTCCTCCAGCAGTGATTCTGATGGTTTTTTGCCTGAGGACCCTCCTCACCACAAAACAAAGGACCACTTCATTTGGAAAGTTTTTGGACATCCCTGAAGGAAAAAAAAGGTTAATGCTGCTAAGGTAACCTGCAAGATATGTGGCACTATTTTATCCAGAGGCAATCCTAATAGGAAATATAGCTTTGGAAATGCCACTTTAATTAGGCATGTCCAGAGAATACACCCAAATAACTATGCCAGGGAGAGTGTCAGGGACCTGGCACGGAATTTACCAAGAGATGGCAGCAGCACCTCCACTGGTGGAGAAACACCTTCAGGAACACCATGTGGAAGAATAGTCCCTAACGTGCAGCCGGTCTTTGCAACAATAAAATTTCTATGTGTGGACTGTGATTAACTGCTCTGTTATGGGGAGCAGAGCGTTGAACTCATTGCTATGAAGAGACAGGAACACCGCTGCCCTCCCCGTCTCTAATTTTTCACAATTTTTTGCTCCTGTTGAGCAGTTTTGGAATCCCTGTTTTTGTTTTTCCCCTGAAAAAAATCCCCAAAAAAATATAAAATCGTTATAAAAAAGTATAAAAAAATATAAAACAACAAAAAGAATAAAAAAACAGTTCTTTTCAGAACTACCTCCAATTTAAAAAAAAATGCAACATTTTTTAAAAATTCTGTCATTCTTTTTTCTCCAGGGTACGCTCCCCGGTACGCTCCCCGGTGCGCCTACCGGGCGCAACCCCCGCGAAAATCGTTTTTTTTTTTTGCCCTTTTATGGCCCCCACATCAAACCTAGGGGGTCAGGGGGGGTCTACCCCGCCCCCTTTTGGTCATTTCCCCCTTTGTTTTTGCCACCTCTTGTGTCTCGATCCTACCGAGACACAAGATGGCGGCCGCTCCGGACTGTTTGGAATGTTGACAGACACCCGAGAGCCAATCTGCTTTCCGCTCGCGTACTCGCGTAGCGCGCCGGGTGCGCGTACCGGGGCGTGTTTATAGATATATATATTTTTTTGAACCTAAATTACTCAAAATCCTCTGGAGCACATATCTTGAGACATAGCAAAGGCACATCGGGCTACCAGTCCCTACAATTTTGCCAAATTTGGT